>NC_084741.1:19843489-20015989 GCF_033978785.1 Entelurus aequoreus | reverse complement strand
GATTTGGATGTGAAATCGATTTCTTTGTGTACCCCTACATATGGTACCAATTACTGGTAGCTGGGAATCGATACCAGTACTCAACAATACCGACATTATGGTGCTTTTGTGTGTGTTCATGTGGTATTAAATGATTTCACATTTAACAGTGTTAATGATAACTGTGCTATCCAGTTGTTCTCTTACACGTCTGAGTAAGTATGCATTCATTTCAGTTCGTCCTAAGTGTGTTGCCGTAGTCAAGAAGTAGTCTTTGCCATCTAGTTAAATGGGCCAGTCTTGTCTTTTTTTGAATCCTCCAAAGTGTTTATACTGTAAGTATTGTACTTATTATACACCAGCTGTTTTATTGTCACGTGCATCTTAGTTCTAGTTTTCATTACCACATTTGGAGGTGTTGAAATCGCTACGTTAAATCGCTAAAGCTAATCAAAAGCATGTTTATGATACATACAATGTAAATTAACTTCGAAATGGCGCATTTTGAAAGGTGGAGCCTTACGTTTGAGTGCTTTCTATCAGGCATGTTTGCTTTGTTGGCATGGAAACTTGCAACGCTACCTAGAGTTAGTTTGTTAGTTCCGCCAAGTGCTTGTCGGTGCAACAAAAGTATTAAAATATAGTCCTGTTTGATTTTACGTGAATCTTTACCAACTACTACTACTACAGACAGAATTGTTTTTAAATCATATAACAGTACCAAAACAGTGGTCTTTGTTGAATCAGACGTAAATTAAATCGTACAAAATATGTTTTCCCCATAAGAAGTAATGTAAAGTAAATCCATTTATTCACTTTTAGACACACAGATATGAACACAAATACATTTTATAGAGAATAAGTATAGCTTTGCATGCATAAAACAATGGGAAATAAATAAAAGTGATTCATTAAATGCATAGATTAATATTTAAAACCATTTTTGCTTTTATCCAAGACTCTGTGCCATGAACCAATTGGGAGGAGCTTTTAAATGTAATCCTGTTTCTCATTGTCTTTCTCGAAATTCTGCCACTCGCAACTTTCTTTGGCCCCAAGGTGGATTATTTTGCAGTCATACTCATTAAAAAAAAATAAAAATTTAATCACCAAGATGTATATTCTTTGTTTGGAAACTCCATTCTGCGGCCAATTTGGCGATTTACAGGGGAAATCCGAATACTAGGAAAAGTATGGCGTTAAAAAAAATTAAAATTAAAAAAAAAAATTAAAAAAAAAGAAAAAAAAAAAGGAAAAGTATGGCGTAGGAAAATTGACCGAAGCACTGTATTGATCATCACTGTCGCTGCATTGTGATATGTAATATGTGATCAAATCGTGTAGTAATATTGTATCAGGAGGTAAAACCCACACCTTATGTATACAAAGTTTGTGTGTGTGCGTGTGTGTGTGTTTAGTGTTGCAGTGGACGGGTTTGTGTCAGCCGGGAGCATATATTGTCCTAACAGGCTCTGTAGTCACTATATCATGGTGGCAGCTCTGGACTGCATGCAATGAAATGGCTGTATATCTCTCACAGGGACCAGTAAACAGAAAGTGTGTGTGTGTGTGTGTGTGTGTGTTACAATGCAAAGTTAGTGCAACGCATAGAAATGTGCACAAGGTGTGTGAGTCCAAGCTGTATTTCATTGTGTTGTCAGTGTGTTTAAATCCAAATGTGCGCGCAGCCAGATCCGCTCTCAGGCTCGCGTATGGTCACCTGGAGACCCTCTGGCGCGTGCGTGCGCGCGGGCGCCTGTGTGTGTGTATGCCCGAGCATTGCTGCGGTTGTGTATTTATGTGTTTAGCCGGGCATGAGTTGTGCGCTGATGATGTAAAGAGTCCCTGGGTGGCGTTCAGGCGGAGCCCAGCCCAGTCTGGTAATCACCCTGTTTACGGTCCATATGTGAAGAAGGCTCAGAAGAGAGAGCACAAACACACACACGCATTATCACATACACACCAATTTTAAATTAAATTGAAGATTGCTTCGGTTCTCCAGTGAGGCTGAAAGATGATCTGGAAAATATCTTCAACTGTCCTTTTTCATTAACCTAACAATATGCTTCTTCCTGCGTCTCTGTGCTGTCTCCGTATATTCGGACACTTTCTAATATTTATTTTACCGACTCGTGAAGCTTATCAGTCAAAAGTCAGCATTATTGTCTTTGGAAATGTTAGAGTTGATTAAACGGTGCATATATTTCGTATCCAAGCCTTTTATTTCCGGGTACTTTATGGCATACTTGCCAAACCTCCCGATTTTCCCGGGAGACTCCCGAATTTCAGTACCCCTCCCGAAAATCTCCCGGGGCAACCATTCTCCCGAATTTCTCCCGATTTCCACCCAGACAACAATATTGGGGGCGTGCCTTAAAGCAGGGGTCACCAACCTTTTTAAAACCAAGAGCTACTTCTTGTGTACTGATTAATGCGAAGGGCTACCAGTTTGATACACACTTAAATAAATTGCCAGAAATAGCCAATTTGCTCAATTTACCTTTAACTCTATGTTATTATTAATAATTAATGATATTTACACTTAATTGAACGGTTTAAAAGAGGAGAAAACACGAAAAAAATGACAATAAAATTTTGAAACATAGTTTATCTTCAATTTCGACTCTTTAAAATTCAAAATTCAACCGAAAAAAAGAAGAGAAAAACTAGCTAATTTGAATCTTTTTGAAAAAATTAAAAAAATAATTTATGGAACATCATTAGTAATTGTTCCTGATTAAGATTAATTTTAGAATTTTGATGACATGTTTTAAATAGGTTAAAATCCAATCTGCACTTTGTTAGAATATATAACAAATTGGACCAAGCTATATTTCTAACAGAGACAAATCATTATTTCTTCTAGATTTTCCAGAACAAAAATGTTAAAAGAAATTCAAAAGACTTTGAAATAAGATTTAAATTTGATTCTACAGATTTTCTAGATTTGCCAGAATAATTTTTTTGAATTTTAATCATAATAAGTTTGAAGAAATATTTCACAAATATTCTTCGTCGAAAAAACAGAAGCTAAAATGAAGAATTAAATTAAAATGTATGTATTATTCTTTACAATAAAAAAAAAAATTACTTGAACATTGATTTAAATTGTCAGGAAAGAAGAGGAAGGAATTTAAAAGGTAAAAAGGTATATGTGTTTAAAAATCCTAAAATCATTTTTAAGGTTGTATTTTTTCTCTAAAATTGTCTTTCTGAAAGTTTTAAGAAGCAAAGTAAAAAAATTAATGAATTTATTTAAACAAGTAAAGACCAAGTCTTTAAAATATTTTCTTGGATTTTCAAATTCTATTTGAGTTTTGTCTCTCTTAGAATTAAAAATGTCGGGCAAAGCGAGACCAGCTTGCTAGTAAATAAATACAATTTAAAAAATAGAGGCAGCTCACTGGTAAGTGCTGCTATTTGAGCTATTTTTAGAACAGGCCAGCGGGCGACTCATCTGGTCCTTACGTGCTACCTGGTGCCTGCTGGCACCGCGTTGGTGACCCCTGCCTTAAAGGCACTGCCTTTAGCGTCCTCTCTCACCTGAAAAGGAGACTATTATATATGTCTCCGTTATCCATAGGTTTATCTATAACCCATAAAGTAGGCAGGCACGGAGCTATTTCTCAGCATACTTGCCAACCTTGAGACCTCCGAATTCGGGAGATTGGTGGGGGTTAATTTCTTTTATATATATATATATATATATATATATATATATATATATATATATATATATATATATATATATATATATATATATATATATATATATATATATAATAAATACTTGACTTTCAGTGAATTCTAGCTATAAATATACTCCTCCTCCCTTAACCCCCACCAATCTCCCGAATTCGGAGGTCTCAAGGTTGGCAAGTATGTATATATATATATATATATATATATATATATATATATATATATATATATATATATATAAATATATATATATATATATATATATATATATATATATATATAAAAGAAATACTTGACTTTCAGTGAATTCTAGCTATAAATATACTCCTCCTCCCTTAACCCCCACCAATCGGAGGTCTCAAGGTTGGCAAGTATGCTTTATGGTGGAAACAAAACGTCCTATTTTTCGTTATTATTCAGAGGGAACAGCTTCTTTGTATCTTAAGTGCTAAACCCACCTGGGGTCATGCTTTGTTTTGATTTCACACCTTTGTCACCTACACATTTCCACATGCTTCTACCGTGGCGGCGTTTGACATCTGCCATCTCGGCAGGGTTGTCTGCGGCCTGCTTTGCTGCAATTTAACGCGTTAGTCTTCTGTTACCTTGACCCACGGGTGTGAGGTAACCCCGTTTGCTATAAGGAGACAGATAGGGCTGCACGGTTTTGAGAAAAAAACCTAATTGCGATTTTTCTCTCCAAGTTACGATTTCACATGCGATTTTTTATATTTTATATTAGTGTTGTCCCGATACCAATACTTTAGTACCGGTACCAAAATGTATTTCGATACTTTCCGATACTTTTCGATACTTTTCTAAATAAGGGGTACCACAAAAAAATTGCATTATTGGCTTTATTTTAACAAAAAATCATTGCGGGACATTAAACATATGTTTCTTATTGTAATCAAAGAGCAATTTAGTCCTTAAATAAAATAGTGAATATACTAGGCAACTTGTCTTTTAGTAGTAAGTAAACAAACAAAGGCTCCTAATCAGTCTGCTGACATGTGCAGTAACATATTGTGTCATTTTATTTCCCATTCTATTTTTTTCAAAATTATGAGGGACAAAATGTAAAAATGTATTGTTAAGCCACTTGTTCATTTACTGTTAATATCTGCTTATTTTCTCTTTTAACATGTTCTATCTACACTTCTGTTAAAATGTAATAATCACTTGTTCTTCTGTTGTTTGATACTTTACATTAGTTTTGGGTGATACCACAATTTTAGGTATCGATCCGATACCAAGTAGTTACAGGATCATACATTGGTCATATTTAAAGTCCTCATGTGTCCAGGGACACATTTCCTGAGTTTATAAACATAATATGAATTTTTTTTTAAAAGGACGATAAAAAATATTGATTTATTCATAGTAGTATCAACAAGATACGCTCTTGTACTTGGTATCATTGCAGTGGATGTCAGGTGTAGATCCACCCATGGCATTTGTTTACATTCAGGGTGCTAGCTTGCTGTTAGCGGTGAGCTATTGTATCCTCCTACGGTGTGTAGTGAAGCATGTTTAGCTATTCCTCGTCTTGCGGCGATGATACTTGTAACTTACTTTATTCGTCACCACGGAGGCGAGGATTAGTGATTCAGAAGCCGACTGCGGCTGGACGTTCGCCGCTAGCTAGCCATGTCTTAAAGCACCTCTTCCTGAGGGCGTTTCAGTGTTATAACTTCACCTTTATCTTTAGTTTTTAGGCCAAAATGCATCCATTCTCCCTTTTCTGTCTACACACTGTGTCTGCTTGTAAGTACTCTGTGATTGTGCGCTGCCGAACATGCTCCTCTGCTCGCAAAGCCAGCAATGTCATGATGTGACGACGCGCCGTCATGCCGGTACAAACCGGTACTTTTCAAACAGAGTATAGTACTGTTTTTGATTAATTTGTACCGCGATACTATACCAGTACCGGTTTACTGTACAACCCTATTTTATATATAAAAATCCATTAAAAGTAGGGCTGCAACTAACTATTATTTTGATAGTCGATTAGTCAATGATTATCCTAACTATTAGTCGACTAATCGGATAATAAAGCGTACGCATATTTAATGACTTTAATATTTCCATTGAATTCTAAATGCAGCTTAAGTTATTTTAGGCATGTGCTTATGAACAACAAAGATGACTAATTCATTCATAACTATGTATTCATACTATAACTGTGCTGCTCATTCAACTGTTACAAAAATTAAAATGACTATTAAAATGTTGTCCATTTAAAAAAAAGGAAAGGAAAATTGCTACAAAAAAAATAAATTGACCTTGTTTATGTATTATGCGATAAAAACAAACAAAACACAACATTTAACTTCCTCAAAAAGATAAGCATTTTGTGATGTTTAAAAAGCTGCAAACTGGTATATTGACTATTGGTTAACGTTTGGCACTTCTCACTAGCGAGTAGTGAGGTTCTCTGTCCGTGCTTCCTGTGTGTGTAAATCTGGCAGTCTCGCTCTCCGCCCACCGAGAGAGAAATTGTGAATGACGAAACGATGGCTCAGTGCGTTCAGTTAATTTTCATTTAAAATAAACGCGTTTAGGTGCTGAGAACGAACAAGTTACAGCTTGCGGAATACAGGTAGCCAGTTCATTTTAGGAAGAGTGCTTTAAGTTGACGTAACTAAGGATCAGGTAAAAACACTTTTACCAACAGGCGGCAATATTTTTGCGGATTTGTTACAACGGAGATCGTACTGACAAACACCATCATGAAAACTATGGGAAAAGACGCATGTTTGTCCGCTTTAGTCTGCGTCTTTTTAGGTGTGAAGCGTGACTTATGTGTGTCATGTGACGGTTGGGACATGTCAGTAGAGTGGTCACCATTGTTGTTTTGGTTGTTTCGTAGACCTGTTGACTACACCAAACGCATTACATGGTTTCACTGTACACAATTTTAAAAGTGCTCAGGCTCCAAAATGCCATTGCTGTCATTATCAGTGTTTCTGTCCAGTGTATATGGCCTCTTAGACAGCTAAAAGCATAGCTCGATAGCATAGATAGATACTGTATATCAGGGGTCCCCAACCTTTTTTCCGGTTTAATGTATGCATTATTTTCATGGACCGGTTTTCCACGTGACAGATAAAAACAGCAAAAAATGAGCATGAAAAATTAATTTACTATAACACTGAAGTTGTAATATAAAGGCATTGTAATATACATCTATTAACAAGCTAATTGGTGTGTTTAATGGGACAGGTGAAAGTTAAGTCGTAGAAATTGTGGTAGTTTATAAATTAATTAATGGTTCTGGGCGGCCCGGTAGCAAATGTGTCACGGACCGGTACCGGTCCCTGGACCGGTGGTTGGGGACCACTGCTGTATATCAAACATGTTCGAACTGGGGCCATAAGTGAATGTTTTAACAGCTTGCGCCACATTCTAAAAATAGCATTACAAAAAAATTTAATATCCATCCATCCATCGATAGGTATATATATATATATATATATATATATATATATATATATATATATATATATATATATATATATATATATATATATATATATATATATATATATATATATATATATATATATATATATATATATATATATATACACACATAATGCATTTGTGTATATGTATGTATATGTATATATGTTTATGTATATATATATATATATATATATATATATATATATATATATATATATATATATATATATATATATATATATATATATATATACTGTATGTGTGTATATTTATGTATATATGTGTGTATATGTATGTATATATGTATATGTGTGTATATATTAAATATATATATATACACACATAATGCATGTGTGTATATGTATATATATATATACTGTATGTGTGTATATGTATTTATATATGTGTATATATATATATACTGTATGTGTGTATTTGTATGTATATATGTGTGTGTGTATGTATGTATATATATATATATATATATATATATATATATATATATATATATATATATATATATATATATATATATCTATACATCATTACATATGTATGTATGAATAATTATATTTGTGTACATATATGCTAATGTAAAGAAATTAATGTGCAATGTCTAATGAAACAAAGCTGCCATGCAGGCTGTTTTTTCTTTGAAACTGACATTTCTCACAAAATATTAATGAGTAAAAATAAATGTTGTAAAATAT
Organism: Entelurus aequoreus; assembly: GCF_033978785.1. NCBI lineage: Eukaryota > Metazoa > Chordata > Actinopteri > Syngnathiformes > Syngnathidae > Entelurus > Entelurus aequoreus. The sequence continues at coordinate 20,008,130 of NC_084741.1, read as the reverse complement.
TGCAATTATTTAATTCATTATCCAATTATGTCACATCATACATTACGTTTTTTGAAATATTTTTAGGGGAAAATATTGTATGTTTTTTATTTTAAAAAAAAGTTTTGTGTGACAAAAAATAATAAAAACGTATAATCGGCAGATAGATCTGAAGTTGATCAAAATATTTAAGCGTTGAAAGTAAAATAATAATAGTAACGTATGACTTATTTATAACACTTTTATGAGTGCAGCCTGAGTGCGGCCTGTGTATATGTATATACAGTATGTATATGTATATATATGTATATATGTATACACACACACACACACACACACACACACATATATATATATATATATATATATATATATATATATATATATATATATATATATATATATATATATATATATATATATATATATATATATATATATATATATATATATATATATGGCCCTTGCATGCTTTGATTTTTCAGTAGAAAAGGTTAGCCCCTGCTTCATATTTTCTGAGGCAAATTAAAGCGTTACATCAAGTTACACCTGTTTATATGTTTATATTGTAGCTATAAATGTTCATGAATGGTACGAGGGCGTTAATGTGATGTACACATTTAGCCGTGGCCATCAGGGGCTTAAAAGATGGTAATCCTGCTTCTTCATTCAGCCAATCAGATGGGGCTCTCTGGTTGGTACCAAGCTTGGCAGGCCCCCTTGCCCACGTTCACAGAAACTATGGCAACAAACGAGCTCACCCCCCCCTCACACACACTCACACACACACACACATCGCCCTCTGCCATTGTCGCCCCCCAGCTTACCCACTCACTGCGAGGCCCCCAATGCACCAGCTGCAAACAGTCATCAAAATGGCATCTTACCATGCCAGTGTGTGCATGCATGTATGTTGGGGGGGGGGGGGGGGGGGGGGTCACTCCAGTTGAGGTGGATGGCGTAATTGAGCTGTGTGTGTGAGAGTGTGTGTGTGTGTTTTAGATGTTGGCGAGTTCACAAATGGGATGCACTTTTACTCCCTAGGCTGACTTGTGTGTGTCCAGTTGGGTTGATCCATGCAGGGCTTTATTTTTACTTCTATGGCACATTTTACTAGTCGGCAATAACACACGCAGACCCACTAAGCCACACGCACATGCACGTACACACACACACTGTACACTTCCTGTCTCCTTTGACGGGAGTAGAGTAGATGCTGGGGCCCGATAGTCACCCAGTGTCACTTCCTGGTCCTGCCGATTAGCTCTGGTGTGCAGCAGATAGCAATCACTGAGAGGGTGCGCGCATGCACATACCACACGCACCCACACACAGGTTCAGAGCCATGTTACCTGTTGACACCCCATAGCCGGGTCGCCCGCTCTCCCGATGGCATCCCAGGAGCAGCGCAGGGTTCCCGTTAAGTGCCTGCTTTTTATGTGTGTGTATTGTTTGGCGCACACAAACGCGCAGAAGCCCCCTGTGGGCGAGAAAGAGAGTGATGTATTGAGGGAGAGGGCTGATTAATGAGCAGCATTTATTAGAACATCTGTGTCAAAGATGGCGGAGAAGGCTGAGCGAGCAAGAGAAAGGATGGAGAGAGAGAGAGAGTCTGCTTCTTGTTTGTTGCCTGGAGCCTCCTTAGCCCACATATACTGTAAATAAAACATAGCCGGCTGCAGGGGAGGAGGAGTTCATTATGAGAAATGTGTCTCTCTTCCATGGAAGACCGACAATATCCATGCCTGAAAGTGCGCAGGTACAAACGTTTAACACTGCTTCAAAAGCGGAAGTTGTTTCTCCTTATACCAATATGACATGAATGCAAAATAAAGAACCTCTTCATGCATAAATGTATGATCCATTAAAAAAGGAATACTTTTGTCTTCCTAACCTTCAACTCAACTTTCCCCGAATGAAGGCTTTTCAATTATAAGAGGCTGTTTCGTAATACTATCGCTTGTCCAAATGTGCCTCATCCTGCTCGTATTGAACAAACCCCCCCAGCTCCTTAGCTCCTTTTGCACCATCTGCATCCCCCTAGCAGTATTGCAGGTTAATTCCCCCAAGGTGTCACTACATGCATTGATTGTTCATATGTTACACGATGCACCTACTCGTTGTCCAGTAAATACTGCATCTTAGCAGAGCTGTAGTAGGCTGCGTTGCAATTACTGACCTTATGTAGCCACTGGTAGGGTAGTAGTTCACATAGCTGATATGGGGTCAGAAGGTTCACGAAGGTAGATTAAGGTGGAAAGTAAAAGAAGGTAGACAAATGTTGAAGAAGGTAGACAAATGTTGAAGAAGGTAGACACATGTAGAAGAAGGTAGACACATGTAGAAGAAGCTAGACACATGTAGAAGAAGGTAGACAAAGGTAGAAGAAGATAGACAAATGTAGAATAAGTTAGTCAAGGGTCGAACAAAGTAGACTAAGGTGGAATTAGGTAGAACATCGAAGAATGTTGAAGGTAGAACAAAGTAGTAGAAGGTAGCAGGTAAAGTATGGTAGCTAATAGAAGAATGCAGAAGGAATATGGTAAAAGAAGGTAACTGGTAGAAGATGGTAGAACGTAGAAGAAAGTAGCTGGTAGAAAAAGTTAGAAGAAGGTAGCTGGTAGAAGAAAGTAGAAGGTGAAAGGTAGTAGATGGTAGTAGAATATAGAAGAAGGGAGGTTGTTGAAGTAGGTAGTAGAAGAAGGTAGAACACAGTAGGTAGGAAGGACATGGTGGAAGAAGGTGGGAAATGGTAGTAGAACGTAGAATAAGGTAGTAGAAAGTTGAGGAAGGTACTACAACATAGAGGAATGTAGTAGAAAATAGAAGAAGGTAGAATAAGGCTACACCAGGGTAAAATAAGGTAGAAAAAGTAGAAGGCAGTAGCAAATATAAGAAGGTAGTAGAAAGTAGCAGGTAAAAGACGGTAGCTGATAGAAGAAGATAAAAGGAATGTGGTAAAAGAAGGAAGCTCGTAGAAGAAGGTAGACAAAGGCAGCTAGTAGTAGAAAGTAGAAGGTGGGAGTGCAATGTAGTAGATGGTAGTAGAATATAGAAGAAGGTAGCTTGGTGAAGTAGGTAGTAAAAGAAGGTAGAACATGGTAGAAGTAGGTAGGAAGGACATTATGGAAGAAGGTTGAAAATGGTAGCAGAATATAGAAGAAGTTAATAGAACGCTGAGGAAGGTAGTAGAAAATAGAAAATGGTAGAAGAGGCTACAACATGGTAGAAGAGGTAAAACATGGTCGAAGAAGGTAGTAGAAAATAGAAGAAGGTAGTAAAAGGTAGACGAAGTAACATAAGCTACAACATGGTAGGAGAATGTATAACATGGTAATTGGATGGAGAATAAGGTAGTAGAAGTTAGAAGAAGTTTGAAGAGACTACAACATGGTAGAGAACGGTAGAACGTGGTAATAGAAGGTAGAATAAGGTAGTAGAACATGGTAGTAGAAGGTAGATCATGGTAGAAATGGTAGCAGAAGGTAGAGGATGGCTATTCAGCCCTTCTCTACAGTCGCCCTGTGGTTGACTGGCGTCCAATCCAGGATGTAGTTGACCTTTTATTGCCAAAGTGAATTGGGATAGACTCCAGTCTCAGTAGTGACCCTGAAAAAGGTAAGTAGTAGTAGTACTTCTAACTAGATCCTGATCAGGTCCATGACAGAGACTGGAGTATATCCCAACTGACTTCAGGCAAAAAGTAAACTATACCATGAACAGGTTGCTAGGAAGTAGTAGTAGTACTACTAGTAGTAGTAGTACAGTGTTTCCCATAAACTGCCAAGATACCTGTGGCGGTGGGGGCGTGGCTATGGGCGTGGTCACTATGACATCATAGAGTAATTTGCATAATTTACTACAATGATATGATTTTCTCTAAAAAGGCTCAAAAAATGTATACTTACTAATTAATAATAACAGTTTTGTTTTAAACGTCCCTCCATCCATCCATTTTACAATATAATTACAACACTTTATGTACATATTTATATACAGATTTGAACAATAAGTTATTCACTGAAATATATTTATTAATTGTGGTTCTTACAAAAAATATATCTTATAAAATATAAAAGCTAAAATGTCTCTTAAAGCTCTGCCCCTTTAATTAGTGCATACTAAATAATTTAACTTTAGCCTACTACTACAACCATATTATTTACCAGCAACATAAAGTGAAACAGAGGCAGAGGTGTCCTGCCACAGTCAGTAACAAATAAACAGAAAACAGTAGTGGTCAAATACAGATAAGGCAACAAGAGAAGTATCCTACACTTCTCTTTTGTAAAGTAAATCTGAACAGCCTATATGTGCATCTACATCAACTATATGATTTGCCTGAGAAGCTGGACAGGACAAAAACAAAAACAAAAAAAAACAAATTTAAAAAAAAAAAATTGTATTTAATTTTTTTATTTGTGGCGGACGTAATTATTTCGTGGCGGGCCGCCACAAATTAGTCGTAGTAGTAGTAGTAAGAACATGTCTATGGATGGTCCCATCCATTCTCAGGTCATTCAAACAATGGGAACTGGACTGTTCCGTTTGTCTTAGAAGACGTTTGGCCTCTCATCCAAGTAGGCTTCATCAGTCCACGCTCACAGACTCAGATTGTTCAGATCTATTCTAGCGTCCAGCCACTAGACTAGACTAGACTAGATCTGACCAATCTAAGTCTATGAGTATGAACGATTAAAACCTACTTGGATGAGAGGCCAAATGTTTTCTAAGACCAACCAAACAGTCCAGTTGCCATTGTTTGAATGCTCTGAGAATAAAGTAGGAAGTAGTACTACTTATCCATGTTTGAGGCTAAAGTACAGGAGAACGTACACTACCGTTCAAAAGTTTGGGGTCACATTGAAATGTCCTTATTTTTGAAGGAAAAGCACTGTACTTTTCAATGAAGATAACTTTAAACTAGTCTTAACTTTAAAGAAATACACTCTATACATTGCTAATGTGGTAAATGACTATTCTAGCTGCAAATGTCTGGTTTTTGGTGCAATATCTACATAGGTGTATAGAGGCCCATTTCCAGCAACAGTGTTCTAATGGTACAATGTGTTTGCTCATTGGCTCAGAAGGCTAATTGATGATTAGAAAACCCTTGTGCAATCATGTTCACACATCTGAAAACAGTTTAGCTCGTTACAGAAGCTACAAAACTGACCTTCTTTTGAGCAGATTGAGTTTCTGGAGCATCACATTTGTGGGGTCAATTAAACGCTCAAAATGGCCAGAAAAAGAGAACTTTCATCTGAAACTCGACAGTCTATTCTTGTTCTTAGAAATGAAGGCTATTCCACAAAATTGTTTGGGTGACCCCAAACTTTTGAACGGTAGTGTATCTAGTACGCACTCGAGCAGCAGCGTCGTAGGCCAGTTACTGATCAGTGAGGAAGCTTTAAAGACAATCCTTGTCTGGAGTGTGATCCTATTTTGCATGACAAAGGTCACGGGGTCAGAGGAGCATCACAGTGTTGTGGGCCCGCTGAGCGTGTGAGCAACCTCCCCCAGCGCCTCCATGATGGAAAGTGATAAAGATGGCATACCTGTAATTTGAAAACAGATGGCTGGGCTCTCGTGAATATGTATGACGATCGAAAACAGTTTTTTCTCCCGCGCCAACCTCCGTATTCACCCGCAGGCCAGCAAGGTGTTAAAACATTCATTTTAATAATGAAACCGCCACGGAGGAGAAGGATCTCGCCTCTTTGTTTATCTCCGAGGAGGAGGAGGAGGACGTGGAGGAGGAGGTCCGCCGCGAATGGATGCGGCGAGAGCGCACGCTCGACATGCTCGCCGCGACCCGCCAACTCCTTGAAGTCGAAGTTCCTAACAGATTGTTTAAATCAAGAGCGAGTCTGCGCGCGCGGTCCAGATGCTGTTCTTGTGAGATAAATACCACGCCGGCCTTTTGAAGGTAAATATCTCCGATGTTGACTCCAGCAGATGCGGAGCTGCGCTCACAATTAGACTCAAAGAAGAGAAAAAAAAAGACTCTTCAGACAAACTCAGTGGCATTTGATAAGAGAGAACAGATAAAGCCTTGTTTGATTTCAATTTCTTTCACGAGACCCCAAACTGCATGTTTCACTCGCCTTTTCCTCCCTTCTTCTTTCTTCCTCTCTTCCAAAGCGCAGAGTTGCTCCGCACACGTTCTCGTTTTATTATTATTATTATTTTTTTTTACTTTATTTGTTGTGACAAGCCGCTGTGTCGCCTGCATGTTTCACAAGTGTTAACGTTTTGTCCGCCTTTTGCACGGCGGGATTCTAACGTCTGCCTCTCTCGCTTTCTCAATCAATCTCTCTTTCAGAGTATGATTTCCTCCATTGTCAACAGCACTTACTATGCAAATGTGTCGGCGGCAAAGTGTCAGGAATTTGGGCGCTGGTATAAACATTTCAAGAAGACAAAGGATATGATGGGTAAGCAAAACCGACGGAGGGGGGGGGGGTTTGCAAAGTATGACACGCACACACTTTTGTCTCTGGCACACAAGCTAATACAATATGTTCTCTGACTAACTGTCTCTTTGTCTTGCTGTCACATGAAGCAGCGACACATTTTTATCTCGTTATCTAATAATTTCAGATTATGCCACACTGTTTAGCAGCTGAGCTGACTTTGCTCTGATCATCCAATATCGAGGCCTCGTCTTATCCGTCTCTCATTTTGTGTGCAAACATGAATATCTAGGGAGCTGTCGGAGGATTTTTGTGAACGAGTACTTGTTTGGGCAACGCTGATTAATGCCGTCGAAAGCCGATTAGGACTGCATTAAAAAAAAAGCTGAAAAAAAGTATATATATATATATAAATATATATATATATACATACAGTACAGGCCTTCTCATTTCAATGCGTTTTCTTTAGTTTCATGACTATTTAAATTGTAGATTGTCACTGAAGGCATCAAAACTATGACACCTGTGAAGTAAAAACCATTTCAGGTGACTACTTGAAGCTCATCGAGAGAATGCCAAGAGTGTGCAAAGCAGTAATCAGAGCAAAGGGTGGCTATTTTGAAGAAACTAGAATATAAAACATGTTTTCAGTTATTTCACCTTTTTGTTCATTCATAGTTTTGATGCCTTCAGTAACAATCTACAATGTAAATAGTCATAAAGAAAAACGCATTGAATGAGAAGGTGTCCAAATTTTGGCCTGTATTGTATATATATATATATATATATATATATATATATATATATATATATATATATATATATATATATATATATATTTATATATATTTATATATGTATATGTATATATACAGTATCTACCCCGGTATTGAGCACGGTATAAAAGATAAACCGCAGAAACTTCCACTATATATACATACATATATGTACATATGTGACATGTGTATATATATATATATATATATATATATATATATATATATATATATATATATATATATATATATATATATATATATATATATATATGTATATATATATATATATATATATATATATATATATATATATATATATATATATATATATATATATATATATGTATTTATACATGTGTATATATATATATATGTATATATATATATATATATATATATGTGTATATATATATATATATATATATATATATATATGTGTATGTATATATATATATATATATATATATATATATATATATATATATATATATATATATATATATATATATATATATATATGTGTATATATATATATATATATGTGTATGTATATATATATATATATATATATATATATATATATATATATATATATATATATATATATATATATATATACATATATATATATATATATATGTGTATATATGTGTGTTTTTATATATATATATATATATATATATATATATATATATATATATATATATATATATATATATATATATATATATATATATATATATGTGTATATATATATATATATATATATATATGTGTATATATGTGTGTTTTTATATATATATATATATATATATATATATATATATATATATATATATATATATATATATATATATATATATATATATATATATATATATACACACATATACACACATATATGTACATGTTACTTTAAATGATTTCGCCCCCGCCCAATTTTATTTATCCCACTGTGGACCCTGAATCAAAAAGTTTTGACACCCCTTTTTTAGGGCATATCCTTAATCATCATACAAGTGCAAAAAGAAGTGAGTTAATATTAACCATAAAGTAGGGTTGTCTTGATACCAATATTTTGGTACCGATATTAAAATGTATTTCGATACTTTCCGATACTTTTCAAAATATAGGGGACTACAAAGAAATGTCATTATTGGCTTCATTTTAACAGAAAATCTTGCGATACATTAAACATATGTTTCTTTTTGCACTGAAAGAACAATTAAAGAGGATTAAAATACAAATGTAAAGTAATTATACTCACTGGGCTTTTTTTATTGCACTCATATAAAATTGTAAATTGTTCTTTAATAAATATAGCCTGCCATAATCTCGGATTAAGTTAGAATAGAACAGAAAGCTTTATATTGACATTGTAATAAATGCTTATTGGTTTGTTTGTCACTCTTGGTCTCTGCTTTAAGACAAATAAAATCCTTACTAAATACTAAAAACAATACGCTAAAAGTACACAACTGAGACATGTAGCAGGTAAAACAGACATTGTTAAAGATCAAACACAAATTGTAGGACTTTGTGCCATTATTCAGTTATTTCACCTGCATTATAGTTTACACAACGTGGGCGGTTTTGACTGCGCTAATAATTGGCAAAAAGCAGCTGTGTGCACGTCTACGTATCACAGCAGGGGGGCTAGTTAATTACATTACCTTTGAACTCCTTGCGCAGGTCTGCATGATAATTTAAATGTTTACCTCAGTTTGAGGCAAAAATTGTAATGCCTTATTGCCACCTTTGGCGAGGCATGTTTGAAAGCAGCCTCTCCACCCTGTTTCTGCTTGTATGCGCAGCTGTGTGTGCATGCTGACACACTCAACACCATGACCCTCTGCTCAGGCAGCATGCGGATGAAAACAAAAAAGTACCGGTATTTTTCAAAGGCAATATTGCATAGTTTTTACTTCATTAATACCGCAGTACTTTATTAGTACCGGTATACCGTACAACCCTACAATAAAGTGTGCAAAAAAAATGATCAAACCTGCTGAACTGAAGAGGCTCAATGCACAGTAGATATGTGTCCAACACATCATGCTGGCCCAACACTTTTGCATAATATGTTTTTTTGGAACACTGCCCCTTCTAAAATTCAATTACCGGTAGATGTTTTTTTCTTTTTCTTTTTTCTTTAATTGAATCCATTTTAAAGTCATGCTTTATATTACCGGGTGAAAAAAAAAACCCTCCCTCACATTGAATATAACGCCATCAGGCTGGAGATCTCACTGTTTGTGTATGCGTGCTCATGAAACATTACTTTTTCTTCTTCTCCGGCGGTCGCGTGCACGCCACCTGTGATGCCACACCAGATAATGCCGACTCAAAAGGCCTTCGCAGTTCCGCACATGTTGCGATGCTATCTGCTAATGTAGAACGACACGCGGGAACACAACATACACACACACACACACACACACACACACGTTCATGTGCCTACTTGTGTGTTTTTAAAGATCAATAACATACTCTGCTAGCATTTCCAGCAAGTAGTGTACTGGTGAAAATACCCTGTTTCTCTTTCTCACCACTGTGTGTTTTGTGTGTGTGTGTGTGTGTGTGTGTGTGTGTGTGTGTGTGTGTGTGTGTGTGTGTGTGTGTGTGTGTGTGTGTGTCCTGTAGGCATGCGCCAAACCTCCCAGCTGGAGGGCTACCTGGGGACGTGCGTCCTCCGCGAGAGCCCGCGTGCTAATGCACTAGGTATGTTGCAACATAGGCACACGCACGCAAACTAACATAAGGCGATTCATATTCAGATCGCAGGGTTTACAGCGGGTCTTCTCCCGAACCTCTGCGCTGTCAAAAAAAACACTTGTGCTATTGTTGTAATGTTTTTACAGTTTTGTCATAATTCACACCCGCAGTGGTGTGTGGACCGATACTGACAAATCAATACCTGAAAAGTTTTTTAGTTTTTTTTTGACAGCACAAAGGTTTGGGACAAGTTTGGGGTGCTGGGTGACATCATTAGTCAGAAATTGTATTTTAGAATTACAGTAGTACTTAAGAATAGAACTATAACAGCATAAACTGACATTTGTATGGCACAAATGAACAGCAGTGGTATTTTTATATTTGCAAAGACAAGGGAGGTGGAGGGGGGCCAGCAAGTAAATATTGTATTATATGGTAATATCACAAAATGATATATTGGTAGAGGTACATGTATCATATGTTATTATTATAACAGATATTATGTCTTGACAAAGGTAAATTTTTTTATTATATATTGTTATTATTCTAATATTGTATATTGGCAGCAGTCAATATTGTAGTATATATTATTATTGTAATACATACACTACCGTTCAAAAGTTTGGGGTCACATTGAAATGTCCTTATTTTTGAAGGAAAAGCACTGTACTTTTCAATGAAGATAACTTTAAACTAGTCTTAACTTTAAAGAAATACACTCTATACATTGCTAATGTGGTAAATGACTATTCTAGCTGCAAATGTCTGGTTTTTGGTGCAATATCTACATAGGTGTATAGAGGCCCATTTCCAGCAACTATCACTCCAGTGTTCTAATGGTAGAATGTGTTTGCTCATTGGCTCAGAAGGCTAATTGATGATTAGAAAACCCTTGTGCACTCATGTTCACACATCTGAAAACAGTTTAGCTCGTTACAGAAGCTGCAAAACTGACCTTCCTTTGAGCAGATTGAGTTTCTGGAGCATCACATTTGTGGGGTCAATTAAACGCTCAAAATGGCCAGAAAAGGAGAACTTTCATCTGAAACTCGACAGTCTATTCTTGTTCTTAGAAATGAGGGCTATTCCACAAAATTGTTTGGGTGACCCCAAACTTTTGAACGGTAGTGTATTATATATTGGCATGAATGTTGTGTTATATATTATTATTGTAATATTATCTTATGGCAGAGGTAAATATTGTAGTATGTATTATTATTATATTACGGCAGAGGTAAATAGTGTAGTATTTATAATAGAGGTGTAACGGTACACAAAAATTTCGGTTCGGTACGTACCTCTGTTTAGAGGTCACGGTTCGGTTCATTTTCGGTACAGTAAGAAAACAATAAAATATACATTTTTGGGTTATTTATTTACCAAATTTGCAAAATCTTCCACCAAAAATATTTTTCTTAGTGGAATATTTGATGTGACGTAATCGGAACATTGGATAGGTCAATAATTCATAATAACATTGATTTTGATTCAATATTATGTTTTGAGCAATGACAGTTTGAAAGAAAAAAAACCAGCTTTGTTTTATTAGTCAACATTGCAACTTTTTCTAAATTACATTTAACCTTTAAACTTTTTTATTTCACTTTTGTTATGTTTTTGTTTATTTTAATAGTATTTTTAGAATGTGCCGTGGGCCTTTAAAACATTAGCTGTGGGCCGCAAATGGCCTCCGGGGCACACTTTTGACACCCCTGCTATAGATAATAAAAAATGTAATCTGATAAATCTATGGATAAAAAGCAGAGCCTGGCGACGCATGCGCGTTTATCATAACTCTCTCGCTCTCTCTGTCTCTGCCCCTCCCTCACGAATGCTGCTGCGTGCGCACACCTTCACAATTTGTTTTGTTTTTAACCCCTTCTAAACCCTGAACGCACATTGAAAATACACGCAACCCTAACTCAAAATGCCGGACATTTGAGGCATTTAAGAAACTCCGCCCTGACAGCCCCGCAAAAGAGGACATGTCCGGGGAAAAGAGGACGTATGGTCAGTCTATCGTAGCCCGTTAGCTGCTAGCATGCCGTGTGTTGTGCCTCGGTGTGCATTGTTTACACAACGTACGTTACGCTACTTAATATGTCCGTTTGGAAACTCGTTCAGTACACCTCCGAACCTAACCGGAACCCCCGTACTGAAAAGGTTCAATAAAAATACATGTACCGTTACACCCCTAATATATAATTATTGTTATGGATATCATACATTATTTTAGTAATACATATCATATATTGGCAGGGGTGAATATTGTCTTTAATGCTGTAAAATTTTAGTAGCCCTAACCGGAACTTTTTTTAAAGCTACCTCCATTACAAGATTTTTTTCCCATTTTTTATTTATTTATCTGAAAATAATTTTATACTTTTTCAATCAAGCTTGAATTTCATTTGATGCATGTTTTGAAGTAAAACTAATTTGTGGTAAATAAACTGTTCAATGATTTATTTTCCTAGTGCAAAATACCTAATGTAGCATAATTAAAACATACATTTTCATTTCTTCCCGTCACATCACCGGCCGCCATTCATCAACGTTTACCAACACAGGACTAACGCTGCACGCTACCAGGAACAACGAAAATATTCAGGGGAAATTTGACATTTTCTTTTGATCAGTGACTGCGCAGGATGGGGCTAGGAATACATTTGAGGTAAAAATCAATATGAAGCGCACTTCGTCACGCCATATTTTTAGGCACAATGCGTGATCTCCTTATAGGGTGGGCTGGGGTGGGGTTAGGAAGGTCTGATGCCCCCATATCCTGGTTAAGATTGTTTTTATTCAGTCAAGTTGCAGTATTTAATTTTTCTTTTTATGGATTTGATCATGTTTTTTTTTCTTACAGTATTCATATTTTTCCTTTGCGTCGGTTTTGGATGTCGTTGCACGTTTGCCTGCTTGCGTCAAAATGTTATTGTGTTTGTCATGTTCTGTGGTTTGGATTATGTTTTGTTATTTTCTGGTTGTTTAAGACTCTTTTAGTTCATGTTTACGCTCCCTTGTTTGGTCACCATGGTTACTTATTAGTTTCACCTGTCATTTGTTTGGACTCACGCACCTGTTGCCAATCATGTGACTATTATTTAAGCCGGTCATTTTCTGTTGGTCGTCCTGGCGACATTGTCATTACCATGCCCTGTTTATTCGATAGTTTATGCTTCATGCCATGCCACGTAAGTTTTGTTTTTTCACGTCACAGTAAGTGTAGTTTTGTTTCATGTCCATAGTTTATGTCTAAGTGTTAGTTTTGTTTCATAGCCAAGTTTGTTCTCCGCCTTGTGCGCGCCTTTTGTATGTTCCTTTTTTATAGTAAAATTAAAGATGTATTTACCTTCAAGCCATGTCCAGTCAAGTTGTCTTGCATCTCGGGAAAGCAATCCGCGCAGTAATTTGCGCCGCCATGGTCCTTGTCGTGACAGTGTTAAAGAGGTCACATTATGATTGTTTTTGTACAAACCCCGTTTCCATATTAGTTGGGAAATTGTGTTAGATGTAAATATAAACGGAATACAATGATTTGCAAATCATTTTCAACCCATATTCAGTTGAATATGCTACAAAGACAACATATTTGATGTTCAAACTGATAAACATTTTTTTTTTTTTTGCAAATAATCATTAACTTTAGAATTTGATGCCAGCAACACGTGACAAAGAAGTTGGGAAAGGTGGCAATAAATACTGATAAAGTTGAGGAATGCTCATCAAACACTTATTTGGAGCATCCCACAGGTGAACAGGCACATTGGGAACAGGTGGGTGCCATGATTGGGTATAAAAGTAGATTCCATGAAATGCTCAGTCATTCACAAACAAGGATGGGGCGAGGGTCACCACTTTGTCAACAAATGCGTGAGCAAATTGTCCAACAGTTTAAGAACAACCTTTCTCAACCAGCTATTGCAAAGAATTTAGGGATTTCACCATCTACGGCCCGTAATATCATCAAAGGGTTCAGAGAATCTGGAAAAATCACTGCACGTAAGCAGCTAAGCCCGTGACCTTCGATCCCTCAGGCTGTACTGCATCAACAAGCGACATCAGTGTGTAAAGGATATCACCACATGGGCTCAGGAACACTTCAGAAACCCACTGTCAGTAACTACAGTTGGTCGCTACATCTGTAAGTGCAAGTTAAAACTCTCCTATGCAAGGCGAAAACCGTTTATCAACAACACCCAGACATGCCGTCGGCTTCGCTGGGCCTGAGCTCATCTAAGATGGACTGATACAAAGTGGAAAAGTGTTCTGTGGTCTGACGAGGCCACATTTCAAATTGTTTTTGGAAACTGTGGACGTCGTGTCCTCCGGACCAAAGAGGAAAAGAACCATCCGGATTGTTCTAGGCGCAAAGTGGAAAAGCCAGCATCTGTGATGGTATGGGGGTGTATTCGTGCCCAAGACATGGGTAACTTACACATCTGTGAAGGCGCCATTAATGCTGAAAGGTACATACAGGTTTTGGAGCAACATATGTTGCCATCCAAGCAACGTTACCATGGACGCCCCTGCTTATTTTAGCAAGACAATGCCAAGCCACGTGTTACATCAACGTGGCTTCATAGTAAAAGAGTGCGGGTACTAGACTGGCCTGCCTGTAGTCCAGACCTGTCTCCCATTGAAAATGTGTGGCGCATTATGAAGCCTAAAATACCACAACGGAGACCCCCGGACTGTTGAACAACTTAAGCTGTACATCAAGCAAGAATGGGAAAGAATTCCACCTGAGAATCTTAAAAAATGTGTCTCCTCAGTTCCCAAACGTTTACTGAGTGTTGTTAAAAGGAAAGGCCATGTAACACAGTGGTGAACATGCCCTTTCCCAACTACTTTGGCACGTGTTGCAGCCATGAAATTCTAACTTCATTATTATTTGCAAAAAAAAAATAAAGTTTATGAGTTTGAACATCCAATATCTTGTCTTTCTATCATATTGAACTGAATATGGGTTGAAAAGGATTTGCAAATCATTATATTCCGTTTATATTTACATCCAACACAATTTCCCAACTCATATGGAAACGGGGTTTGTACATTTAAAACACTTCCATGTGGTCTACAGCAGTGTTTCTTAACCATAAGGCCAGGCCCATTGTCAGGCCATAGACGGCCACCAAAAAATTAAAATCTCAGCAGCGGTACTCTGTTATAATGCACTTTTCCACCACTTGTGGCAGTATTCAATCAATCAATCAATCAATGTTTATTTATATAGCCCTAAATCACAAGTGTCTCAAAGGGCTGATGACAATATTAAACAAACAGAAGAAGTCTGGAGCTAAAGTCATAGAGATGTTTCTTAAGCGCAAAAAAATATGACTAAAGTGGTGAAGCTTTATTTTAATTTGCACTTAAATTTTATTGAAATTTGAATTGATAAACATATTATGATTTACTATTAATTTACTATTATTTTAGCACTATGTAATTCAATGTAAATTTATTTTTAATCAGTTTTTATGTATTTGTTTTTTTTGCAGAATATTTGATTAGTATTTATCATTTTATCGTTGTAATCAGCCTGCCCTACGCCTTGATAATAATATTTGTGATTAACGCATGCTTTCATGTCATTTGACAAGGTGTATCCTGTTAAACTGTAGTTAGGTTGGATACAATTATTGATTACTCCTCAAGAGTAAGATTACTCCTGATTACTAGGGCTGGGAATCCTAGTGGTAGGAAAAGTGTGTGCCAGGGCTGCAACATCGCCTCCGGCGCCCCCTTTTTTTTGGCAAGTGGCGTGCTCACAGGTTCACCTGTGCAAGCCAAGACCACTGCAGGTGAAAGCGAGTCACTTTGCACGGCTCTCGTTCCCCCCACACCCCCCGTTCTCCCGTCCTGACTCACCCCCGCGGCCCACAACCCATCCCCATTGTGCGTTTAATCCAGGGCTCTTTTGTGGCAGGATTCCACACGAGGACTTCTGTGGCCCCCTCCTCTTCCTCCTCCTGCCATGCTCCTCTTCTCTTTTCAATTTGCATGGAAATGCCTCCGTGTGTGCCCCCCAGCGCCGACACGCACACGCACACACTCGCATGCGAGTCAATAGCATGCCATACCATCAGAGAGTGGCATTGCCAGGGATTAGGGAGAAGAGATGTGATTATTACCGAGATTTTGGTGTTGTCTTGTTCCTCCCACCAACCCCGCGTAGCCCGTCGCCATCATTTGTTTTTGACAAACGCTCAATAGACTCATCTCGGCCGGGCGCTTTGTGCTCGCTGACACACGCGATTATTGCGTATATTTTTGGAAAACGTCCACGTGCTTTAATCTTTCATCTGCTAAAAAACATACATCTTCCTTAAGACCCCGCCTCCCTACGCCCCCATTCTCTGTCCCTCACTCCTCTACGGCATAACAGCGATTTAATGCCGCTCACAATCCCGTTTTCTCGTCTTCTATGGCGTGCGGAGGCCGCTCGTCGGAGGTGTTAATGTATGAAATCTTCAACGCTGCCCCCTCACTGGCGTGTGTGAAAAGCCTCGCCATATGTACGTTCACGTTTAAAGACGTTCACCGGCGGAGTTTGATCAGTGTGTAATCACCGCCGAGATTGTTGTCGTCTTTGAAAGCACCCTGCGACTTGACGGTTGTCACGCGTCGTCGTTAACGCTTCAAAGCGCCCTCAGAACCAAAGACGCTCGAAGAATCCTGAAGTCAGTAGTCAGGTTTTTGCACATTAAAATGGAATGAATCTCTCGCCAAGACATTTACAGTACATAAACACTAAAAGAGGGGTTGGCAACCTTTCCATCAAAAGAGCCACTTTGCCGCAGCTTTCACTCAAAAAAAGCCCAACTAGTCTGGATCAGTAAAAGTATGGAAGCCTGTTTCCGCCCCTAAAAAGAAATAACCCAGTTATCAGTCATAATTATGAGATAAAATGTCGAAATTATGAGATATACATTCATAATTATGATGTATAAAGTCATAATTATGAGATACAATGTCGAAATATTGAAGTAAGAAAGTCGAAATTATGAGCAAAAAAATCATAATTTTGATATATGAAGTCTTAATTATGAGATAAAATGTCAATATTATGAGAAAAGAAAGTCAACATTTTGAGATAAAAATAATAATGATGAGATATAAAGTCGTAATGAGATAAAATGTCTTAAGTATGAGTTAAGAAAGTCAAAATTATCAAATAAGAAAGTCATAATTATGAGATAAAAAGTTGAAATTATGAGATAAAATGTCGACATTTTGAGATAAGAAAGTCAAAATTATGAGATAAAAAGTCATAATTATGAGAAAAAAGTCGTAATCATGAGATAAACAGTCGTAATTATGAGATAAAACTTGAAATTATGAGATAAACAGTCAAAATTATGAGATAAGAAAGTTGAATTATGAGATAAAAAGTTATAATAATAGATAAAAATTCTGAATTAAGAGATAAAAAGTCGAAAATTTGAGTTTAAAAACTGCGATGAGGTGGCGACTTGTCCAGGGTGTACCCTGCCTACCGCCCGAATGCAGCTGAGACCCCCCGCGACCCCAAAAGGGCCAAGCGGTAGGAAATGGATGGATGGATGGATGAGTTTAAACATGGAAACTATGAGATAAAAAGTCAAAATTATGAGTCACACTGGCAACTTTTTATGTCATAGTTTTTATTTTTATATCACATAATTTTGACTTTTTATCTCATAATTATGACTTTCTTATCTCATAATTTAGACTTTTTATATCATAATTATGACCTTTTCTGTCATAATTTCATCTCAAAATTACGACCTTTTCTCTCATAATTTCATTTCAAAATTACGACCTTTTCTCTCATTATTATGACTTTTTATCTCATAATTTTTACATTTTATCTCATAATTTTGATTTTTTTAACATTATAATTACGACTTTTTAAACTTAGAAGTTATGACTTGCCATTGTGGTATTTTTCTTTTCAGTGGTGGAAACGGGCTTGCATTGCAAGGCATAACACAGCTTCTAAACTTTAAAAAGTTGTTATCTTGTTATTTTACAGGGACAACAAAATTCTCAATCAGAAATAGAGTACATTTTTTTCTAACCTTTTTAGATTTTGGGATGTATTCGGGGTTGGCTTACAGTAGGTTACACACCCACGCTCCTTCCTCAAACACGTCCAATCACCAGTCGGGATACATTCATGGCCTCACAAACTCTTTTCAAATGCACATTTCCTCCAATCTTGCATCAAACCAGTCAAATAGTGGGGGCTCATGTGACTCCGGGGGGTAGCGGGGGGTGTATATTGTAGCGTCCCAGAAGAGTTAGTGCTGCAAGGGGTTCTGGGTATTTGTTCTGTTGTGTTTATGTCGTGTTACGGTGCGGATGTTCTCCCGAAATGTGTTTGTCATTCTTGTTTGGTGTGGGTTCACAGTGTGGCGCATATTTGTAACAGTGTCAAAGTTGTTTATACGGTCACCCTCAGTGTGACCTGTATGGCTGTTGACCAAGTATGCATTGCATTCACTTGTGTGTGAAAAGCCGTAGATATTATGTGACTGGGCCGGCACGCAAAAGGCAGTTTTTTTAAGGTTTATTGGCACTCCGTACTTCTCCCTACGTCCGTGTACACAGCGGCGTTTTAAAAAGTAATACATTTTACTTTTTGAAACCGATACCGATCATTTTGAAACCGATACCGATAATTTCCGATATTACATTTTAAAGCATTTATCGGCAGTCCGATATTATCGGACATCTCTAAAAATAATAGCTCAAATTGTTTTATTCATTTTTGTTTTGTAGGTTAAAGTGTTTTATATATTGTGCTCCTGAGTTAATGCTGCTGATCAATTTATTGTTATTTATTGAGTTAAATTTTATTTTTCAGTATCAAATAGTTAAAGTTGGTCAAATTGATGCACTTTAAATATTTTTATTACAGACTAAAACAACAATGTTAATAAAGTTGATCTTTTTGATCTGTATTTATTTATTTTTTTCTTTAATGTTAGTAAGGATACAATGTTATGCAAGGGCGTACTTATAACAATTTTATATCAATCAATCAATCAATGTTTATTTATATAGCCCTAAATCACAAGTGTCTCAAAGGACTGTACAAGCCACAACGACATCCTCGGTACAGAGCCCACATACGGGCAAGTAAAACTCACCCCAGTGGGACGTCAATGTGAATGACTATGAGAAACCTTGGAGAGGACCGCATATGTGGGTAACCCCCCCCCCCTCTAGGGGAGACCGAAAGCAATTGATGTCGAGTGGGTCTGACATAATATTGTGAAAGTCCAACACATCAGCGAAAGTCCAGTCCATAGTGGGGCCAGCAGGAACCATCCCGAGCGGAGACGGGTCAGCAGCGTAGAGATGTCCCCATCCGATGGACAGGCTAGCGGTCCACCCCGGGTTGGGAGCAGAGTAGAAAAGAAAAGAAAAGAAACGGCAGATCAACTGGTCTAAAAAGGGAGTCTATTTAAAGGCTAGAGTATACAAATGAGTTTTAAGATGAGACTTAAATGCTTGTACTGAGGTAGCATCTCTAACTTTTACCGGGAGGGCATTCCATAATATTGGAGCCCGAATAGAAAACGCTCTATAGCCCGCAGACTTTTTTTGGGCTCTGGGAATCACTAATAAGCCGGAGTTCTTTGAACGCAGATTTCTTGTCGGGACATATGGTACAATACAATCGGCAAGATAGGCAGGAGCTTGACCGTGTAGTATTTTATACGTAAGTAGTAAAACCTTAAAGTCGCATCTTAGGTGCACAGGAAGCCAGTGCAAGTGAGCCAGTATAGGCGTAATATGATCAAACTTTCTTGTTTTTGTCAAAAGTCTAGCAGCCGCATTTTGTACCATCTGTAATCTTTTAATGCTAGACATAGGGAGGCCCGAAAATAAAACTAGACACTATTTCTGGTCGTGTTTTCATTTTTCAAGGGGGGGCGTAACCGAGAGTAATTAAGAAGCACGTGTAGTTTTTTCCACATTTTGCATGTTTTTTCCCTTCTTAGTCCTGCTTTGTATTCTCAAACATTCCTTCTTCTCCGCCCACTTCGTCCTCTAGCCGAGATGGACGCCCTGTCGGACCTCTCCCCGCCGGGCTCCAACCACAACCACCTGGGCTTCTCCCAGCAGCAGCAGCCCATCCCAGGCAGCACGGCGGACCAGACACCCTCCTCGCCGGTGCCGCCGCTGTCTCATGCACCGCCGCCGCCGCCCCACGGGGGCCAGGCGGGCGGCCGGCAGCCCCAGCTCCCCGGCCTGCACCACCCGGGCCTGGTGTCCACGCCCATCAGCCCGCAGCTGGTCAACCAGCAGCTGGTGATGGCGCAGATCCTCAACCAACAGTACGCCGTCAACCGCCTGCTGGCACAGCAGTCGCTGTCGCAGCAGTACCTCAACCACCCACCCGTCAACCGCTCCTCACACGGCAAGCCCCTGGAGCCTCCGGTGGGCTCCAACACGGAGGTGTCCTCCGAGATCTACCAGTGGGTCCGGGACGAGCTCAAGCGGGCCGGGATCTCTCAGGCCGTCTTTGCACGCGTCGCCTTCAACAGAACCCAGGTGAGGCGGAGCGGCTTAGTGCTAATGCTAATGCTAATACATGCATTTTCTGCTAAACTATTGAAACACATTTCTTAATCAACAAGACATTTTGTAATATCATGTGGTTCCACTTTTGTCGCTTGTTGAAAGTCAGAAATGTTATTTTCGTCCCGTCCAGTGATTTGTCAAATTAGTTGGATAACTTTATCACCACAGTCATCAGCTGTGTGGCTGAGTGTGGAAAAAGGAAAAGAAAAACCGAGAAGAATAGGATTACGGTAGTTATGGTGTGTTCAATTTGTACTGGGAAGTCGGAATTTCCGGGTTCCTGTCGGAAATTTCTTCTCAGAAAGTCGGCAAGTACTCACCATCCTCGAGTTGGCTATAAAGATGGCTGCTTTGAGTGTAAACAATACTAGAAGCTTCTGTTATAACACTTATTAGCCCTTCTATTTTTTTGTCGCACTAAATGATGTACAGGCGAGCCTCGATTTACGATCATAATTGGTTCTTGAACATGGTTCGTAAATCAAAAAGTTTGTATAGTGAAGCCGAGTTCCACCATTAAAAACAAGGTAAACATAAATAATTTGTTCTAGCCTTGAGAATAGTTCCTATTTTAGTAAAAGAATACACACATTGAATACACTGTAATGCTGGGTTTCTTAACCTTTTTGCTACAGATGTCGATAAATGCTTTAAAATGTAATATCGGAAATTATCGGTATCGTTTTTTTTATCATCAGTATCGTTTTTTAAATTTTTTTATTTTATTTTTATTTTTATTAAATCAACATAAAAAAACACAAGATACACTTAAAATTAGTGCACCAACCCAAAAAAACTCCCTCCCCCATTTACACTCATTCACACAAAAGGGTTGTTTCTCTCTGTTATTAATATTCTGGTTCCTACATTATATATCAATATATATCAATACAGTCTGCAAGGGATACAGTCCGTAAGCACACATGATTGTGCGTGCTGCTGGTCCACTAATAGTACTAACCTTTAACAGTTAATTTTACTCATTTTCATTAATTACTAGTTTCTATGTAACTGTTTTTATATTGTTTTACTTTATTTTTTATTCAAGAAAATGTTTTTACCTGGTTGTCCAAATTAGGCATAATAATGTGTTAATTCCACGACTGTATTTATCAGTATCGGTTGATATCGGTATCGGTTGATATTGGTATCGGTAATTAAAGAGTTGGACAATATCGGAATATCGGATATCTGCAAAAAGCCATTATCGGACATCCGTACATTTTGCCCAACTTTTCTACTACAGAGGGGCACATAAATATTAACACTGAATTTTTCATCTTACTCATGATCTTAACCATATTCAATAATTACATATAACCTACTTAAAGTGGACAACCTTTTCAAATGATAGGAAAGCATGTGTTAATCACACATTTTATTATGAAGGTTTAGGTCAGGCTGATTCCAAAAATAAATACTAATCATAAGTACTTCAAAAGGGACTCATAAAAACTGATTTAAAAAAAATACATTTACCGTATTTTTCGGAGTATAAGTCGCTCCGGAGTATAAGTTGCACAGGCCGAAAATGCATAATAAAGAAGGAAAAAAACATATATAAGTCGCACTGGAGTATAAGTCGCATTTTGGGGGGAAATTTATTTGATAAAACCCAACACCAAGAATAGACATTTGAAAGGCAATTTAAAATAAATAAAGAATAGTGAACAACAGGCTGAATAAGTGTACGTTATGAGGCATAAATAACCAACTGAGAACGTGCCTGGTATGTTAACGTAACATATTATGGTAAGAGTCATTCAAATAACTATAACATATAGAACATGCTATACGCTTACCAAACAATCTGTCACTCCTAATCGCTAAATCCCATGAAATATTTTTCCTCGGTGTCGCTTCTAAACAACTCTGCCAACTCCAAAGGTAGACAATGCGCCGCTTCCTCTTCTATCGGTACGTCTAGTCTCTTAAGTGAATGAGATAAATAGTATTATTTGATATTTTACGGTATGTGTTAATAATTTCACACATAAATCCCTCCAGAGTATAAATCGCACCCCCAGCCAAACTATGAAAAAAACTGTGATTTATAATCCGAAAAATACGGTACATACAATTACACAGTGCTAAAATACCCCCCTCAAAAAATTATAATAAAAACTACATTACCGTATTTTTCGGAGTATAAGTCGCTCCGGAGTATAAGTCGCACCGGCCGAAAATGCATAATGCACTGGAGCAGGGGTCACCAACGCGGTGCCCGCGGGCACCAGGTCGCCCGCAAGGACCAGATGAGTCGCCCGCGGGCCTGTTCTAAAAAAAAAAAAAAAAATTAAAAAAAAAAAAAAAAAATGTTTTTTTTTTTTAATTTTTTTTTTTTAAATTAAATCTACATAGAAAAAAACACAAGATACACTTTCAATCAGTGCATCAACCCATTCAATCAGTGCATCAACCCAAACAACCTCCCCCATGCACACTCATCCACACAAAAGGGGTTATTTCTTTCTGCTACCAATATTCTGGTTCCCACAACATAGACAACACATCTGCAAGGGACACAGTCCCTGAAGCACACATGATTGTATAGGCTGCTGGTCCACTAACATTTTCATTAATTACTATTTTTTATGTAATTATTTTTATATTGTTTTACTTTCTTTTTTATCCAAGAAAATATTTTTTATTTATTTATCTTATTTTATTTTATTTTTTAAAAAAAGGGCCTTATCTTCAACAGACCAGGTTGTCAATGAAATTAGATTTTTTTAAAGGGTTTTTTAAACCAGGCCCAGTCCAGATAATGTCCAAGTCGGACTCAGCAACACACACCTTCATTCATGTACACAGAAAAAAATTAGGGAACACAACAGATTGCATATAATTTATAAACAAAACACTTTGCATTCCATTCGAAAGGACGTTCCCTTTAGATTTCCGATCCTTAACATTTTACATTTATCATAATTAAGCTTTAGGCCAGATTGCTGTGAAAATATGTCCAAAAGATTAAGAAGGTTCCGCAAACAATGAGGAAAAATCTTATCTTTGTGAATCAGCCTTTTCTGACATGAACTTCATCAAGAACAAACACAGAACACGCCTCACTGATGCACATCTGCAAGACTCACTCAGAGTTGCAGTGTCAAGTTACACACCAGAGTACAACACACTAGTTAACAGCATGCAATGCCAGGCTTCCCACTAACTGACAAAGAAACAGATAACAGATTTGGTGTCCAGTTCAAAGTGTGACATGATTTAAAAATTTGAGAGTTTACTTTTGTATTTTACATGAGTTATTATTTGTACAAACATGGTGCAAAGTAATTCATGATTTGTTAAAAAATGTTAGTGTCTAGCTAGTTAAAATGGGATATTGTGATTTCACAAGACTGTCTTAGAAGTGATCATTTGAAAATGTTCAATTTGAAAAATGTGCACTTAGAGAAAATATAAAAATAAAGTGTTGCATATTGATATTTATCTGTTTCTATATATATTTATTGTGAGAAATCATTAAGATGATCAGTGTTTCCACAAAGATAAATATCATTAATTATTAATAATAACAGAGTTAAAGGTAAATTGAGCAAATTGGCTACTTCTGGCAATTTATTTAAGTGTGTATCTAACTGGTAGCCCTTCGCATTAATCAGTACCCAAGAAGTAGCCCTTGGTTTCAAAAAGGTTGGTGACCCCTGCACTGGAGTATAAGTTGCATTTTTGGGGGAAATGTATTTGATAAAACCCAATTTTATTTGTATTTTTATTTATTTATTTTTTTTAATTGTTTTTATTTTTATAAACCTTTATTTATAAACTGCAACATGTACAAACAGCTGAGAAACAATAATCAAAATAAGTATGGTGCCAGTATGCTGTTTTTTTTTCAATAAAATACTGGGAAAGATAGAAATGTAGTTTGTCTCTTTTATCCAATTATTAATCGATTAATCGAAGTAATAATCGACAGATTAATCGATTATCAAATTAATCGTTAGTTGCAGCCCTATATGTATGTGTGTATATATATGTACACACACACACACACACACATTCTTATATATATAGGTTTTCGCGGGCTCGCCGACACTGCGGCGCAAGCGCGATGTCACGTTATCGATGGGAAAATGCATTTTTAGACAATATAATTTGCCTGAGTGGCTAGGAGACCCCGAGAGTAACAAGCGGTGGAAAATGGATCAGAAAGGACAGATTAAAAAAAAAAAAAGATAATTAAATAAATAAATACAATTTTATTTTATTTTATTTTTTAACTTGGGACTTCCCGCGGACTTGATTTTGGATGTGGCTCGTAGTTTGGGGACCGATGATGTAGATGATCATATCTGCTGTACAGATTTAATTTAGGAAAGAGAAGTGTTGGATACTTCTCTTGTTGTCTTAATTGTATTTCCATCCCATCCATTCATTTTCTACCACTTTTCACGGGGGGTGCTGGAGCTTATCTCAGCTGCATTCGGGCGGAAGGCGGGGTACACCCTGGACAAGTCGCCACCTCATCGCAGCTTATTTGTATTTGGCTTCATTACATTTGTTTAAACAAAACCAGTTTTCTTTTAAGTAATATAGACATTTATCAGAGTTTTTTCAAATCTATTTTATGGAGGAATGTAGTTAATCATAGAACTGGCACCCAATGTTATTGAAAAAGTTTTGATTTTGAATCAAGAGTCGTTTTGAATCGAGAATCGATTCTGAATCGAATCGTTACCCCTAAGAATCAAATCGAATCGTGTGGTGTAGGGATGTCCCGATCCAGGTTTTTGCACTTCCGATCCGATACCGATATTGTTTTTGCACTTCCGATGCGATACCGATACTGACCGATACCGATACTGACCGATACTGGCCTATCCGAGCATGTATTAAAGTTTAAAGTTATTTAGCCTACTTAGTTGTCAGAATCATGTTGAAAAGGGTTTTAGTACTCTTGATAACAACCAACCAGCTGAATTAGGGGAGTTTGAATAATACACAATGGTTGGTAACAAGAAACTGACCTGTTTATTCAAGGATAAACACAAAATAGACAAAATTATACATGACAAACAGAAATGGCATCATTGAACTAGGGCTGGGCGATATGGCCTTTTTTTAATATTGCGATATTTTAAGGCCATATTGCGATACACGATATATATCTCGATATTTTGCCTTAGCCTTGAATGAACACTTGATGCATATAATCACAGCAGTATGATGATTCTATGTGTTTTGATTGATTGATTGATTGATTGAGACTTTTATTAGTAGGTTGCACAGTGAAGTACATATTCCGTACAATTGACCACTAAATGGTAACACCTAGGGATGTCCGATAATGGCTTTTTGCCGATATCCGATATTCCGATATTGTCCAACTCTTTAATTGCCGATACCGATATCAACCGATACCGATATCAACCGATATATGCAGTCGTGGAATTAACACATTATTATGCCTAATTTGGACAACCAGGTATGGTGAAGATAAGGTACTTTTTAAAAAAATTAGTAAAATAAGATAAATAAATTAAAAACATTTTCTTGAATAAAAAAGAAAGTACAACAATATAAAAACAGTTACATAGAAAATAGTAATGAATGAAAATTAGTAAAATTAACTGTTAAAGGTTAGTACTATTAGTGGACCAGCAGCACGCACAATCATGTGTGCTTACGGACTGTATCCCTTGCAGACTGTATTGATATATATTGATATATAATGTAGGAACCAGAATATTAATAACAGAAAGAAGCAACCCTTTTGTGTGAATGAGTGTAAATGGGTGAGGGAGGTTTTTTGGGTTGGTGCACTAATTGTAAGTGTATCTTGTGTTTTCTATGTTGATTTAATAAAAAAAACAAAAAAACACGAAAAAAAACAAAAAAACCCGAAAAAAAACAAAAAAAAACGATACCGATAATAAAAAAACCGATACCGATAATTTCCGATATTACATTTTAACGCATATATCGGCCAGCCGATATTATCGGACATCTCTAGTAACACCCCAATAAGTTTTTCAACTTGTTTAAGTCGGGGTCCACTTAAATTGATTCATGATACAGATATATACTATCAGATATATACTATCATCATAATACAGTCATCACACAAGATAATCACATTGAATTATTTATATTATTTATAATCCGGGGTGTGGAGGGGGGCGCCGGTTGTAAGTGTCAAAAAGTCAGCCAAAAGAGTTTGATATGAGAGTAAATCTAAAGTTAAAATATAGGGTAGAAATGCACCCATTTGCAAGAAATGTAGTCTTAATTTTCAAAATTTTCTTTCAAGGCTTGCATGTCTACATTAAAACATTCTTCTTCATACTGCATTAATATATGCTACTTTTAAACTTTAATGCAGAGAAGGAAATCACAACTAAAAAAATCACTAATTTTTTCATACGGTGTTGATGTGGAAATTTTTGCCTCGCCATTTTGATGGTGTGGGCGTGTGGCACCGAATGGAGATAAGCGTCTCGACAGACGTTACAATATTTGAACAATTATGACGAAAACTGTTTTCTCTGTCGTGTCCGTGTGTCGAAAATTGTTATGCGCTTATTTTTTTATTTGATTTTGTGCGTGGCATAGATTTGCCGTGCGCAGAGGACGCTTGAGCAGTGCGCAATTGCACAGGCGCGCACCTTAGAGGGAACGTTCCTCGCACGGCTGCGCTAGCATCACAGCTAACATTAGCCATGCTGCTACCTCTCTGCTCGGGGAGGGCGTATACGTATGTGACGTATGACGTGACAGTATGTGACGTGTGTAAGAAGGTGCGCTTGCTGTCTGTGAGAGGGAGACACAGAAAAGAGTGAGAAGAGCCTGTCGTGTAATGCCAGCAGCGAAAAGCAACTGCGTGAGAATCCACAGACCTGTGGATGTGTTGAAGGTGTGCTGGAAAATGCGGAACGGAAATTAGGGAGCAGCAGAAAAGTGGAATGTATTATTTAAATCGGTGCGTTGGAAAACACGGACCAAAGTTGGTTTTTTTAAACTCGATCTGGATCGGCATTTTCCCATGCCTTGCCGATACGCATTTTTTGGCAAATATCGGCGGCCGATCCGATCCAAATATCGGATTGGGACATCCCTAGTGTGGTGCCCAAAATTCACAGCCCTATCTGTTTGCTCTTCATCCACTGCGTTTGAAGATTGCATATTTTTCCATTAAGTTCTTTATAAGCGCGAGAATAGCTTTGGTGGATGTGGCCATCTTGTTTTCCGACCTTCCGACTTCCAACCTCCAATGTTAATAGATCTATGCATCTTTCCTTCCACTCCTTCAGTGTAGGACACGTATAGGATGACAGTTTCCCACGCAAACAACAGCCAGTCTTCTCCGTGCTCATAGTCCACCAGAGAGTCCACCTTTGGGGGATTATTTATTAGCTTCTTATTTTTTTCCCTTTAATTCCGGCGTGCTAATAAAAGCGGCGGGGGCGGAGGTGAGGTGGGGGGTTTTCAAGGAGCTGCTGTCGGCGCAGGAGGTGCGCCTGAGGGGGCGTAGGGGAGGAGAAGAGTCAGGATGTTACAGTACAGTACATAGGGTGTGTGCAGTCCACTCAAACATCCTTTCTGGACATGAAATGATGACGCATTTAGACTCATGACGTTCAAACGTGACTTGAGAAGCAGCACACATTTCTCCATCGCCTTGTTTTAATAGCAAATCACACCTATTGACGGGGAGAGAATCGGCGCAGTGTGCGGCCAAGAGACGACTAAAAAGGCCCAATCACGCCCTCCTCACTGTCTGGTAGCGAGCGAATCCTGCGCTATTGAGAAGGAAACAAGCGCACGCGCTGATTGCCAGCTGTGTTGCACCAACGCTCACCGAGAATATGTCCAAGATTGCCCGGGGAGACTTTAAGGAGAGTTTTGTATATGCACGCAAAATGTTTAGAGGATTTGTTTTCTAGGGGTTAAAATGAAAGGTTTTTATCTGGGAAGCAAAAAGCAACATTTGATTTCCTGTCTGGATTCTGGTTACTTTTTCAAAAAATACATATTTAATGAAAAACATATTTATTAGGGCTGTGAATCATTGGGCACCACACGATTCGATTCGATTCGTGGTGATAACCATTCGATTCAGAATCGATTCTTGATTCAAAACAATTCTCAATACTTTTTTTTAATAACATTGGGTGCCAGTTCTATGATTTACTGCATTCTTCCATAAAATAAACAGCCCTGGTCAATTTCTTTATTACTTAAAAGAAAACTAGTTTTGCTTAATACAATTCTACCCAAACATTTAATGAAGTAAAATACAAACAAGGCATCAAGAGAAGTATCCAACACTTCTCTTTCCTTAAAGTAGATCTGTACAGCAGATATGATCATCTACATCAACTTTAAGAAGGTCGTCACGAAAGTAAACAAGGCAGGAGACCAACATTCACATACTCTTAATATCCACATATATTAATTATATATCCATCATAATAATATAATATGTACACACACACAAACACACACCTTCTCATTTCAATGCGTTTTCTTTAGTTTCATGACTATTTACGTTGTAGATTGTAACTGAAGGCATCAAAACTATGACACCTGTGAGGTGAAAACCCTTGCAGGTGGACTACCTCTTGACGCTCATCGAGAGAATGCCAAGAGTGCACGAAAAAGTAGTCAGAGCAAAGGTTGGCTATTTTGAAGAAACTAGAATATAAAACGTGTTTTCAGTTATTTCACCTTTTTTTGTTAAGTGCATAACTCCACATGTGTTCATTCATAGTTGTGATGCCTTCAGTGACAATCTACAATGTAAATAGTCATGAAAATAAAGAAAATGCATGAATGAGTAGGTGTGTCCAAACTTTTGGCCT
This sequence comes from Entelurus aequoreus, assembly GCF_033978785.1. Lineage (NCBI taxonomy): Eukaryota > Metazoa > Chordata > Actinopteri > Syngnathiformes > Syngnathidae > Entelurus > Entelurus aequoreus. Next base: position 19,978,838 of record NC_084741.1, on the reverse strand, counting down.
GTACTGTATATGTATAAGGTTTTTTTTTAGCCCAATGCGGCCCCCAGGTCAAAAACTTTGGACACTTCTGCCCTAAAGAGTCAGTACCTTTTGGTACCCATTTGCTGTGGGCGGAACCTGGTGGCGCAACTGCTTCACATTACTCCTTCCAAACTGGCATGAGTCTTTTAGGTTGTGGTCTGATCATGACTTGATTTTTAATTCCACACCAATAACATGCCGACAAATTATAGCGGTCGTAACTTACTTCCATATGCCCTGATCTTTTTGGCATTTTTGGTGGTGGGTCGGGGCTTTGGGAAGGACGTGACCGCATGTGTCATGCTTGTCCACGAACTCACGTGAAGCCCGAGTTGCACGGGGGTTGATAGGGCCTTCTCTTTACAAACCCCGTTTCCACATGAGTTGGGAAATTGTGTTAGATGTAAATATAAACGGAATACAATGATTTGCAAATCCTTTTTAACCCATATTCAATTGAATGCACTACAAAGACAACATATTTGATGTTCAAACTCATAAACTTTATTTTTTTTTTGCAAATAATAATTAACTTAGAATTTCATGGCTGCAACACGTGCCAAAGTAGTTGGGAAAGGGCATGTTCACCACTGTGTTACATGGCCTTTCCTTTTAACAACACTCAGTAAACGACTGGGAACTGAGGAGACTAATTGTTGAAGCTTTGAAAGTGGAATTCTTTACCATTCTTGTTTTATGTAGAGCTTCAGTCGTTCAACAGTCCGGGGGTCTCCGCTGTCGTATTTTACGCTTCATAATGCGCCACACATTTTCGATGGGAGACAGGTCTGGACTGCAGACGGGCCAGGAAAGTACCCGCACTCTTTTTTTACGAAACCACGCTGTTGTGACACGTGCTGAATGTGGCTTGGCATTGTCTTGCTGAAATAAGCAGGGGCGTCCATGAAAAAGACGGCGCTTAGATGGCAGCATATGTTGTTCCAAAACCTGTATGTACCTTTCAGCATTAATGGTGCCTTCACAGATGTGTAAGTTACCCATGTCTTGGGCACTAATGCACCCCCATACCATCACAGATGCTGGCTTTTCAACTTTGCGCTAATAACAGTCTGGATGGTTCGCTTCCCCTTTGGTCCGGATGACACAATGTCGAATATTTACCAAAAAAATTTGAAATGTGGACTCGTCAGACCACAGAACACTTTTCCACTTTAAATGAGTCCATCTTAGATGATATGGGGCCCAGAGAAGCCGGCGGCATTTCTGGATGTTGTTGATAAATGGCTTTCGCTTTGCTAAGTAGAGCTTTAACTTGCACTTACAGACGTAGCGACCAACTGTATTTAGTGACAGTGGTTTTCTGAAGTGTCCCTGAGCCCATGTGGTGATATCCTTTAGAGATTGATGTCGGTTTTTGATACAGTGCCGTCTGAGGAAGGTCACGGTCATTCAATGTTGGTTTCCGGCCATGCCGCTTACGTGGAGTGATTTCTCCAGATTCTCTGAACCTTTTGATGATATTATGGACCGTAGATGTTGAAATCCCTAAATTTCTTGCATTTGCACTTTGAGAAACGTTGTTCTTAAACTGTTTGACTATTTGCTCACGCAGTTGTGGACAAAGGGGTGTACCTCGCCCCATCTTTTCTTGTGAAAGACTGAGCATTTTTTGGGAAGCTGTTTTTATACCCAATCATGGCACCCACCTGTTCCCAATTAGCCTGCACACCTGTGGGATGTTCCAAATAAGTGTTTGATGAGCATTCCTCAACTTTATCAGTCTTTATTGTCACCTTTCCCAACTTCTTTGTCACGTGTTGCTGGCATCAAATTCTAAAGTTAATGATTATTTGCAAAAAAAAAAAATATTTATCAGTTTGAACATCAAATATGTTGTCTTTGTAGCATATTCAACTGAATATGGGTTGAAAATTATTTGCAAATCATTGTATTCCGTTTATATTTACATCTAACACAATTTCCCAACTCATATGGAAACGGGGTTTGTAATACTATCATTGAATTCTTCTAAGTAGCCCACACAAATGTTAAGTCAAAAAAAGGAGAATGACCCAGTAAGCATCGTGTCATGTGACCTCCTATCTCCCACCACCACAGGGCTTGTTGTCAGAGATCCTCCGCAAAGAAGAAGATCCAAAAACGGCCTCGCAGTCGCTGCTGGTCAACTTGCGGGCCATGCAGAACTTCCTGCAGCTTCCCGAGGCCGAGCGCGACCGCATCTACCAGGATGAGAGGGAGCGCAGCCTCACGGCCGCCTCCGCCATGGGCACCGCCCCGCTGATTAGTACTCCACCCAGCCGGCCTGTTCAGGTATCTCCTCCGCTGTCTGTCTCGAGTTCATCCCCACAAAGATGACAATGACAAGTCTGGCGTTCTTTTAAAGCTCACCAACACAACCTGGGTCAGTGGCCCTTGTTTAAAGGTACATTACATGCATGAGAACCTCATTCCATGTGCACTCAGCTGCTTCTCGTCGCTGAGATGAGCCATCAATGGCCTCCTCTGTCCTCGTTTTTTTGAGTTTTTATTTTTATTTTTTGGCAAATACCCGCTTAGCTACCTACAAAACGCACCACCCAACGTGCATTCAACGGCTCCGCATCGTCACAGGAAGTAAAGTGTGTCATTGTGAGGCAGTAGAGCTGGACTACAGCGAGACCACTAAACCGCTCATCTTTTCACTCTCAGACACTGCGTTAGTGTTGGTGCATTCCGCGGCTCACTCCATTCAAACAGAGGCTGTTAATTCCGAATGAATTCAACTTAAAGGGAGTTGTTTGCTACGGTATTGTTAGGGCTACACAAATCTGAAAAAGGCAGAGCATGGTTTTCTAGCAAAAAATGGATGTGGCTAATAAGGTTTGATGTGTTGAAGTGCAATGTTTTTTTGTTTCCTCTTCGCAGAGGGTTTGCAGAGCATTCAGTGCGAAAAGTCTTCCCCTAAAATACGAACCCCAAAACCAGTGAAGTTGGCACGTTGTGTAAATGGTAAATAAAAAGAGAATACAATGATTTGCAAATCCTTTTCAACTTATATTCAATTGAATAGACTGCAAAGACAAGATATTTAACATTCAAACTGGAAAACTTTGGTATTTTTTGCAAATATTAGCTCATTTGGAATTTGATGCCTGAAACATGTTTCAAAAAAGCTGGCACAAGTGGCAAAAAAGACTGATAAAGTTGAGGAATGCTCGTCAAACACTTATTTGGAACATCCCACGGGTGAACAGGCTAATTGGGAACAGGTGGGTGCCATGATTGGGTATAAAAGCAGCTTCCATGAAATGCTCAGTCATTCACAAACAAGGATGGTGCGAGGGTCACCACTTGGTGAAAAAATGTGTTAGCAAATTGTCCAACAGTTTAAGAACAACATTTCTCCACGAGCTTTTGCAAGGAATTTAGGGATTTCACCATCTACGATCCGTTATATCATCAAAAGGTTCAGAGAATCCGGAGAAATCACTGCACGTAAGCGATGATATTACGGACCTTCAATCCCTCAGGCAGTACTGCATCAAAAAGCGACATCAGTGTGTAAAGGATATCACCACATGGGCTCAGGAACACTTCAGAAAACCACTGTCAGTTACTACAGTGTGTCGCTACATCTGTAAGTGCAAGTTAAAACTCTACTATGCAAAGCCAAAGCCATTTATCAACAACACCCAGAAACGCCGGGCCCGAGCTTATCTAAGATGGACTGATGCAAAGTGGAAAAGTGTTCTGTGGTCTGATGAGTCCACAATTTAAATTGTTTTTAGAAACTGTAGACGTCGTGTCCTCCGGACCAAAGAGGAAAAAAAACATCCGGACTGTTATAGGCGCAAAGTTCAAAAGCGAGCATTTGTGATGGTATGTGGGTGTATTAGTGCCCAAGACATGGCTAACTTACACATTTGTGAAGGCACCATTAATGCTGAAAGGTACATACAGGTTTTGGAGCAACATATGTTGCCATCCAAGCAATGTTATCATGGACGCCCCTGCTTATTTCAACAAGACAATGCCAAGCCACGTGTTACAACAGCGTGGCTTCATAGTAAAAGAGTGCAGGTACTAGACTGGCCTGCCTGTAGTCTAGACCTGTCTCTCTTTAAAATGTGTGGTGCATTATGAAGCCTAAAATACCACAACGGAGACCCCCGGACTGTTGAACAACTTAAGCTGTACATCAAGCAAGAATGGGAAATAATTCCACCTCAAAACCTTCAAAAATTGCTCTCCTCAGTTCCCAAACGTTTACTGAGTGTTGTTAAAAGGAAATGCCATGTAACACAGTGGTAAACATGCCCCTGTGACAACTCTTTTGCAATGTGTTGCTGCCATAAATTCTAAGTTAATGATTATTTGCAAAAACAAATTAGGTTTCTCAGTTCGAACATTAAATATATTGTCTTTGCAGTCTATCCAATTGAATATAAGTTGAAAATGATTTGCAAATCATTGTATTCTGTTTTTTTTACGAATTACACAACGTGCCAACTTCACTGCTTTTGGGTTTTGTTGTAAAGAAGTACCACACAATCGACGCCATGTTTTTACTGCGCTCAGGGGAAATTTGCTCTCATTATCGGATGTATGGGTATGACGTAAATCAGTTCTGTTGTTGGCCTGTTAGTGGTTGGGAACAGTTCATCGTGAACCCCTAGTTTCCGTCCCGGGTTGTATCTGTTTCCCATGAAAATTGCGAACCGTACCGATATCTTTGTGGAAACCAGACTTTAGGTGCTTTAATTGACACTTGATTCAAAAAGCATGTTGACAAATCTAAAGAATGTTTTTTGAAATGTTGCACAAGTTTAAGGAAAAAAAAACAAATTGTGAATTTTCTTTCCGAATTTGCGATTGTGATTTTTATATTTAATAAATATAAATGCACAGAACTGTGAAAATAACAAGTGAATGAAGACATGTTACTTTTAGACTTTTAATCAACATATTCTTGTCTCAAGATGCCACACATAACATGCAATAATTTACTTCAAAAAATATTTGGCTTTATGCAGACAGACTCAGAGCTTTTGTCTACGTCATGCTCTTAAACAGAAAAAAATAACAGAAAAAAACTACAAAGTGTTTATAATGGAATGTTATCATGATAAATACTAATATTGCAAGTAACCATTTAAATGGATATACACTTTTATTACTCAACAATGTAAAATTGTTTACCATTGTACTGTAATTGGAAGGTAAATAACTTTGTTATCCTAAATAAACATAAAAAATGGACTCTCATCTCTGTTAGCAAGAATTTAATTCAAATAAATATTGAACATTATACATTTTTTTCCCTGTTGGAAAAACTAGGCCATACTTTTTGTTTGTTGCCATCACGGCATTCTCGCACGTTCATTCGTGTTGATGGGCTCATATTGCCCATCCGATTTGAGTATTACCACAATGGAACATTTGGCCTTGTAGTCATATTTTTTTCTCCCCTCTTAATTGTTGTTAATTTGCGGAACTTCTCACTCTTCTTTCCTGTGTGTATAAAGCTGGCGGTCTCGGTCTCCGTCCACCGGGACAAAGATTGTGAATGTTTGGAAATCGCAACATAATGTCTGAATAGAAAATAAGTATTGATGGTACCCAAATTGAAATCGTAAATGAGAATACATTTTTGGGAGTAATAATTGATAGTAAACAATCATGGAAACCTCATGTTAGACACATTAAAACAAAATTCTCTAAAAGCCTCTCAATTATAAACAAAGCAAAACTATACCTCAATGAGAATGCTCTCCGTTTTCTATACTGCACCTTGGTACTGCCATACCTTACATACTGTGTTGAAGTATGGGGGAATACTTACCACAACACAATTCATCCTCTGATCATATTACAGAGCAGTGCGGATCATTCACAACGTTGGTTATTTAGAACATACTCATAATCTGTTTATGCAATCAAAGTTGCTCAAATTTGATGACCTTGTTAAATATAATACATTAATAATCTTATATAAAGCATTTAACAAATTATTGCCGCCTAATCTACAATGTTTTTTTAATAAGACGAGTGCAGGCTCATAACTTGAGAGACTTTGGATATTTCTTATTGCCGAGAGCTCAAATCACTCGTAAACGTTTCTGTGTGTCTGTATGCGGAGTAAAACTATGGAACAAACTGGACTTACAACACAAGCAATGCCAAACTATTAATCGATTTAAACTATTATACAAACATGGGGTCTGGTTCAAATATAGAGATGAGGGTCTTTAATTTGACCTGCTGTTGTACTCTGTCTCAAAGTGATAACATGTGCTCAATGTTTCCTTACCATTATTGCTATGTTGTCTATTACCATTGTTGCTATGTTGTCTATTACCATTATTGCTATGTTGTCTATTACCATTATTGCTATGTTGTCTATTACCATTGTTGGCATTTTGTCTATTACCATTGTTGGTATATTCATTATTCCTACATTGTTGATACAAATTATTGTTACAGTGTAATAATTATTGTTACCTGTGGTAATGCCACTATGATACATCTGTATTATAATCCTTGAACAAAGTAACAGTGAACTCATGTGAATAATTACTGAATGGAGAACTGGGGGTGGGATTAAATAAATTATCTTCTTCCCACTCCCTTTCTGGCAAAACTGGACAATCATGCATTACATACTATACATTACCTTTTGCACTATATTAATTTACATTATTATGTGTTGTCAACTTTGTACTTTTTTATGTCATTGCCTGAAATAAATTAAAAAATAAAAAATAAAATAAAAAGACTGAAAAGAGGGCTCACTGCGTTCAGTTAATTCTACGGGTAAATAAATAAACAGAGTGAGACCTCTTTCTTATTGTTTGAAGCGGGAGACCAATACATGTGAGGCTCAACAATTTTATTTGTCACTCAAAATGCCCCGTTTTAAGCTGAGATACTTGGTAGTTGGAGACATTCCTTATAAAAATCTCTTGAGGCCAAACTCGATCTGTCTTGCAGAGATTCTGTAGTAAATATATATAAAAAAAGGATAAATAGTTTAGAGAGCTGGCAAACTAGTGGAATGACGACATGAAAATCATCTGCCTTTTAATTGGCACTCTCACTCTTAAGTCAACATCAGTAGAATATCTCCAGGCTGATAAAATTTAGCCGCCTGATTTAAAGCCTGATGACATCTATCATGTAGACCTACATGAGGCAACTCTTACCAAATGTGCACGAACACACTCGCTGGCGCACACACTCATGCTTCTGGCCCTCTGCCAGCCTGTGGTATGGCGCGATGCGCCGCAAATATGCGCACATAAATCATGCAGGGTGGCAATTGAGCCTAAGACAGAGGAAGGTTTTTATAGGCCTCGTAAAAAAACACATGCGGCGGTATGTCTCCTTCATACAGCGTGAGCCCACGGCCGGCCCGTGCACGCCTGGGCCTTAACAATTAGCTCCACATGGCGACACCGCTGACGAACCAAGGCCTCCCACCATGGCCTGACCTTCCACTTCCTCTGCCACCTTTGGAATTGTTTTCATTTCCACATGTCACGTTAGATAGAATAGATAACATTTAAAAAAATGTATATACTACTCTTAAAAAACATTCCTCTAAACCAGTACAATTTACTTTTTACCAACTCACAAATTAAACTTTTTAACTCTAATCTAACAATACACATATTGAACTGTTCAATAGGTGTTTCGGCCAATCTCAGGCAATGACAAGGCCTACCAGCACTCATTTCTCGTAACAGGATTGAGTTTTTAGCATCAAATTAGCAAATACTTGAAATATAGCCGCATGGCATTTAGCACATTACCAAAAAAAAATTATTAGAAAAATAATAATTTAAGTGACAGGGCTGTGCTGAGATTCTAACCCTAATAATACATCTCATTAATAATAAATTCATTTTCCTTTCACAATGTGCAGAGGGCCTATAAAAAGAATTGCTGTGGGCGGCACTTCTCACTACACCACTGCTCTATATAGCATATTAGATATTAGCATATTAGATACAAGGTGTAGGTTATATATGGCTTAGTGGTCAGCATGTTGGCCCCACATTTAGTACTGTATATTCCAAGCTAATATGTTACCATAATATGTTACGTTAACACACCAGGCACGTTCTCAGTTGGTTATTTATGCCTCATATAACGTACACTTATTCAGCCTGTTGTTCACTATTCTTTATTTATTTTAAATTGCCTTTCAAATGTCTATTCTTGGTGTTGGGTTTTATCAAATACATTTTCCCAAAAAATGCGACTTATATACAGTGTTTCCCACACATTCATTTATTTGTGGCGGCCCGCCACGAAAGAATTACGTCCGCCACAAATAGATTTTTTATTTTTTTTATTATTATTTTATTTTTATTATTTTATTTTTTATTTTTTTGTCCTGTCCAGCTTCTCAGGCAAATCATATAGTTGATGTAGATGCCCATATAGGCTGTTCAGATTTACTTTACAAAAGAGAAGTGTAGGATACTTCTCTTGTTGCCTTATTTGTATTTGACCACTACTGTTTTCTGTTTATTTGTTACTGACTGTGACAGGACACCTCTGCCTCTGTTTCACTTTATGTTGCTGGTAAATAAGATGGTTGTAGTAGCAGGCTAAAGTTAAATTATTTAGTATGCACTAATTAAAGGGGCAGAGCTTTAAGATACATTTTAGTTTTTATATTTTATAAGATATATTTTTTGTAAGAACCACAATTAATAAATATATTTCAGTGAATAACTTATTGTTCAAATCTGTATATACATATGTACATAAAGTGTTGTAATTATATTGTAAAATGGATGGATGGATGGATGGATGGATGGATGGATGGACGTTTAAAACAAAACTGTTATTATTAATTTGTAAGTATACATTTTTTGAGCCTTTTTAGAGAAAATCGTATATCATTGTAGTAAATTATGCAAATGACTCGATGACGTCATGGTCACCACGCCCATAGCCACGCCCCCACCACCACAGGTATCTTGGCAGTTTATGGGAAACACTGATATATGTTTTTTTCCTTCTTTATTATGCATTTTCGGCAGGTGCGACTTATACTCTGGTGCGACTTATACTCCGGAAAATACGGTATATACGTTGTGAAACTAGTTATATACGCAGAAATATTCTATCACTGTTTATTTACATACCTTAATTGTTTCCAAACAGTGTCTGTAACACGGCGGTAAAACGGCTGATCAAACTAAACAGAAGTCATGGTCATGGACCCACTAGTTGCAGAAGCTAGCTCTCCAATCAGCTCAACAGACTCAATAACTCCACGGTGACGTTTTGGTGAATTTACTGAGGAATTTGTGAAACTGAAACAAAACAAAAAGAATGGTAATAATAAGTTAATAATACTAGCGACGCTAGCGTCATTACATTACGACATCACACATGGGACGGTGTAGTATAAACAGTTTTAGTAATACTGTAAAAATGACAAACGTTGCTCGAAGTGATGAATGAGGAATCCATACGAGTAGAAACGCTATGGACAGCTCGTAGACTAAACGGCACGCCAGTTAAAATGGAAGGACACTGCAGCACCTTCGGTGAGCAAACTCGTCCAAAAGATGGTGCCATAGTACTGGCAATAAAACACGTTGCCACTGCGTTTGCTTGTTGTTGTTGTTTTTTTTTAATTGTTTTATTCTGGCCGTCAGCGAAGAAACATCCCTTAATTAGCCGCACCATTTTATAAGACACAGGGTTTAAAGTGTAGGGAAAAAGTAGCAGTTTATAGTCCGTAATTTACGGTAGATTGAGGGCCAGATTTACTAAAGGTTTGCGTGCACTAAAACGCATGCAAACTAAATGTGTGCAAAGTGGATTTAGTCTAAGTAAGCGGAATAAGGTCCAATCCATTTTGTGTCTTTGTCTTCATTCATATGCAAATATGTGCTGATCGTCAGAATGCCCACAATACTCAGAGAAGAGGATGCAAATCTAATTATTTAGCCCGCGCACTGTGATCTATCAAGACCCATCCCCGTTTTGCGGGCAGTATTTAGCGTTTTATTGAGCATGTGTCAGTAGGACGGGCAAGCTGACACAATGCCACATACGGCTGTGAATACAGAGGTGTTGGCACTGCAAAGATAGACGATGGACAGAGAATCCTCCGTCCTACGTGTGTGCGTCAACATATTAATAGAAATAAAGAATATTGAACATATTGTCTATTCAACCTGTATCATTATTAGAGTAAAAATGTATTCATCAACAAATCACAATTTGTAATAATTTAAAGCTATTCATCATATTTGTGAATCGATATATATATATATATATATATATATATATATATATATATATATATATATATATATATATATATATATATATATATATATATATATATATATATATATATATATATATGTATATGTATATGTATATATATATATATATATATATATATATATATATATATATATATATGTGTATATATATATATAAAATATATATATATATATATATATATATATATATATATATATATATATATATATATATATTTATACACTTTTTTAATTATCAACATTTTTTGTATATGTCGGCAAACAAGGTAGCTTTTGTAACCTGTTTTTAAAAGGTTTGATTAATGTTTGAGTACAAAATAATATGGTTAATCGAATCGTCACGTCAGTATTGGAATGAAATTTAATCGTAGGTTGATGATTCACATCCTTACTAATAAGGACAAGTTGTATAGAAAATGGGTGTATTGCGAAAACACCATTAGAAATATACAGTAGGTGTTCAACAGACGACGTGGCGAAGTTGGTAGAGTGGCTGTGCCAGCAATCGGAGTGTTGCTGGTTACTGGGGTTCAATTCCCACCTTCTACCTTCCTAGTCACGTCCGTTGTGTCCTTGGGCAAGACACTTCACCCTTTGCCTCTGATGGCTGCTGGTTAGCGCCTTGCATGGCAGCTCCCGCCATCAGTGTGTGAATGTATGTGTGAATGGGTAAATGTGGAAATACTGTCAAAGCGCTTTGAGTACCTTGAAGGTAGAAAAGCGCTATACAAGTACAACCCATTTATCATTTATTTATATTTATAACAATTAGTTGACATTATCGACAAGCTGCGTGACCGCGGTATCCGGCGAGTAAAAGGAAGAGAAAAATGGCCATGGCCACTGCAACAACACCGCAAGCAATAACATCAAAAGTATGGAAACATTTCACCATAAACGCGTCAAAAAGTAAGGACAACTCACTAGATTTTGGCAAAATAATGTCGGATATCTGAACTCTGACTCTCCTTGATAGATAGTTTGCTGGCTAGCTAATTGTGTAAAACAGGGGTCAACAACGCGGTGCCCGCGGGCACCAGGTAGCCCGTATGGACCAGATGAGTAGCCCGCTGGCCTGTTCTAAAAATAGCTCAAATAGCAGCACTTACCAGTGAGCTGCCTCTATTTTTTAAATTGTATTTATTTACTAGCAAGCTGGTCTCGCTTTGCTCGACATTTTTAATTCTAAGAGAGACAAAACTCAAATAGAATTTGAAAATCCAAGAAAATATTTTAAAGACTTGGTCTTCACTAACTGACAAAGAAACAGATAACAGATTTGGTGTTCAGTTCAAAGTGTGACATGATTTATTTAAAAATAAAAATATTTATTTATTTTACATGAGTTATTATTTGTACAAACATGGTGCAAAGTAATTCATGATTTGTTAAAAAATGTTAGTGGCTAGCTAGTTAAAATGGGATATTGTGATTTCACAAGACTGTCTTAGAAGTGATCATTTGAAAATGTTCAATTTGAAAAATGTGCACTTTGAGAAAATATAAAAATAAAGTGTTGCATATTGATATTTATCTGTTTCCATATATATTTATTGTGAGAAATCATTAAAATGATCAGTATTTCCACAAAGATAAATATTATTAATTATTAATAATAACATAGAGTTAAAGGTAAATTGAGCAAATTGGCTATTTCTGGCAATTTATTTAAGTGTGTATCAAACTGGTAGCCCTTCGCATTAATCAGTACCCAAGAAGTAGCTCTTGGTTTCAAAAAGGTTGGTGACCCCTGGTGTAAAACATACATCCACAAGCTTAAGTGCAGGTTTCTACAATCAAGAACATTACTATTGCCTAGTTGAAGATTATTTTAATGGGTTATTTCCATTGAAAATTATATTCATGTTAGAGATGTCCGATAATGGCTTTTTTGCCGATATCCGATATTCCGATATTGTCCAACTCTTAATTACCGATTCCGATATCAACCGATACCGATATATACAGTCGTGGAATTAACACATTATTATGCCTAATTTTGTTGTGATGCCCCGCTGGATGCATTAAACAATGTAACAAGGTTTTCCAAAATAAATCAACTCAAGTTATGGAAAAAAATGCCAACATGGCACTGCCATATTTATTATTGAAGTCACAAAATGCATTATATTATTTAACATGCCTCAAAACAGCAGCTTGGAATTTAGGACATGCTCTCCCTGAGAGAGCATGAGGAGGTTGAGGTGGGCGGGGATTTGGGGGGGGGGGATTTGGGGGGTAGCGGGGGGTGAATATTGTAGCGTCCCGGAAGAGTTAGTGCTGCAAGGGGTTCTGGGTATTTGTTCTGTTGTGTTTATGTTGTGTTACGGTGCAGATATTCTCCCGAAATGTGTTTGTCCTTCTTGTTCGGTGTGGGTTCACAGTGTGGCGCATATTTGTAACAGTGTTAAAGTTGTTTATACGTCCACCCTCAGTGTGACCTGTATGGCTGTTGACCAGGTATGCATTGCATTCACTTGCCGTAGATGTTATGTGTTCGGGCCGGCACGCAAAGGCAGTGCCTTTAAGGTTTATTGGCGCTCTGTACTTCTCCCTACGTCCGTGTACCACTCCGTACAGCGGCGTTTTAAAAAGTCATACATTTTACTTTTTGAAACCGATAATTTCCGATATCACATTTTAAAGCATTTATCGGCCGATAATATCGGCAGTCCGATATTATGGGACATCTCTAATTCATGTTAATACTATTATTATATTTGCAGTCCAACGAAAATCAGTAGTGCTTTCTCCAGCATGTTTTTAAATGGACAAATGTATAATAGTTAATAAAAAAAAATGTTTAGAAGCCTAATGAGCAGTACAGTTCATAAATAAATATTTCTCAACAAAATAGCCTTTTTTTCCGGCGTGGCGAAGTTGGTAGAGTGGCCGTGCCAGCAATCGGAGGGTTGCTGGTTACTGGGGTTCAATCCCCACCTTCTACCATCCTAGTCACGTCCGATGTGTCCTTGGGCAAGACACTTCACCCTTGCTCCTGATGGCTGCTGGTTAGCGCCTTGAATGGCAGCTCCCGCCATCAGTGTGTGAATGTGTGTGTGAATGGGTGAATGTGGAAATACTGTCAAAGCGCTTTGAGTACCTTGAAGGTAGAAAAGCGCTATACAAGTATAACCCATTTATCGTTTATTTATTTATTGTTGGATGAATGGATTTTTTAAAGCCGATTGCTAAATTAGAGCTATTAATTCAAATAAGATACTCCATCACTAGTTGACTATCAACATAGTCGTTAGTCGCAGCCCTAAAATTCACTTTTTAAAGTTGAAATACATGACGTACATTCCTATTAACACCATCCAAAAATACCAGCGTAGTTTTGATAAGTCTTCAACCTGGCATTATATGCAATTCTATTTACATTATTATGTACACATTATTGTGCTTGTGGTCCTCATTGGGCTCAGTCCGGGATTACAGTTTGTGCCGTCTCACGTGTGCTGGTATGGCAATAAAGTTCTTGAAAACCTTGAATAGGAGCTTCAACCCAACGGCGTTCTGCTTTCACGTGTAAGCAAAGCTTCAAACGCTAATAGCTTCTCGCTTTTTATTAGGATACTTGTTGCCTCGTCAAAGGGTTCTTGTCAAGAAGCAACAAGCCTCTGAATGAAGATGATTTGATTTTGTTTTTAATTACCGCCTCAACGTGAGAATGAAATCACAGAGTACGACATATCAAAGTGCTTTGGAATTGCTGCGTGTGCGCGTTTGAAATAAAGTGTGTTGTCTTTTGTGTTGACTGTGCAGCCGCGGAGAGAAGACTGCAACAGCGTGCGCCCCGAAGACTGGAACCCTCGCATCCCTGTGGGCATTTCTCCTGTGAGCAAACACCCCCACCTCTACTCCGAAATCTCTTACACGGTACCACTCAATGGAAAACACACACACACACACACACACACACATTACTGCCAAGTTAACAGAAGTGCTCATTTATAGTCATCTAACTATTAAATATGATATACTGTATGATAATTGTACCACCACTGTGTTTACGGTTTAAGTTTGTCATACTGAGTTACTCTAAAGCAGGGGTGTCCAAACCTTTTTCACTGAGGGCCGCACACTGAAAAATCAAATCATGTGGGGGCCATTTTGATATTTTTAATTTTCAAATGTAATACAATATTGTATATAGATTTTTTTTTAACCTTTAGAGCTCCCCCTGAAGTTTAGTCCGGGGGACCTCGAAGAGTCATAAATGTTTTCATAATTACATATTACACATATATATATATATATATATATATATATATATATATATATATATATATATATATATATATATATATATATATATATATATATATATATATATATATATATGTATATATGTATGTATGTATGTATGTATGTATGTATGTATGTATGTATGTATGTATGTATGTATGTATGTATGTATGTATGTATATATAAATATATATATATATATATATATATATTTATATATACATACATACATACATATATATATATATATATATATTTATATATATATGTATGTATATATATATATATATATATATATATATATATATATGTGTATGTATATATATATATTTTTTATTTATATATATTTATACATACATACATACATACATACATACATACATACATATATATATATATATATATATATATATATATATATATATATATATATATATATATATATATATATATATATATATGTATATATATATATATACATACATATATATACGTATATATATATACTTATATATACATTTATATATATATACATACATTTATGTATGCATATATATACACAGTATGTATATATATATATGTATGTATGTATGTATGTATGTATGTATGTATGTATGTGTATATATATATATATATATATATATATATATATATATATATATATATATATATATATATATATATATATATGTATGTATGTATGTATGTATGTATGTATGTATGTATGTATATATAAATATATATATATGTATATGTATGTATATATAAATATATATATATATATATTTATATATACATACATACATACATACATATATATATATATATATATATATATATATATATATATATATATATATATATATATATATGTATGTATATATATGTATGTATGTATGTATATATAAATATATATATATATATATATTTATACATACATACATACATACATACATACATACATATATATATATATATATATATATATATATATATATATACATACATATATATACGTATATATATACATACATATATATATATATATATATATATATATATATATATATATATATATATATATATATATATATACATACATATATATATACGTATATATATACATACATATATATATACGTATATATATATACTTATATATACATTTATATATATACATACATTTATGTATGTATATATATACACAGTATGTATATATATATATATATATATATATATATATATATATATATTCATATATATATATATGTATATATATATACACACAGTATGTGTATATATATATATATATATATATATATATATATATATATATATATATATATATATATATATATATATATATATATATATATATATATATATATATATATATACACACACACACACACGCATTGAGTACCATGAAGGTAGAAAAGCGCTATACAAGTATAACCCATTTACCATTTATTTATGTATATACAGTACAGGCCAACACATGGTCAGACATAACACCACCTGCTCACTGAATATACAATAATGTGTATACCGATACACACACACACACACACACACACACACCCACCCACCCACACACACACACACACACACATACATATATATATATATATATATATATATATATATATATATATATATATATATATATATATATATATATATATATATATATATATATATATATATATATATATATATATATATATATACTGTATATATATATCTATATACAAATACATATATACATACATATACAGTACAGGCAAAAAGTTTGGACACACCTTCTCATTCAATGCGTTTTCTTTATTTTCATGACTATTTACATTGTAGATTGTCACTGAAGGCATCAAAACTATGAATGAACACATGTGGAGTTATGTACTTAACAAAAAAAGGTGAAATAACTGAAAACATGTTTTATAATCGAGTTTCTTCAAAATAGTCACCTCTTGCTCTGATTACTGCTTTGCACACTGTTGGCATTCTCTCGATGAGCTTCAAGCACTAGTAAAACCATTTCAGGTGACTACCTCTTGAAGCTCTTCGAGAGAATGCCAAAAGTGTGCAAAAAAGTAATCAGAGAAAAGGATGGCTATTTTGAAGAAACTAGAATATAAAATATGTTTTCAGTTATTTCACCTTTTTTTGTTAAGTACATAACTCCACATGTGTTCATTCATAATTTTGATGCCTTCAGTGACAATCTACAATGTAAATAGTCATGGAAATAAAGAAAACGCATTGAATGAGAAGGTGTGTCCAAACGTTTTGCCTGTACTGCATATTTATAAATAAATGGTAAATGGGTTATTCCGCCATTGAATCTGATTTTGTCACATTGTTCGCAAGACGACAGCAAATATGTATCATTCAGAGATTGGCTGGTATTTAAGATTAATTTGAAAGCCCTTTGCGGTGCGATGCTTTAATGAACACATGACGTCTCGCAGGCCAAATTGAAGACGCTGGCCCGCGGGCCGCAGTGTGGACACTCCTGCCCTCAACTATCAATTCGTAAATATTTTTTATTTGATTAGGAACCGGAATTGAGAAGAATCACAATTCAGTTATGAACTGATTTTGTTTGGCACCCCTAATGTTATTAAATATATTTGGAAACACTTTAAGAAACATTTCTAATATTATTACTCTTATAGGCTCTTATTTGATAGGTTACCTAGTGCAGTGTTTTTCAACCACTGTGCCGTGTGAGATACAGTCTGGTGTGCCGTGGGAGATTATCTAATTTCACCTATTTGGGTTAAAAATATTTTTTGCAAAACAGTAATTATAGTCTGCAAATGATGTGTTGTTGTTGAGTGTCGGTGCTGTCTAGAGCTCGGCAGAGTAACCGTGTAATACTCATCCATATCAGTAGGTGGCAGCCAGTAGCTAATTGCTTTGTAGATGTCGGAAACAGCGGGAGGCAGTGTGCAGGTAAAAAGGTATCTAATGCTTAAACCAAAAATAAACAAAAGAGGAGTGCCCCTAAGAAAAGGCATTGAAGCTTAGGGAAGGCTTTGCAGAACGAAACTAAAACTGAACTGGCTATAAAGTAAACAAAACAGAATGCTGGACGACAGCAAAGACTTACTGTGGAGCAAAGACGGCGTCCACAAAGTACATCCGAACATGCCATGACAATCAACAATGTCCCCACAAAGAAGGATAAAAACTACTGAAATATTCTTGATTGCTAAAACAAAGTAGATGCGGGAAATATCGCTCAAAGCAAGACATGAAACTGCTACAGGAAAATACCAAAAAAAGAGAAAAAAATCCCCAAAATAGGTGCGCAAGACAAGAACTAAAACACTACACACAGGAAAACAGCAAAAAACTCCAAATAAGTCACGCCGTGATGTGACAGGTGGTGACAGTACACCTACTTTGAGACAAGAGCTATATTGATGCATGCTTGGTTATGCTTTAAAGTCATATCCAACAATTGTGACAACAACTTTTTACTGTCAACTGAGTTCCGTGTTTTAATGGCTCAAAAAAGGTTGAAAAACACTGACCTAATGAACTGTCCAAAAAGTATGATTTGGAAGTAGAAATGTGACTAATAGTTAAGGAGAAAAATGTAATTCATTAAATCAAAAGGTCAGTTGAAGTTAATTAAACAATTATTACGCCTTTCTGTGGTGTTGCATATTTAATAGCGACTTGATACCTGATTTTGTACAAGTACAATGTCACTGAATTATGATTGCACGAGCTTTAAGAGGACGTATGGGACTTAGAAGTTGCTCTGTGGCTGATGTCGAAGCAGGTGAAGCCGTCCCCCCTGCCCAGCGAGTGGAACGGCAAGACGGAGAGCTGCATCCTCAACATCAACTCCAACATCTACGACGAGATCCAGCAGGAGATGAAGCGAGCCAAGGTCTCCCAGGCGCTTTTTGCCAAGGTGGCCGCCTCCAAGAGCCAGGTACACACACACACACACAAAGCTATCCGTTTGAAAAGCATGGCGGCCTGTAACTGAAGGTTTGAAGGTAACTCTGTGGATATCAGCCCTCACCTCGTTGTTTTTGTGTTTCCAAAAAAAAAAAAAAAAGTGGCAAAGACGTTCACGAGCACCTTCCAGTTTAACTCTCAAACAAAGCCATTTAAAGACGCAGCAATAATGAGCTATTATTAAAGGTTTTCGCAGAGGCAGACTCGGGAAGATTTCCACAATTGCGCTCGATGAAAAAGATGAGGGGGGGAATAGATCACCGGGGGCGGGAATCATCCCAAAATATCTGCAAAGACTTTATTTTTTTCCTGCTGATTAGCACGATTACACACGCAGATAGCTTTGTTTGACCAAATTGCAGTTTGATGCACAAACCACTGTTTTTTTTTTTTGTACATGAGTTCAAAGACTCCACCTACTGTAAGGTTGAAGACAGGAGAGAAGGAGGGAGAGAAGAGAAGAAAAAAACAACATTCGGGGTCCGAGAGGGGGGTGCGAGCGAGGGTGTACGAGGCATTTTTGTGTGGGAACGTCGTCGTGTCTGGCCGCCGATTCCCGCCTGCTTCATTGATGGCAGGCGGCTGTGAATGTGAATTGAGGAGCAGATAAGAAGTGTGCTAATTATGCCTGCGAAAGGGGGCCTGGGAGAGCACTTATCGCTGCCTCCATCTCGTAATGGGCGCTCCCCGGGCAGCTGGTACCACCCCCCCACACCACCACCACCACCACCACCCCCAAACCCTCCCACCAACCCTCAAACCCAGCCGGCATTGCTGCATCCACACCAGCCTCCGCTCTTCCTGCTCCCTGTCAGCGCCGCGCAGCCCAGGGTTCAACTCCGATCAAGCAAACCGTGACGCAGCTTGCTTGCGGCTCGGATCCGATCACATCGTCCGATAGTCCGAGTTTACCCTGAACGCCGCGACGTGTACAGGTACAGGTAGCGGACAGATCAGAACCCGTCTTTGGATCTCATTTTGTGTCTTCCTATGTCAATCTAAACAGTCCATGTGGTGCGGGGGTGTCCAAAGTGTGGCCCGTGGGCCATTTGCGGCCCACAGCTGATTTTTTTTAGGGCCCAGGACACATTTAAAAAAAACTACAACAAATATATAATACAATTAGAAATATATAAAAAGTGAAATAAAACTGTAGCGAGAAATAATTGCAATGTTGTCTCTAATAACACAAAGTTATGAATTATTGACCTATATACAAATGTTTCACTTTGAAATATTTTTGGGGAAAAATATTGCATAGTTTGTGTGTTAGCCATATAAAAAACTAAAGTTTTCTTTGATAGAAAGGACATCAAACAAACTAATAAAAATAAAACTATTAAAAACCGATACATCTTTATTGCTCAAAAAAGAATAAGGAATTGGAATCAATATTGTGATAAATTATTGAGCTATTGAAGGCTTCAATTACTTCACATCAAATATTACACTTTGAAATTTTTTTGGGGGGGAATATTGCATATTTTGTGTGTTAGCCATATAAAAAAACAAAAGTTTTCTTTGATAGAAAGGACATAAAACAAACAAATACAAAAAAAATATAAAAAAACGTATAATCAACCGATAGATCTGAAGTTGATCTAGAGATAGTGTTTAAAGTTAAACAAAAAAAAAATTGTGACTTATTTTTTATTGGATTTGTATTTTTTTTTAAACTGTTATTGCTCAAAAAATAATGACGTATAATCAACCAATAGGTCCAAAGTTGATCTAGAGATAGTGTTTAAAGTTAAACCAAAAAAAAATTATGACTTATTTTTTATTGGATTTGTTGGATTTTTGTTCTTTTTTTTTTATACAGTTATTTCTCAAAAAATAATTGATAGATGGATTTGGAATCAATGTTGTGATTAATTATTGATCTATTGAAGGCTTCAATTACTTCACATCAAATATTCCACTTTGAAATATTTTTGGGGGAAATATTGCATATTTAGTGTGTTTGGCATATAAAAAACAAAAGTTTTCTTTGATAGAAAGGACATAAAACAGATAAATAAATAAAAAATTAAAAAAAAAATAAAAATATATACAGTATAATAAAAATAGAAATATATAAAAAGTGAAATAAAACTGCAAAGAGGTAAAATGTAGTGAGAAATAATTACAATGTTGTCTCTAATAACACAAAGTTATGAATTATTGACCTATATACAAATGTTTCACTTTGAAATATTTTTTGGGGAAAATATTGCATATTTTGTGTGTTAGCCATATAAAAAACTAAAGTTTTCTTTGATAGAAAGGACATCAAACAAACTAATAAAAATAAAACTATTAAAAACCGATAGATCTTTATTGCTCAAAAAAGAATAATGAATTGGAATCAATGTTGTGATTAATTATTGAGCTATTGAAGGCTTCAATTACGTCACATCAAATATTCCACTTTGAAATTTTTTTGGTGGGAAATATTGCATATTTTCTGTGTTAGCCATATAAAAAAACAAAAGTTTTCTTTGATAGAAAGGACATAAAACAAACAAAATAAAATAAAAAGATTAAACAACGTATAACCAACCGATAGAACTGAAGTTGATCTAGAGATAGTGTTTAAAGTTAATTTTAAAAAAAATGTATGACTTATTTTTTATTGGATTTGTTGGATTTGTATTCTTTTTTTATACTGTTATTGCTATAAAAAAATAATGAAGTATAATCAACCGATAGGTCCAAAGTTGATCTAGAGATAGTGTTTAAAGTTAAACAAAAAAAAAAATTGTGACTTATTTTTTATTGGATTTGTTGGATTTTTGTTCTTTTTTTATACAGTTATTTCTCAAAAAATAATTGATAGATGGAATTGGAATCAATGTTGTGATTAATTATTGATTTATTGAAGGCTTCAATTACTTCACATCAAATATTCCACTTTGAAATATTTTTGGGGGAAATATTGCATATTTTGTGTGTTTGGCATATAAAAAACTAAAGTTTTCTTTGATACAAAGGACATAAAACAAATAAATAAATACATTTAAAAAAAATAAAAAATATATAATAAAAATAGAAATATATAAAAAGTTAAATAAAACTGCAAAGAGGTGAAATGTAGCGAGAAATAATTGCAATGTTGTCTCTAATAACACAAAGTTATGAATTATTGACCTATATACAAATGTTTCACTTTGAAATATTTTTGGGGAAAAATATTGCATATTTTGTGTGTTAGCCATATAAAAAACTAAAGTTTTCTTTGATAGAAAGGACATCCAACAAACTAATTAAAAAAAAACTATTAAAAACCGATAGATCTTTATTGCTCAAAAAATAATAATTAATTGGAATCAATATTGTGATTAATTATTGAGCTATTGAAGGCTTCCATTACTTCACATCAAATATTCCACTTTGAAATTTTTTGGGGGGGAAATATTGCATATTTTGTGTGTTAGCCATATAAAAAAACTAAAGTTTTCTTTGATAGAATGGACATAAAACAAACAAAATAAAATAAAAAGATTAAACAACGTATAACCAACCAATAGAACTGAAGTTGATCTAGAGATAGTGTTTAAAGTTAATTTAAAAAAAAATGTATGACTTATTTTTTATTGGATTTGTTGGATTTTTATTCTTTTTTTTAAACTGTTATTGCTCAAATAATAATGACGTATAATCAACCAATAGGTCCAAAGTTGATCTAGAGATAGTGTTTAAAGTTAAACAAAAAAAAACAAAAAGACTTATTTTTTGTTGGATTTGTTGGATTTTTGTTCTTTTTTTATACTTTTATTGCTCAAAAAATAATTGATAGATGGAATTGCAATCAATGTTGTGATTAATTATTGATTTATTGAAGGCTTCAATTACTTCACATCAAATATTCCACTTTGAAATATTTTTGGGGGAAATATTGCATATTTTGTGTGTTTGGCATATAAAAAACTAAAGTTTTCTTTGATACAAAGGACATAAAACAAATAAATAAATACATTTAAAAAAAATATATAATAAAAATAGAAATATATAAAAAGTTAAAACTGCAAAGAGGTGAAATGTAGCGAGAAATAATTGAAATGTTGTCTCTATTAACACAAAGTTATGAATTATTGTCCTGTATACAAATGTTTCACTTTGAAATATTTTTGGGGAAAAATATTGCATATTTTGTGTGTTAGCCATATAAAAAACTAAAGTTTTCTTTGATAGAAAGGAAATCCAACAAACTAATAAAAAAAACTATTAAAAACCGATAGATCTTTAATGCTCAAAAAATAATAATTAATTGGAATCAATATTGTGATTAATTATTGAGCTATTGAAGGCTTCCATTACTTCACATCAAATATTCCACTTTTAAATTTTTTGGGGGGGAAATATTGCATACTTTGTGTGTTAGCCATATAAAAAACAAAAGTTGTATTTGATAGAATGGACATAAAACAAAATAATTTAAAAAATATATTAAAAAACGTATAACCAAGCGGTAGATCTGAAGTTGATCTAGAGATAGTGTTTAAAGTTAAACAAAAAAAACATGTATGACTTATTGTTTATTGGATTGGTTGGATTTGTATTCTTTTTTTTAAACTGTTATTGCTATAAAAAATAATGACGTATAATTAACCGATAGGTCCAAAGTTGATCTAGAGATAGTGTTTAAAGTTAAACAAAAAAAAATGTATGACTTATTTTTTATTGGATTTGTTGGATTTTTGTTCTTTTTTTTATACTGTTATTGCCCAAAAAATAATTGATAGATGGAATTGGAATCAATGTTGTGATTAATTATTGATCTATTGAAGGCTTCAATTACTTCACATCAAATATTCCACTTTGAAATATTTTTTTGGGGAAATATTGCATATTTTGTGTGTTTGGCATATAAGAAACAAAAAGTTTTCTTTGATAGAAAGGACATAAAACAAATAAATAAATTAATTAATTAAAAAAACATTTAAAAAAAAAAAACATTTAAAAAAAACATTTAAAAAAAACGTATAATCAACGGATAGGTCTGAAGCTGACCTAAAAATATAAGTGCTTAAATTTAAACCCCAAAAAAGTATCACTTATTTTTAACACTCAGTGAGTCGGGCCCTTTTGGTACCCCAATAGTTGTATTGGATTGTTAAATGTTATTGCTCAAAAATAATAATGAATTGAAATCAATGTTGTTATGAATTATTGACCTATTCAGGGCTCCAATTACTTCACATAAAATATTCCACTTTGCCATTTGGGGGGGGGGATTGCATATTGTGTGTGTGTTCCATATAAAAAGCAAAAGGGCATAAAACAAACAATTAAAAAAAAAAACGTATAATCGACGGATAGATCTGAAGTGTATCCAGAGGTATAAGTGTCTAAAGGGAAAGAAAAAAAAATATGACAAACTTTTTAACACTTTAGATTTTTATTCTTTTTTTAAACTGTTATTGCTCAAAAAATAATATTACATTTGAATCAATGTTTTTATGAATTATTGATCTATTGGAGGCTCCAATTACTTCACATCAAATATTCCACTCTGACATTTTTTGCATATTTTGTGAGTTTGCCATAAAAAAAACTGGGTTTTCTTTGACAAAAACATATATTATTTTCAACTTTATATTCCTTAAATTGATCTAGAGATGTAAGCGTTGAAAAATAATGAATGACTTATTTAAAAAAAATGTATGACTGAGACCCTTACACGTGCTAGGGGCCAAACTTGAGAGCAGCCAGGAAGGTTAAAAAAAAAATAATAAAAAAAAAAATATATATATATATATATATATATATATATATATATATATATATATATATATATATAGTATTTGTTTTAAAAATGAAAAATATCAAAAGGGCCCCTGCATGCTTTCATTTTTCAGTGTGCGGTTCTCAGTGGACAAAGTTTGGACACCCCTGATGTGATGTATTCAATGTCTTGCATGGTGTGTGTACTGTAGCCTGCTAGTACACTAGTAGTAGAGTATGGTGGTGTATTGTGTCTAAAGACGCTGAGTGTTCCTCTTCTAATTCCGTCTTTATTGAAGGTAGACGTTAGTTCTGCTTTAGTTTCATGCTGTGGGCAGACAATTGTTCTTTTATTCACTTTCACTACTAGGAACTCAAAGTGTGGGTGGAAATGTGAGGCTTGCTCCTCGAGCTTGATGATTTGTCCAGTGTCTGTTTGGGGGTTTAACGGCAGCTACATTTCTGGTATTTTTTTGTCTTCATACACAGCTTGACATATTTTAATAATAGTGTCGAGGATGAAGCTGATTTTCTTGAAAATGTACATGCCAGTGCCAATCATTGTTTTTTTTAATGCAGATCACGAAAGCTGATCCCTTTTGACTCATACTGTATTTATTTTTGGCTAACACTGGCGTTTAGCAGCAAACTGTCTATGTCCATACACCAGGGGTGTCCAAACTAAGGCCCAGTGCGGCCTTGGAGACGTCCCAAGCTTAACAAAAAGTTTGGCACGCGTAGTGTTTTAGCCCTAACTTTGAGTTTTGTTCGGAAGGGACTTGAGCACAGCATCAATTTATATGACCCAATCCAAACAACGTTTCCCACTATAACCAACAAATAAAGTCAATGCACAGTCGCATTTAACACTCCTGCTCATTGAACATTGTGGACATTTTAAAAGACGTTCAATATATAATTTAAAATTACACATACCGTATATAAATCCATTACAGTGCATGATGGGTGATATGCAAAAACACTCTCCACACTTATCCATGTTTGGCGGATTTTAGATGCTTGATATTTCTGATTTATTACAAAACTTTGAGGAGCTCGTCAGGGAAGTAAACAAGGCAGGAGTCGAACTTCCACATACTCTTACTATTCAACGATTTATCGTTTGTACTTCAAATTCCAATGTTGTCGGCGTCTGATGTGGGGGCGGAGGTTGTTAAAGTTGAACTAGTTGAAGTTATGTCTTGTTGCTTTAATCAATGCAAACTGAATTGTTATTTCGGAACAAAAGATTGTTGTTTCGACAAAAACTCTACCACAAGTTGTACTGTACTTTTACATGTTTGGCAAACTTCCTTCTTCATTTTGGTAGAAAATTAATATGCAGATTTACAGCGTTGCGGTCGCAGATTACGTGTAAAAAACAACTGTGTAAACGTGTTTACAGGTCACTCTGTGACAGCAAATAGTTGTTATAAAGGGACGGCGTGGCGAAGTTGGTAGAGTGGCCGTGCCAGCAATCGGAAGGTTGCTGGTTACTGGGGTTCAATCCCCACCTTCTACCATCCTAGTCACGTCCGTTGTGTCCTTGGGCAAGACACTTCACCCTTGCTCCTGATGGCTGCTGGTTAGCGCCTTGCATGGCAGCTCCCGCCATCAGTGTGTGAATGTGTGTGTGAATGGATGAATGTGGAAATACTGTCAAAGCGCTTTGAGTACCTTGAAGGTAGAAAAGCGCTATACAAGTATAACCCATTTATCATTTATCATTTATAAATAATAATTTATAGACACATTTACTTAGATGCTTATTAATGACATTACATATATACTGTAAAAATATATATTGTATATTAGGGGTGTAACGGTACACAAAAATTTCGGTTCGGTACGTACCTCGGTTTAGAGGTCACGGTTCGGTTCATTTTCGGTACAGTAAGAAAACAACAAAATATAAATTTTTTGGTTATTTATTTGCCAAATTTGTAAACAATTGCTTTATCCTTTTAACATTGGGAACACTATAATAATTCTGCCCACGTTAATCAACATTAAACTGCCTCAAGTTGTTGCTCAGATTAAATAAAATGACAAAACTTTTCTTCGACATATAAAAAGTGCAACATCAAACAGTTTCAAGTCAACTCAGCATGCTTAATTTATTACAGCATTTGGGAAGCCTGTAGTTGATTTATTATGTTAATGTTATATTTGTATCAACATGTGATAGCAGGGACCCTGCCATTCAAAACTAGGCTGCTGCATTACTAATGATTAATGTAACTATAGCTGAAAAAATGGTAAAATAGCAATAGGAGAGACTATTAATCCCTGAACACCATGGAGTTCATGTAGGCTTAATGATGCAGTTACTTTATTATATCAACTATCAGAGACAGAAACTCTTCATTTAGCATAATGTCATTTTTTGCTGCTTCAACACAGCTCAATCAACACAGAAAAAGGTAAAGTGAAATAACAGACAGACAGGGCTTTGCTGTCCGTAACACACACACGCGCACACACACACACACACACACCGCAAAATGAGCTAACGTTACGCTAAAAGCGAAATAGGCTTCACCTCAAGTCAGGACTGCGAGCGAGCTGAGCTGCCTTTTATATTTCTAGAAGGTCAACGGGTTCTTAGTGATGTTACTATTAGTTGACTGGGAGGTGTTTATTATAATTTGGGAAGGGTCCGCTGCCTGATGCTTACCTGCTAAACGCTAAGCACTGACTACATGCACTCTGAATACGCACTGCTGATTGGCTGTTACCGCTCTGAATATGCACTGCTGATTGGCTGTTACTGCTCTGAATATGCACTGCTGATTGGCTGTTACCACTCTGTATGTAACCAATCAGATGATTGTGTGGGTGGGACAATGCTGGGTGCTGTGTAGACTAGAGTACTGACAGAAACAGAGGCAGAAGGAAGCGTAGGCGGCTACTTAATATGTTTGTGTGGAAACTCGTTCAGTACACCTCCGAACCGAACCGAAACCCCCGTACCAAAACGGTTCAATACAAATACACGTACCGTTACACCCCTATTGTATATACATTGTATATGTGTGTGTGTGTATGTATGTATGTACACATATATATATATATATATATATATATATATATATATATATATATATATATATATATATATATATATATATATATATATATATATATATATATATATATATATATATATATACATATATATACATAATGTCATAGCTGTCTTGAGTTTCCAATAATTTCTACAACTCTTATTTTTTTGTGATAGAGTGATTGGAGCACATACTTGTTTGTGACAAAAAACATTTATGAAGTTTGGTTCTTTTATGAATTTATTACGGGTCTATTGAACATGGGACCAAATCTGCTGGGTCAAAAGTATACATACAGCAATGTTACTATTTGGTTACATGTCCCTTGGCAGGTTTCACTGCAATAAAGGTGCTTTTGGTAGCCATCCACAAGCTTCTGGCAAGCTTCTGGTTGAATTTTTGACCACTCCTCTTGACAAAATTGGTGCAGTTCAGCTAAATGTGTTGATTTTCTGACATGGACTTGTTTCTTACACATTGTCCACACGTTTAAGTCAGGACTTTGGGAAGGCCATTCTAAAACCTTCATTACAGCCTGATTTAGCCATTCCTTTACCACTATTGACGTGTGTTACGGGGTCATTGTCCTGTTGGAACACCCAACTGCGCCCAAGACCCAACCTCCGGGCTGATGATTTTAGGTTGTCCTGAAGAATTTGGAGGTAATCCTCCTTTTTCATTGTCCCATTTACTCTCTGTAAAGCACCAGTTCCATTGGCAGCAAAGCAGGCCCAGAGCATAATACTACCACCACTATGCTAGGCCTCACCTTTTCTGCTCCAAACATATCGGTGGGTGTTGTGGCCAAACAGCTAAATTTTGGTTTCATCTGACATCACATGGACAAAGATAAGACCTTCTGGTTGAAAGTTCTGTGGTATATATGTATAGGCTTTATATGTATTGTTACTTTACATGCAGTCTCGACTTTCGATTTGTATTGCGTATTATTAACATTGTTTTGCTAAAATTGTTGTTTCTAATGTAAGAAAATACTGAACTAGTTTAAGTAATTTGTGAATCGCACTCACCATGAAAACATAATAAAATGTCCAGTTATTAGATGTGATTGGTATCGGCCGATATCACTCAAGGATATTTGGAATTGTAATCAGCAGCATAAAACCTTTCACATTCATGTCGTATTCTGAGGAAGTAGTAGCAATAGTAGTACTACAGGTTGACTCACTTAGTGTACATTTCCATTGTCACCAGTTCAGTGAAACCACTGATCGTACCATGGAGTTATATTTGTGCCTTCATTTTGAGCTCGGAAAGGCAGAGTTTGAGCACAGAAACATCATTTTAAATTTTTTTTTTTTTTAAATAAATTAAATTTAAGTGAGAAATAAAATTGTATGTATTTTGTGCATGGTTGGTATTATCTATATATAATAGGGGTGTAAAAGTACGTTTATTTGTATTGAACCGTTTCGGTACGGGGGTTCCGGTTCGGTTCGGAGGTGTACCGAACGAGTTTCCACACGGTCATATTAAGTAGTGTAACGCACGTTGTGTAAACAATGCACATTGAGGCACAACACACGTCATGCTAGCAGCTAACGAGCTACGATAGACTGACCATACGTCCTCTTTTCACCGGACATGTCCTCTTTTGCGGAGCTGTCAGGGCGGAGTTTCTTAAATGCCTCAAATGTCCGGCATTTTGAGTTAGGGTATTTTCAATGTACGTTCAGGGTTAAGAAGGGGTTGAAAACAAAACAAATTGTTCGCGCAGCAGCATTCGTGAGGGAGGGGCAGAGACAGAGAGAGCGAGAGAGTTATGATAAACGCGCATGCGTCGCCAGGCTCTGCTTTTTATCCATAGATTTTTCAGGTTGAATGTTTTATTATCTATAGCAGGGGTGTCAAAAGTGTGCTCCGGCCAACAGCTAATGTTTTAAAGGCCCACGGCACATTCTAAAAATACTATTAAAATAAACATAACAAAAGTGAAATAAGAAAGCTCAAAGGTTAAATGTAATTTAGAAAAAGTTGCAATGTTGACTAATAAAACAAAGCTGTCTTTTTTTCTTTCAAACTGTCATTGCTCAAAACATAATATTGAATCAAAATCAATGTTATTATGAATTATTGACCTATCCAAGGTTCTGATTACTTCACATCAAATATAAGGCTGCAGCTAACGATTATTTTTCTATCGATTAATCTATAGATTATTTTTTCGATTAATCGGTTAATCTATAGATTTTTTTTTCTTCGATTAATCTATAGATTATTTTTCCTTTTACAGATTATTTTTTTATTCAAAATGAAGATGAAAAAATAAATGTAGGCCACTTTTTTCAAAAGGCATGGATTTTATTTACAGAAAAAAAGAAGTATGGCCACTCATTCAACATTGACAACAACATGACTAAATATTCTGTAACAATGTAAACATTTAAAACATTTAACATTTAACAAAATTAAAAGTAGCTTATTTGCTTTTTAATGTGCAAATATAAAAGTCAACATCCAGTGCAAATCTTAATATTCTGCAATAGTATAAGCATTTCAAAAGTAAAAGTATTGCTTATTTTGCTTTAAAATGTGCAAAAATAAAGATAAACATCCAATACAAAAAAGTGCAAAACGAAATATTCTGTAACAACAGTGTAAACATTTCAACAAAAGTGAAAGTATTGCTTATTTGCTAAAATGTGCAAAAATAAAGATAAACATCCAATACAAAGAATTGTCAATCTAAATATTCTGGAGCACTGTAAACATTAAGTATTGCTTTTAAAATGTGCAAAATAAACATCCAGTCCAACACAGTACAAAATAACCAATTCTACTCATTCCAGTGAGTGTCTAACAGTTGTAATGAAGAAAGGTTAGCATGTCTACGTGCTCTGGTTCTTTTCATGTTTACAATATTCCCAGCAGCTGAAAATAGGCGCTCAGAAGGGGTCGATGTGGCTGGAAATGAGAGGTAATTAGCCTTCACCTCAAGCCAGGACTGCGAGTGAGCTGAGCTGCAGTTTAAGTTTCTAGAAGGTCAACGGGCTCATAGTGATGTTACTAGTAGTTGACTGGGAGGTGTTTATTATCATTTGGGGAGAGTCCGCTGCCTGATGCTCACCTGCTAAACACCTATCTGCTCAACGCTGAAGCGCTGACTACATGCGCTCTGAATACGCACTGCTGATTGGCTGGTAACGCTCTGAATACGCACTGCTGATTGGCTGATAATGCGTTGTGTGTACCAATCAGATGGTTGTGTGGGTGGGACAATGCTGCGTGCTGAGACAGAGGCAGAAAGAGCAAAGCAGCTTGTTAAGACTTTAGCTTTAGCTTAGAAACTCATTCGGTACACCCCTGTACCAAACCGAAAGCCCCGTACCGAAACGGTTCAATACAAAACACGTACCGTTACACCCCTAGCAGATACAAATGACACATTCATGTTTTTGTGTAATGATGACAACGTATGCTCGCGCGGACGATTGAATAGTTGGTTTTCTTTTCAAATGTTCGTTCATAGCCGTTGTGCTGCTATGATAGGCCATTTCCGCTCGACACAGTGTGCATACAACAACATTATTAGGCCGTTTATTGAAATACTCCCACACTTTTGACGACTTTTGGCGTGATTTTTCCCCCTCGCTCGCACCGCTCGCATCGTCTGCTTTGATCGTCTGCTTTGATCGTCTGCTTTGCGCTTTGCCATGATGGTAGTGTGACGTAAATATGCGACGCGTCGACGCACAAAAACGGCGTCGACGTATTTACGTAACCGATGACGTCGATGACGTCGACGTAGTTAGCCTTAATCAAATATTCCACTAAGAAAAATATTTTTGGTGGAAGATTTTGCAAATTTGGTAAATAAATAACCCAAAAATGTATATTTTGTTGTTTTCTTACTGTACCGAAAATGAACCGAATTGTGACCTCTAAACCGAGGTACGTCCGAAATTTTTGTGTATTATTTATCATTTATTACCGTTACACCCCTGCTATATAACGCTCTGTGCTCCTTCATGTCCTCTCTTCCTCTCTCTCAACTTGCACTCCAACCATTCATCTTTCATCCTCTTGTTTTTAAAAGTGACATACCGTGTCACGTTTTGGCACCGTTAAAGGCCTACTGAAAGCCACTACTACCGACCACGCAGTCTGATAGTTTATATATCAATGATGAAATCTTAACATTGCAACACATGCCAATACGGCCGGGTTAACTTATAAAGTGCAATTTTAAATTTCCCGCCACACTTCCGGTTGAAAACGTCTAGATATGATGACGTATGCGCGTGACGTCAACGGTTGATACGGAAGTATTCGGACCCATTGAATCCAATACAAAAAAGCTCTGTTTTCATCCCAAAATTCCACAGTATTCTGGACATCTGTGTTGGTGAATCTTTTGCAATTTGTTTAATGAACAATGGAGACTTCAAAGAAGAAAGCTGTAGGTGCGATCGGTGTATTAGCAGCGGACTACAGCAACACAACCAGGAGGACTTTGAGGATAGCAGACGCGCTAGCCGAACGACCTCACCTTGACTTCCTCCGTCTCCGGGCCGCCAACCGCATCGGTGATCGGGTGAAGTCTTTCGTCGTATCGTCGATCGCTGGAACGCAGGTGAGCACGGGTCGTGATGAGCAGATGAGAGCTGGCGTAGGTGCAGAGCTAATGTTTTTAGCATAGCTCTGTCGAGGTTCCGTAGCTAAGTTAGCTTCAATGGCGTCGTTAGCAACAGCATCGCTAAGCTTCGCCAAGCTGGAAAGCATTAACCGTGTATTTACATGTCCAGAGTTTGGTAGTATTGTTGATCTTCTGTCTATCCTTCCAGTCAGGGACTTGTTTGTTTTGTTTCTATATGCAGTAAAGCCCGATGCTATCACGTTAGCTCAGTAGCTAAAGAGCTTCACCGATGTATTGTCGTGGAGATAAAAGTCACTGTGAATGTCCATTTCGCGTTCTCGACTCTCATTTTCAAGAGGATATAGTATCCGAGGTGGTTTAAAATACCAATCCGTGATCCACAATAGAAAAAGGAGAGAGTGTGGAATCCAATGAACCCTTGTACCTAAGTTACGGTCAGAGCGAAAAAAGATATGTTCTGCACTGCACGCTAGTCCTTCACTTTTACGTTCCTCATCCACAAATCTTTCATCCTCGCTCAAATTAATGGGGCTTTCTCGGTCCGAATCTCTCTCGCTGCTGGGGTAAACAATAGGAAAGTGTGAGCAGTCCTTCCTCCGGTGACGTCACGCTACTTCCGGTATGGGCAAGGCTTTTTTTAATCAGAGACCAAAAGTTGCGAACTTTATCATCGTTGTTCTCTACTAAATCCTTTCAGCAAAAATATGGCAATATCGCGAAATGATCAAGTATGACACATAGAATGGATCTGCTATCCCCGTTTAAATAAAAAAAAATCATTTCAGTAGGCCTTTTAGGTTACGTGCTGAAAGGGGTGGAGCTAGACTAATTTGTCCCTTCCGAGACGTCCTCCGTCGTCGTCCTTTGTCCACTACAGTACGTCCCGTCCACTGCGCCGCCACGCTACGACGTCACGCTATGGCCGCCGCAACCCCGCTGCCGAAGCGTTTGCTGTGTTTTGGAACGTGCGCGTGGGAATGACTGGACACTCGCGAGGACGTGAGAAAGTTAGTCTCCATGTGACTTGAAGACTGGTCGTCAGTGTAGTTGGTGATCGGGATGTGAGGCAGTTCAAGTGCGGTTGAAATGCCACATTGAATACATGAGGTGTGGGTGTGGGGGGGGGGGGGTGCGCAGTTAAAGGCTGGCAGAGGCCTGCTATGGTTACGAGCCCTGAGAGGAACAGCATGGCAGAATTCCAGTACCCCCCCCCCACGCCCACCCCCACTGAAACACACACTAGCAGAACACAATCAGAGGGGCCTGCAACATATATTTGATACACACTCACACACACACACTTGCATGCATCAGTAAACTCCTGTTTACTGCGTTCCTTCTCCAGGGAGCTCTACACATCCACACTCCAAACGCTAGAACCAGAACCACGTAGATCCATGTCACACGGAACCACTAGGACTGAGCCACACATGACAGGACCAGGGCCAACCCCCCAACGACCATTATATACCCAGGACCCCTTCTGGGCATCCTGCCAGTCCAAGCCCATCCTCCATCCTCCTCCAGACGTCAGTGGAACATGGGTGGAACAGGAATATCTAATCATGTGACTAATGTAATTATTACTATTTCCCGGACACATACACAAAGAGGAGTGTATCTACCCTTTTGGTACCGCTCTACACAATAGGTAACCCAACACCAACTAGTGCTACAGAACTATTTATGTTGGTACCCCTCACAACCTGACAAAACATTTGCCATATTCAGTACCGCCATCTATAAGCTACATGTTCAACTCCTTTGGTCCACAACCAGTCTTCACTTGTCCATCAAATGTGATTCACTCCCTCACCCAGACAATAATACGCACCCCTATAGACCTCTATAATTTAGGACACAATAACAGCCCTATAAAGTGGACTGTGCTGCTTGGTGGGCTTTTTTTTTGAGGTCCCTGATAAGAATCCCAACATGACTAAGGATGGAGGGGGTGGGATATCATTTACATGCGAACCACTATTAGCACCAAAACCCAGTGTTTCCCACACATTCATTTATTTGTGGCGGCCCGCCACGAAAGAATTACGTCCGCCACAAATATATATATATATATATATATATATATATATATATATATATTTTTTTTTTGTCCTGTCCAGCTTCTCAGGCAAATCATATAGTTGATGTAGATGCCCATATAGGCTGTTCAGATTTACTTTAAAAAAGAGAAGTGTAGGATACTTCTCTTGTTGCCTTATTTGTATTTGACCACTACTGTTTTCTGTTTATTTGTTACTGACTGTGGCAGGACACCTCTGCCTCTGTTTCACTTTATGTTGCTGGTAAATAATATGGTTGTAGTAGTAGGCTAAAGTTAAATTATTTAGTATGCACTAATTAACGGGGCAGAGCTTTAAGAGACATTTTAGCTTTTATATTTTATAAGATATATTTTTTGTAAGAACCACAATTAATAAATATATTTCTTCAAATCTGTATATAAATATGTACATAAAGTGTTGTAATTATATTGTAAAATGGATGAATGGATGGACGTTTAAAACAAAACTGTTATTATTAATTAGTAAGTATACATTTTTTGAGCCTTTTTAGAGAAAATCATATCATTGTAGTAAATTATGCAAGTTATTCGATGATGTCATGGTGACTACGCCCATAGCCACGCCCATAGCCACGCCCCCACTGCCACAGGTATCTTGGCAGTTTATGGGAAACACTGAAACCAGTACTTTAAAAATGGTGCCGGTTCTTGAAGGGGAACTGCACTTTTTGTTTGGAATTTTGAGTTATCATTCACAATCCCTATGTAAGACAAGAACACATGTTTTCTATTGTGTATGTGTTCCAAGTCGTAAAATAGGGCAAGTAAAAGGTGGCTAACAATGCACCTAATGGTAGTACTCTATTAGGCCCAGAACGCCCTCTAAAAAAACATCCAAAAACAGCCAGATATACTCCATTTGCAATCTCGTCACCTGAATATTAGCGATATTGTTTTTATAATTGCTAACGCAGACAAACTACGTTCTAGCGGAGCCATGATCACAGAGCGCTAACTAGCTCATGCTGCCACGTTGACATACTGAGCCCGTGAGCTGCTCTGAGTTGGTGAAAGTTAATTCTAGATTATAAATCATGCCTCTCACCTGGATAGTAGAAGGTTGTGGTCATAAACTGAGAAGTTGATCAACTCTGAATTTCAACTTATACACGGAGATGGCGAGAAAGACACAAAAAGATGCTCGTTTGAGGCATATTATTTTTTAACCCGTATATATATAAACATCCCATTAGTCGGAATCCTAGTGGGAGCAGACATTATACAGTAAGTGTATGTTTTAGTATGTTCGCAGTTTGTATATCTTGTTTAGCACTTAGCAATACTGCTACATGATGCTTAGTGTTGGCGTACGCGTATCTGTCATGATCCGTGGTCCGGATCATGTCTTTGTATTTTCTATTAGTTTTGGACTCCTTTTTGTGACACCTCTTGAGTTTGGTTTGGTTGCCATGGCTGCTTATTGTTTTCACCTGCCTCTGGTGTTCGGGACGCTCACCTGTCTCAGGCATTATTTAAGCCTGCCTTTGCCAGTCAGTCGGCCTGGCGTCATTGTTCGCTTCATGCCTTGTCTCCGTAAGTCTTGTTTATTTCATGCCACAGTTTCGTGAGGTTCCATGTCCACAGTTCTATGTTTCCTGCGCTAAGTTTTTGCCTTAGCTTCCGCGTGCGATAGGCACGCTTGCCTTTGTTTTGTGAGTTGGATGATTTATCAAGATTAAATCATGTTCCTACCTGCAAGTCCTGTTCTGAGTCGTCCGTTTGCATCCCGGGAGAACGAACCGCGCAGTAAACTGCAACCCCGCCGTGACAGTATCACGGTTTGAGGATCACCCAAATAGCATCAATAGCAACCGATACATTCTTGTTTTTCCGCTCTGGTCACTACCGGTGCCATCAAACGGCGCCTGAACGTGACCCAGCTTTATCTTCTCATCTCGCTTGTGACGCCGCTCGCGATCGCGCGCTTTGTTGTTACCGACATAAACAGGGGAGACTTGCTAAGCTTGGCAGGCTAACGCCAAGGCGAGTGGCGGGCCGTCTGGGGCTTGCTCCTTTGACACAACTTTGATTACCAAACATTTCCCCGACACTTCTTGCGAGGAATTCCACAACAGATGGAATCAGAGTCCCTGCTGTTATA
Source organism: Entelurus aequoreus (assembly GCF_033978785.1). Taxonomy (NCBI): domain Eukaryota; kingdom Metazoa; phylum Chordata; class Actinopteri; order Syngnathiformes; family Syngnathidae; genus Entelurus; species Entelurus aequoreus. Next base: position 19,942,729 of record NC_084741.1, on the reverse strand, counting down.
AAACAAGCACCCTGGGAACCCCCGCACGCCGCCGGGCTCGGAGCCCTCCGACTCGCCAGTGACCGGTCGAGAATGCCCACCCTCAAACCCTCGCCTCCCCCTCCCCGCGCTCGTTCTCCCTGGAAGAGGCTACGCTAATTAGCCAGGCTCTAATGAGACAGAATGGCACTGATCTGGTCCGCCGCTGTGCCACCAGGGGAGGGGGGGGGGGCTGTAGTGTAGTAGTGCGGGGGAGGGGAGGAGGGAGGGGATGCCATCTGTCCCCCTGCACTTACTTGCCTGGCACGGCAGTCCCAGGAGTGGAAGGGTGCGGGGCTGGGGGGGGTACGTCCATTGGTCTGTGGAGGTGGCGGGGAGTGCATCAATATAACTGGAACAGCTTCTGTCTTGTTTTGCAAAACACTAATTGGCTGGAACGAGGTGTGTGCCATCTTGTCTCTGCCGCAACCTTTGAAGTCTGACCTCTGACCTCTCCAGCGTGTCGTACCTACTCAGTGGCCTAGTGGTTAGGGTGTCCGCCCTGAGATCGGTAGGTTGTGAGTTCAAACCCCCGGCCGAGTCATACCAAAGACTATAAAAATCAATCATCAATCAATCAATCAATGTTTATTTATATAGCCCTAAATCACAAGTGTCTCAAAGGGCTGTACAAGCCACAACGACATCCTCGGTACAGAGCCCACATACGGGCAAGGAAAAACTCACCCCAGTGGGACGTCGGTGAATGACTATGAGAAACCTTGGAGAGGACCGCATATGTGGGTAACCCCCCCCCTCTAGGGGAGACCGAAAGCAACGGATGTCGAGTGGGTCTGACATAACATTGTGAAAGTCCAGTCCACAGTGGATCCAACACATCAGCGGGAGTCCAGTCCACAGCGGGGCCAACAGGAAACCATCCCGAGCGGAGACGGCAAAATGGGACCCATTACCTCCCTGCTTGGCACTCAAGGGTTGGAATTGGGGGTTAAATCACCAAAAATGATTCCCGGGCGCGGCCACCGCTGCTGCCCACTGCTCCCCTCACCTCCCAGGGGGTGATCAAGGGTGATGGGTCAAATGCAGAGAATAATTTTGCAACACCTAGTGTGTGTGTGACAATCATTGGTACTTTAACTTTACTTTTGTATTGACAGTTCAGTGGAATATTTTACAATATCAGGAAGATAAGCGTGTGTAACCGGGAAGGGCTTAAAAAAAGGCAGCGACTGTTTATTAATTAATTCATTCATTTATCGTCTGTCTGCTTATTAGGTTGCCATGGAAACCAAATGGTCTTTTAATTGACGTGTAGCGGCAGCTGTCTGAATCTCTCATTTGTTCAATGAATTATCCCGCAAAGAGGCTGTTTTTAAATGCTTTAATGGACAGTGGAATTCCCAGCAGCTTGTTTTTTTTTCTCTCTCTCTTTTTCTTCCCCGTTTGGTTTCCTCCTCCTCACTGAGCATGCTCAGATCACTTTGTGGCATCTCACTTCCACACGGCACCTCTCGCCCCATCTGTCCTCCTCCTCGACTCCGTGTTGCGCCGCCACGCGCCGGCTAAGTGGACCACGAGCTCGCCCCGGTCCTTTCGCCTCTCCCGCGCTCCTCCTCTCCTCCCGACAGACCACACAGGGCTTGTCCTGAAGCCCGTTCCCGCTAATCTGATCAGGCAGGCAAATACGCCGGGAAAAGCGCTTTAATGATCCCCCTAATTACCTCAAGTCAATACCAACTGTATTATTAGACGCGGGGAAAATATTCCATTAGGGTGCCCCCTGTGGGAGCACCCGCCCCCGCCCCGCCCGCTCCGATGTCACAAGCGGCGCGCCCCCCTGCGCTTGTAATTAATTTTATTTACACACGCAGGAATGCACAAGGTCGCACCTGCAGCCTGGAGCCGCCTGACTCGGCCCGCCTAATCAGATCTGTCATAATTACCATCCTGCATGCTTGTGACACACGCCGGCAAATATTTCAATTTAACTACACCGTGTGTGTGTGTGTGTGTGTGCGTGTGTGTGTGTGTGTGTGTGTGCGTGCGTGCTAAGGGAGATATTAAGGCCGATAAAAGTGCTCATGATCGTGCTTGTGTCCACTTGTTTTTTTTCCCTCCGTGTAGTCCTTCCTCTCTCTTAACGCCTCATCCGATCTTTCTTTTTGTCCACATCCAACGCAGTTTTCCCCGTACACACGGCCTTTATTGCTTACTTAAACAGTCTGTCTCAAATAGTGGGGTGGGCCCCCCGGGGACCAGGCTTTATCAGCGTCATGCCTGACTTCCTCATTTTGAAATAAATAAGCACAAATTATTGCATTGACTTTTGTTTTGTATGTTAAAGTGTTGTATACTGAGGAAATGTTACTGATCATTTTTAATTTATTCATATTTAATTAGTTTATTTTATTTTATTTTTCAGTATCCCTGGTTTAGTCGTTCAACAATGTTTTACGGTTTAAATGGGAATTAATTTTTATTTTGTTTGAGGCAGGACAATTTGAGTTTATTAATATTTATTGAGTTTATTTAATTTCATGTTTCAGTATCAAATTATTAAAGTCGGTCAAAAACGTTTTATAGTTTAAATGACAATTACTTTTTTTATTTCAGGCAAAACAGTTTGAATTTAATATCATTTATTGATTTTTTTTTTTTTTTTTTAAATGTCAGAATTAATCGTTTAAGTCGGTCAAAAATGTCTTACAGTTTAAATAAGATTGTATATTTTTATTATTTTAAGCAAAACAGTTTGAGTTTATTAATATTTATTGAGTTTATTAAATGTTATGTTTCAGTATCAAATTATTAAAGTCGGTCAAAAATGTTTTATAGTTTAAATGAGAATTACTTTTTCTTATTTTAGGCAAAACAGTTTGAATTTATTAATATTTATTGAGTTTATTTTTTTTTTTAATGTCAGACTCAATCGTTTAAGTCGGTCAAAAATGTCTTATAGTTTAAATAAGATTTTCTATTTTTTTATTTTAGGCAAACAGTTTGAGTTTATCAATATTTATTGAGTTTATTTAATTCTATTTTTCAGTACACCCTGGACAAGTCGCCACCTCATCACAGGGCCAACACAGATAGACAGACAACATTCACACTCACATTCACACACTAGGGGCCAGCTGAGATAGGCACCCCCCGCAACCCCAAAAGGGACAAGCGGTAGAAAATGGATGAATGGAGTATCAAATAGTTTAAGTCGGTCAAAAATGTTTTAAAGTTTAAATGAGAATTACTTTTTTTTTTAAATTGAAGGCAAAACAGTTTGAATTTATTAATAGTTATTGAGTTTATTTTATTTTATTTTTCAGTATGAATTGTTCAAGTCTGTCAAAAATGATTTATAGTTTAAAAGAGAATTACTTTTTATTTTTATTTTAGGCATGACACATTGAATTTATTAATATTCATTGAGTTTATTTAATTTGATTTTTCAGTGTGAAATGGTTCAAGTCGGTCCAATGTTTTTAATTTAAATTGGATTTAAAAATGTACTGTATTTTCCAGACTATACAGCGCACCAATATATAAGCCACACTAACTAGATTTCATAAGAAAAAAATATGTTTCCATATATAAGCCGCAGATATAGAGGTTGTGAAATAAGTTATTTACAAAGAAAGATTTTGTAAATGTTTATTTACATACATTAATTGTTTCCAAACGGTGTCTCTAACACGGCAGTAAAACGGCTGATCAAACACAACAGAAGTCATCGTCATGGACCCACGAGCTGCGCAAGCTAGCTCTCCAATCAGCTAAAGAGACTCAATAACTCCACGGTGATGTTTTGGTGAAATTACTGATGAATTTGTGAAACTGAAACAATACAAAAAGAATGCCATTGTAAGTTAATAATACTAACACAGACACTCATAAATGTGTTAGCATACTGGCTAATGCTAAAAAGTCATGCTAGCTTCATTACATTACGATAGCACGTACAAATATGCATGAAAACACTTCTACAGACGTCACACATGGGACGGTTTAGTAAGTACGAATTTTTTTAGTTATGTTGTAAAACCTACAAATGTTGCTTGGAGTGATGAATGAAGAATCATTTCGAGCAAAAACGCTATGGACGCTTATTTACGGTTTTACAGCATCAAAACAGAAAGTACATTTTCGACCTGCAAAACCTGCAGTGAGCTAACACGTCCTAAAGATGGCGCCATAGCACAAACAATAACACACCATTTTCAGTCCTCTGCTTGGGTTTAATACAAACTATTGAACACAAAACATTATGTGCATTAGCAACAAAAAAATCCGTAAATTAGCCGCACCGATTTATAAAAAATTCAATTACCGAAATTTACGGTAATTGAATTTATTATTTTTATTTCAAGCAAATTGATGCACTTTAAATATAAAAAACAGTGTTAATAAATATTTGTTGTTGTAAGTTGATCTAGGTTTATTTTTGCTTTTTTTGTTTTATTTAACGGTAATAAGAGTACAATGTTATGCAGAGGTGTACTTATAACAATTGTATAGACAAATGGTACTATTCATCGTCACAGCAGAGAGTGAGTGGGGGGCATAACATGTTTTCTTTTTCCTAGGGGGGCGTAAGAGAACATAATTGAGAAGCACTTTTACAGAAACATTTCGCACTTTGGTGGACCTCAAATTTGTTCAGATTTCCAAGGCTTTAGAAATCATGGACCCACACACTTCCACAAGTTTAGTGTCTTAACTAAAGTTGTGTGTGTACATTTTGCTAGGGGTGTCCAATACTACTCCGATATCAGCAAAAAAACGAAGTATCGTATTATATCAACTTGCATGGTTGGTCTTTTCTTCTATTTTAGTCAAGTCATTTATACAATGTAAACATGGTAAGTTATAGGCTACCAGGATCTAGCAGCTACACATCAGCTAAGCACACAATAGCACACAAGCTAGACATACTGTACGTAAGAAGTGTCCTTAATTAAACAACACTGCAATATACAAAAATCACATTTGTCAATATAAACAAGTATCTTATATTATTATTATTATTGGTGGCCAAGGACACAACAGCAATGACTAGGATGGTGGAAGTTGGATTTGTACCAGGAACCCTCAAGTTTCTGGACAACCGCTCTACCAAAAATATAATATACTTTCACAAGTGAATTGATAAGATACCGGGGAATCGATACCATTACTCAGTGGTACCGGTTTTCGATACTTGTTTGTGTGTTAATAGATGTTAATGGTTTAATAATAAAATCTACTTTTCCTAACTTAATACTAAACAGTGAGCTTATACTGATAACTGTGCTGCCAGTTGTTAAATGTTGTTTTATTACTATTCCGGGTCTCATTTGCAAGTATTATATAGTCGACCTTTGCATGCAGTTGCAATTCCAAGACGTTAGATGGCAGCAGTGTGTAGACTACCGGTACTGTGAAGGAGTGTGGGAAAAAATCGATTCAAATTCAAATCGCCATTCTCCCGTTGTACGATTCAGTATCGAATCTCATTTTTCAAAAATCGATTTTATTTTTTTATTTTTTATTTTTTATTTTTTTTATTAATCAATCCAAAAAAACAATACACAACAATACCATAGCAATGCAATCCAATTCCAAAACCAAACCCGACCGAGCAACACTCAGAACAGCAATAAACAGAGCAATTGAGAGGAGACACAAACACGACACAGAACAATCCAAAAGTAGTGAAACAAAAATGAATATTATCAACAACTGTATCAATATTAGTAACAATTTCAACACAGCAGTGATTAAAAATCCCTCATTGGCATTATCATTAGACATTTATAAAATATTAAAAAAGAACAATAGTGTCACAGTGGCTTACACTTGCATCGCATCTCATAAGCTTGACAACACACTGTGTCCAATATTTTCACAAAGATAAAATAAGTCATATTTTTGGTTCATTTAATAGTTAAAACAAATTTACATTATTGCAATCAGTTGATAAAACATTGTTCTTTACAATTATAAAAGCGTTTTACAAAAACCTACTACTCTGCTTGCATGTCAGCAGACTGGGGTAGATCCTGCTGAAATCCTATGTATTGAATGAATAGAGAATTGTTTTGAATCGGAAAAATATCGTTTTTGAATCGAGAATCGTGTTGAATTGAAAAAATCGATTTATAATCGAATCGTGACCCCAAGAATCGATATTGAATCGAATCGTGGGACACCCAAAGATTCGCAGCCCTACTACTGTGTGTTGCGGTAGTCAGGAAGTAGTTTTTGCCATTAACTTGAATGTGCCAATCTTGTATTTTGTTAAGTCCTACAAAGTGTTCATACTGTAAATATTGTACTTATTACACACCGGCTGTTTGACTGTAATGTGCATCTTCGATGTGGTTTTCAATACCAAATTTAGAGGTGTAAAATCGCCATGTAAACTGGCTAATGCTAATTAGTAGCATGTATGTGGCATAACCAATGCAAATTAGCATCGAACTGGCACATTTTGAAAAGTGGAGCCAGACTGTACTTTCGAGCGCCCTCCTCTTGCTTTGTTGGCATGGAAAATTGCAACATTACTGAGAGCAGTGGATCCCAAAGTGGTGCCGTGGCCCTGTGATCCAGAGGTTTTTATTAGAGATGTCCGATAATATCGGACTGCCGATATTATCGGCCGATAAATGCTTTAAAATATAATATCGGAAATTATCGGTATCGGTTTCAAAAAGTAAAATTTATGACTTTTTAAAATGCCGCTGTACGGAGTGGTACACGGACGTAGGGAGAAGTACAGAGCGCCAATAAACCTTAAAGGCACTGCCTTTGCGTGCCGGTCCAATCACATAATATCTACGGCTTTTCACACACACAAGTGAATGCAACGCATACTTGGTCAACAGCCATACAGGTCACACTGAGGGTGCCCGTATAAACAACTTTAACACTGTTGCAAATATGCGCCACACTGTGAACCCACACCAAACAAGAATGACAAACACATTTCGGGAGATCATCCGCACCGTAACACAACATAAACACAACAGAACAAATACCCAAAACCCCTTGCAGCACTAACTCTTCCGGGACGCTACAATATACAACCCCCGCTACCCCCTACCCCCAACCCCGCCCACCTCAACCTCCTCATGCTCTCTCAGGGAGAGCATGTCCCAAATTCAAAGCTGCTGTTTTGAAGCATATTAGAAAATAAATAATGCACTTTGTGACTTCAATAATAAATATGGCAGTGCCATTTTGGCTTTTTTTTTTTCCATAACTTGAGTTGATTTATTTTGGAAAACTTTGTTACATTGTTTAATGCATCCAGCGGGGCATCACAACAAAATTAGGCATAATTATGTGTTAATTCCACGACTGTATATATATCGGTTGATATCGGAATCGGTAATTAAGAGTCGGACAATATCGGAATATCGGATATCGGCAAAAAAGCCATTATTAGACATCTCTAATTTTTATTGAATTGTCGACCCTCAATCTAACACAAATATATCTCTGCATTCATGACAGATCCTACCAAGTCGGGTCTTTCCAAAACTCAACTGAGTTTCAAAAAGGGAATTTCCAAGTTGAACAGGACATTTTATGAAATTAGCAGCAGCATTCTTTTTTATTTTTGAGGGTAAAAACGTGTTGAATCAGTGCTGGAAGCAAACTTGTCAGCCAATTACAAACACTTATTTAGCTGACAGTCAATTTGCTGCGCCTCTGCCGCCTTTCTAATTCAATAAGATCAGTCACGATTTATCATCTTAATTACGCTTTGATATTAGCAATTAAAGCCCGTATTTGGATTCAATCACAACCGCGCCCTAATTGACAGAATCCGACTTCACGCCGGCTGCTGTTGTTGTTTTTGGTTTTTCACCACCAGTTCATCTTTTCTGTGTTTGTGTATTTTATCCTCCATCTGCCCGTGCAGCACACAAGCGGAGGATGATCAAGAAAACTTTTTTTATGCTAAATATTAGCCATAGCAGCAAGCCAGAAATATGGCAGCATTACCATGATGTCATAAGTGACTTAAAGTTGTTTGGGTACTAAAAACCTTTGGCAAACAAACACGCTGAGATGCTTTTGACACCAACAGTAGGTAAATATCACTAAAAGTAGATTTTAATCATTTTGGGCTATGTATATGTAATTACTAGTGCTGTCAAATGATTATTGTTTAAAAATCAGATGAATCAGAATTTAAAATTTGGATTAATCATGATTTATCACACATATTAGTAGTAGTATTACCCGCTTGTAGAATTGCAATTAACTTAAAAATGTCTATTAATCTAAAAAAAGACCCCAATACTTGGTCATAAATGCAAAATAATTTGCGTGATTATTTTGTTTATGTACGCGATTAAAGCAATATTTTTTTGTTATTAATCGCACGAGCAAACATGCTTTTAAAAAAAACTCGTACGTAGACCGAGGACCTCCAGTAGTGTTGAATTGATCTACACGCTGCACACGTTTGGCATTCTCTCGATGAGCTTCAAGAGGTAGTCACCTGACATGGTTTTCACTTCCCTGGTGTGCTTGAACCTCATTGAGAGAATGCCAAGAGTGTGCAAAGCAGTAATCAGAGCAAAGGGTGGCTATTTTGAAGAAACTTGAATATAAAACGTGTTTTCAGTTATTTCACCTTTTTTTGTTAAGTACATAACTCCACATGTGTTCATTCATAGTTTTGATGACTTCAGTGACAATCTACAATGTAAATAGTCATGAAAATAAAGAAAACACATCGAATGAGGAGAAGATGTGTCCAAACGTTTATATATATATATATATATATATATATATATATATATATATATATATATATATATATATATATATATATATATATATATATATATATATATATATATATATATATATATATATATATATATATATACAGTATATATATATATATATATATATATATATATATATATATATATATATATATATATATATACTGTATATATACATGTGTATATATATATATATATATATATATATATATATATATATATATATATATATATATATATATATATATATATATATATATATATACATATATATATATGTATGTATGTATCTATATATATATATATGTATGTATGTATCTATATATATATGGTTGTATCTATATATATATGGTTGTGAGTGTGTATATATGTATATATATATATATATATATATATATATACATATCGTGTTTTATATATACATAAAAATGTGTATATGTATATATATATGTGTATGTATATATATATATATTGTGTTTTATATATACATATAAATATGTGTATGTATATATATATGTATATTTATAATATATACATACATACATACACAAATATATATGCATAAGTATATATACATACATATATACATATATTTACATATACATACATATACATACAGTATATATATATACATATATATATATATATATATATATATATATATATATATATATATATGCATATATATATATATATATATATGCATATATATATATGTGTATATATGCCTATATATATATATGTGTGTGTTTGTGTGTGTGTGTGTGTACATATGTATCTTTATGTATGTATATATATATGTATATTTATATATATGTATATATATATATATATATATATATATATATATATATATATATATATATATATATATATATATATATATATATATATATATATATATATATATATATATATATATACTGTATTTTTTTTTTTGATCACCCATGCAAGTTCACCACAGCTGTGAATAATAAAAAAAATAACCTCAGATTGTGTGATTCGTGCTCGTATCTGTAGCAAAAGGTAAATGTCTTTTGAACCAGCCAGAGAGGCTGCTGGTATTAACGTGATTGTCTTATTAACGTTTGTGTGTGCTGAAAAGGAATAAAAATATGCGCTTAAAACAAAGTGGAGCCACACAGATGTTTAATGTGCTCCATTTAAGATGAACTGGTCATTTGCCTTTGGTTATTCTTTATGCTCCATCTGCCTCTGTTTGGATGCCTAAACCCCCCCACCCCCACCTTGCGCACACACACACGCACACACGCGCACGTTATGAGCTGGGCAGCCATGACGTAAGGCGCCACACTGAACCACCGCGCCATTGTTTGTGGGAGCGAGTGCTGACACGTAGCGGTCCATTTCCTGCAAAGTCATGCCCCGCCTCCACTGTGTGCATCAAGTCAGCCATTGTGTCCTCACGGGTCATGAACTCTCGTCTGGATTGTCACGCAGGGACAGCTAGCATCAACTTGTCACATCACATAGCCGCAGGATTAGAAAAATCATAAGATATATGTATTCTATATATTTTCTAATTATTCAGATGAGTCAGGTTTTAATCCGCTTCCCTTAAGAGAGATCATGATTCACGATTTAAACGCGTCACAATTTCATCACCCTTTTCTGTGCTTGCCCTCAGGGCCAGTTATTTCCAAGCAATGATGTTATATTGCTGCTATTTTTACCATATATTCATGTAACGGTAAATATACGGTGGATTGACAGAGGCGAGCACAGCGTTCCCTTCCACACAAACCTGCACCGACACTCTGCCATGTAGGAAAACTTCAATAATTGCTCAATCACCAGCTCAGGCGAAAACGTCAAAAGTCATCATTCCAATGGCCTAACTCAGTTCTTCTCAAATCGTGGGGCGGGCCCCCCTGGGAAGGCACGGTGTGACTCCATGGAACATGCTTTATCAGTATCATGCTTCAAACCCCAAGTGCACTACAAAACATGCTCATTGTAAAATGTGCTCATTTTGATACCATTTTTTTTTTTTTTTTTTCGTTTTTGTTTTGTAGGATAATTGTTTTATATACTTTGCTGATCAATTTGAATTTATAAATATGTTTTGAATTTATTACATTTATTTTTGAGTAAAAAATGGTCAAACAATGTTTATAGTTTAAATAACAATTGAATAGTTTTCGAATTTCAGGCAAAATGATGCACATTAAATATGTTTTGTTACAGACTAAAAACCTAATAATGTTGTTATTTATTCATTTTTTGTATTATTTAATATTAATAATAATACAGTTTTATGCAGAGGTGTTCTTATAACAACTTTATAGAAAAGTTATATTATTTATAGTTGCAACTAAGAGTTGTGGGGGGGTAATTTTTTCTGCCTGGGGGGGTGTAACATAAAAAATAATTGAGAACTCAACATTAACCTCAGGGGGTTACACTGTAAACAGCTCAGTCGTCAGAATTTTTCTTGAAAATGTGTATACAGCAAATTACTGTAAATGGAAAAACGATACCACTGTGGTAGACAGTGGTACCGTTTTTCCATTTACAGTAATTTGCTGTATACACATTTTCAAGTAGAATTCTGGCGACTGAGCTGTTTACCGACTAAGCTGCCATTTTTATTTTTACAATAAAATCTTTAGTTCATTGCTTTTACAGTGTATTACTGTAAATGGAAAACACAGTACCACTTGTGTTTCTACAGTAAAATTCGAGCAACTGAGCTGTCAGTTTTTTTGCGGTAAAATCTACGGCCGATATTGTGAAAGTGCATTACTATAAATTGAGAAACTAACACCTTTGTTTTTCCGGAAACATTTGTTAACTGTAAAATCGACTGTTGTTTTTACAGTCCATCCATCCAACCATTTTCTACCGCTTATCTCTTTCAGGGACTGTAATTTATTAATTTCATTCATAAAAATCAAACAAAATAAGACAAATAAAATAAAAACTATCAACGTAACTAGAGATGTCAAATAATGGCTTTTTTGCCGATATTCGATATTCCAATATTGTCCAACTCTTAATTACCGATTCCGATATCAACCGATACCGATATATACAGTCGTGGAATTAACACATTATTATGCCTAATTTTGTTGTGATGCCCCGCTGGATGCATTAAACAATGTAACAAGGTTTTCCAAAATAAATCAACTCAAGTTATGGGAAAAAATGCCAACATGGCACTGCCATATTTATTATTGAAGTCACAAAGTGCATAATTTTTTTTAACATGCCTCAAAACGGCAGCTTGGAATTTGGGACATGCTCTCCCTGAGAGAGCATGAGGAGGTTGAGGTGGAGGGGTGGCGGGGGGTGTATATTGTAGCGTCCCGGAAGAGTTAGTGCTGCAAGGGGTTCTGGGTATTTGTTCTGTTGTGTTTATGTTGTGTTACGGTGCGGATGTTCTCCCGAAATGTGTTTGTCATTCTTGTTTGGTGTGGGTTCACAGTGTGGCGCATATTTGTAACAGTGTTAAAGTTGTTTATACATCCACCCTCAGTGTGACCTGTATGGCTGTTGACCAAGTATGAAGGCATTCACTTGTGTGTGTGAAAAGCCGTAGATATTACGTGATTGGGCCGGCACGCAGAGGAAGTGCCTTTAAGGTTTATTGGCGCTCTGTACTTCTCTCTACGTCCGTGTACACAGCGGCGTTTTAAAGTCATACATTTTACTTTTTGAAACCGATACCGATCATTTTGAAACCGATACCGATAATTTCCGATATTACATTTTAAAGCATTTATCGGCCGACGGCAGTCCGATATTATCGGACATCGCTAAACATAACATTAAAGTAAATTATGAATGAAAAAGAGTAGAAACCCAGCAGGCACAAGACATTGATACACCGTTGATTACACATACATGTCCACAAACTGACTTTGAAACAACGTTGCAAAATAGTTGTATTTGTAAATTATCCAATATCCACTTTATAATAATAAATAATAATACATTTTATTTATAAGGCGCCTTTCTGGGCACTCAAGGACACCGTACAAGATCGAAACAATAAAATCAGATTGGATAAAAACAACAATAATAACAACAACAAAGATAAAGAAGAAAAGATAATTACAATGAATAAGCAGTCAGGAATAAGTGTGTTTTGAGTCTTGATTTGAAGAGGGCTATTGAGTCCAAGTTTCGAAGGTCTGGTGGCAAAGAGTTCCAAAGATGTGGGGCAGAGCGGCTGAAAGCTCGGGCACCCATGGTGGACAGTTTAAATAAAGGGACAGTCAGATGGATGGATGAAGAGGATCTTAGGGAACGTGAGGGCGTGGCGACATGGATCATGTCAGAGAGATAAGATGGAGAGAGGTTATGGATGGCTTTGAAAGTGAGGAGAATTATTTGAAAGTGGATACGATGTTTGATGGGAAGCCAGTGGAGGTGCTGCAGAACAGGGGTGATGTGCTGGATTGAAGGGGTTCTGGTGATTATCCGGGCTGCAGAGTTCTGGAGAAGCTGAAGTTTGTGAAGTGACTTGTGAGGGAGACCAAACAGGAGAGAGTTGCAGTAGTCCAGGCGAGAGGTGACCAGGCTATGGCAGCAGTATGTGGGGTAAGGGATGGGCGAAGGCGATTAATGTTTCGTAGATGAAAGTAAGCAGACCGGGTAATGCTGTTTATGTGGGCTTGAAAGGAAAGTGTGCTGTCGAGGATGACACCCAGACTCTTGACTTGGGAGGAGGGGGAGACAGAGGAATTGCAGAGAGTAATGGATAAGCTGTTGGTTTTGGTGAGAATGGTTTTTGTACCGACAAGTAGGATTTCGGTTTTATTGCTATTAAGTTGAAGGAAATTGGATGAGAACCACTGCTTGAGTTCACTGAGGCAGTCTGTAAGGGAGGAAGGAGGAAGAGAGGCAGTTGGTTTGGTGGAGATGTAGAGCTGGGTGTCATCCGCATAACAGTGAAAATGTATTTTAAATTTACAGAAAATATTGCCCAGGGGAAGAATGTAAATGATAAAAAGCAGGGGACCAAGAACAGAGCCCTGGGGGACACCAGAGGAAACGGGAGACGGAGAGGATTTAAATGAATGGAGTTGAACAAACTGAGTGTGGTCTTTAGCCTTGTAGATAGTCTCAAATAGCTTTAAACATGTTTTGTGGCAGTTCTAACTTTGCCCACAGCGTCAGTTACTTTGTAGAGTGGCGCTTTCCATCATTTTCAGCAGACCGCATTCCAAAATGATTAACCCGTGAGATCCACCCAGGGATGGGGCCATATGAATCTCTTCCCTGCTGTATTAGGTCGGTAGTGCGTTCTTCACTCACGCTTTAAGGCAAAAACTCACCCAGGTCTACTGTACGGTCCTTTTTACCTTGTAGGTTTATGATGGTATCAATTTACAATGATAAGTTGCTATTGGCTGCCCCCTTTAGTGCAGAAAAGACAAAATGAGACTTCATCGGCAAACACTTGCAGGTTTTAATGACCCACAGGGTAGAAATTAGTTGCTTGCAGTTTTGATATTGTTGCCCGTCAATTGTGAGCATGTGCTGTTGAGTCAAGGCCCCTGTTCTAGTTCCATTGCCCAGTCGGACATCCGTGCTCTCACTCGACTGTTGTGTTTTTCGTACCAAGACAAAACGTGAACCCAGCCCCCCACCCCGCTCCCTCCTCACAATTATTGCTTACTGTTGCGGGAGATCCGCATATGGCGCTTCACCGAGGACGTTTTGGAAGTGCCGTCGTCCTCGGCAGATGGGCGTCCACTGTGGCGTAATCTATTTACAACGTGCCGCACGCTAGCCCGCGCGTATACGGACGGCGCTTGCTCGGGCAGGACAAACCGGTTCCGGCGGCGTTCCGCATTATCGTCTGCTCATATCTGACTGAGCTTCAGTTGGACGCAGGCCAGGTCCGAGGAGACACCCACGCTTTGTCCTCGACTTGTTTGTCAGGGAGAGCCTTCGATTTATCTTCATATCAGGGACTTTATCACGTGTGTGTGTGTGTGTGTGTGTGTGTGTGTGTGTGTGTGTGTGTGTGTGTGTGTGTGTGTGTGTGTGTGTGTGTGTGTGTGTGTGTGTGTGTGTGTGTGTGTGTGTGTGTGTGTGTGTGTGTGTGTGTGTGTGTGTGTGTGTGTGTGTGTGTGTGTGTGTGTGTGTGTGTGTGTGTGTGGAGCCTGTGAAAGGAAGCTCAACCAAAAAGAACACGTTTTAGGCCGGGGAGGACTGTGTCGTTATTTTTAGGACTCGTTTAAGCCGGGGAGAGGGAGGGACAAAAAAGCAAAAGGCAAACTGACGGACATCTGTTGGCTTATTTAATTTATCCTGTGGCCGAGGTCAGTCTGATGGCTCTGATAACGACAAAATGAGATTAGCAGGAAGGTGTTTGAGTGCGTGTGCGTGTGTGTGTGTGCGTGTGACGCTCATCAGCAGTTTGTGACTTGACCTAGCAGGCACAAGACATTGATACAATGTTGATAATATATACCGTATTTTTCGGAGTATAAGTCGCTCCAGGGTATAAGTCGCACCGGCCGAAAATGCATAATAAAGAAGGAAAAAAACATATATAAGTCGCACTGGAGTATAAGTCGCATTTTTGGGGGACATTTATTTGATAAAAGCCAACACCAAGAATAGACATTTGAAAGGCAATTTAAAATAAATAAAGAATAGTGAACAACAGGCTGAATAAGTGTATGTTATATGAGGCATAAATAACCAACTGAGAAGGTGCCTGGTATGTTAACGTAACATATTATGGTAAGAGTCATTCAAATAACTATAACATATAGAACATGCTATACGTTTACCAAACAATCTGTCACTCCTAATCGCTAAATCCCATGCAATCTTATACGTCTAGTCTCTTACGTGAATGAGCTAAATAATATTATTTGATATTTTACGGTAATGTGTTTTCACACATAAGTCGCTCCTGAGTATAAGTCGCACCGGCCAAACTATGAAAAAAACTGCGACTTATAGTCCGAAAAATATGGTACATGTCCTTTAAAACTGACTTCTAAACAACGTTACAAAACAGTTGTATTTATACATTGAAACAACGCGTTGATGTCTAACGTTGGGAAATGACCACATTTCAATGGTCAAATCAACGTCACAACCTGACATTGATTAAACATTGTTAAAAAGTATTTTAGTTTCAACGTTGTATCTTTGTTGTAAAATATTGGTTGTAAAATGACAAAAATTCAATGGTCAAATCAACGTCAGAACCCAACATTGATTACACGTCGTCAAAAAGCATGTAGTGTCAACGTTGTATCTTTGTTATAAAATATTGGTTGGAAAATGACCAAAATTCAATGGTCAAATCAACGTAATAACCTGACATTGATTAAAGGTTGTCAAAAAGTATGTTGTTTCAACGTTGTATTTGTGTTGTAAAATATTGGTTGGGAAATGACCAAAATTCAATGGTCAAATCAACGTCAGACCCAACATTGATTAAACGTCGTCAAAAAGCATGTAGTTTCAACGTTGTATCTTTTTTATAAAATATTGGTTGGGAAATGACCAAAATTCAATGATCAAATCAACGTCAGAACCCGACATTGAATAAACATTGTCAAAAAGCATGTTGTTGCAAAATAGTTGTATTTATAAATTGAAACAACGTTGATGTCTAACGTTGGATCCACGTTGTTGGTTGGGAAATGACCAAATTTCAATGGTCAAATCAACGTCAGAACCCAACATTGATTAAACGTCGTCAAAAAGCATGTTGTTTCAACGTTGTATTTTTGTTGTAAAATATTGGTTGCGAAATGACAACATTTCAATGGTCAAATCAACGTCACAACCTGACATTGATTAAACGTTGTCAAACAGTATGATGTTTCAACGTTGTATCTTTGTTATAAAATATTGGTTGGAAAATGACCAAAATTCAATGGTCAAATCAACGTCAGAACCCAACATTGATTATACGTCATCTAAAAGCATGTTGTTTCAACGTTGTATCTTTGTTGTAAAATATTGGTTGGGAAATTACCAAAATTCAATGGTCAAATCAATGTCAGAACCCAACATTGATTAAACGTCGTCAAAAAGCATGTAGTTTCAACGTTGTATCTTTTTTATAAAATATTAGTTGGAAAATGACCAAAATTCAATGGTCAAATCAACGTCAGAACCTGACATTGAATAAACATTGTCAAAAAGCATGTTGTTGCAAAATAGCTGTATTTATGAATTGAAACAACGTTGATGTTTAACGTTGGATCCACGTTGTTGGTTGGGAAATGACCAAATTTCAATGGTCAAATCAACGTCAGAACCCAACATTGATTAAACGTCCTCAAAAAGCATGTTGTTTCAACGTTGTATTTGTGTTGTAAAATATTGGTTGCAAAATGACCAAATTTCAATGGTCAAATCAACATCACAACCTGACATGGATTAAACGTTGTCAAAGAGTATGTTGTTTCAACGTTGTATTTGTGTTGTAAAATATTGGTTGGGAAATGACCAAAATTCAATGGTCAAATCAACGTCAGAACCCAACATTGATTAAACGTCGTCAAAAAGCATGTAGTTTCAAGGTTGTATCTTTTTTATAAAATATTAGTTGGAAAATGACCAAAATTCAATGATCAAATCAACGTCAGAACCTGACATTGAATAAATATTGTCAAAAAGCATGTTGTTTTAACGTTGTATTTGTATTATAAAATATTGGTTGGAGAATGACCAAAATTCAATGGTCAAATCAACGTCAGAACCCAACATTGATTTAACGTCGTCCAAAAGCATGTTGTTTCAACGTTGTATTTGTGTTGTAAAATATTAGTTGGAAAATGACCAAAATTCAATGGTCAAATTAACGTCTGAACCCAACATTGATTAACGCTGTCAAAAAGCATGTTGTTTCAACGTTAGGTTTGATTTGCTCAATGTCAGGAAGTTGTTGTTTTAATGTCCTTTGCCTGTTGGTGGGATCCCTCACACACACGCCATCTACTTTGCAGCAGGCACTAAACTATTGTGCACGCTTCCATCGGAAAACTCAGGTTGACAGCTTCATGACCCCCGCTGTCGCCCTTTCACGTCACAGCTCCCCGGGCGCGCGGTCAGACAAACGAACGAGCTGCTTCTTGACTGCGACGGCCCTCGCCGGGGAACGGTTATTAATTAAGCAGCGGTGACCCACAGGCAGAGGATTACGGGTGCAATATTGTCGCAGGTGTGTGCCAACACTGCGGGATAATCCTGAGCCCGTCACTGCTTATTGCTTGGATGGACCCGTTTACAGCATCTGTGAGGACTTTCTATAGGAGGGGGCACTAGGTCACCTGGAAATGTACAATATGCAGTACGTGCACAGTGATGAGTCAGGGAGCAATGATATAGTTCAACAACTACAGTACTCACTGTCGGCTTTTGGCCTTCTTAGGAGAATTTACATGTGTGTGTGTGTGTGCACGATAACAACCACATTAAAATAGCAGTAGAGTGGAAAAACAAGTTGACTTTATTTGCTTAATTGTGTTTCATCGTATCCATTAAACCAGGGGTGTCCAAACTTTTTGACTTTTATATATATATATATATATATATATATATATATATATATATATATATATATATATATATATATATATATATATATATATATATATATATATATATATATATATATATATATATATATATATATATATATATATATATATATATATATATATATATATATATATATATATATATATATATATATATATATATATATATATATAAAATCAAATCAAATCAAATCAACTTTATTTATAAAGCACATTTAAAATTTACCACAGGGGTAGCCAAAGTGCTGTACAATGGGCAGGTTAAAAATAATACGAGAACCGAGCAAACACAACACAACACAAACAGAACACGATAAAAAATAAATAAATAAAATATAAAAACATAAAAACAGGTTCACAGCAGGGGCGCCATTGCAGGATGGGTATCACTCAGTGTTAAAAGCCATGGAATAAAAGTATGTTTTTAAGAGAGATTTAAAAACAGGAAGAGAGGAGGCTTGTCTAACACTAGACAAGCCTGGGTGAAAGCTCTGTCACCTCTAAGCTTCAGCCTTGTGTCCGGGACCGTCAGTAGCAGCTGATCGGCTGATCTTAGGGATCGGGTGGGGCAGTAAGGCTGAAGGAGGTCGGAGAGATATGTTGGCGCGAGGTTGTTTAGACATTTAAAAACAAATAAAAGGAGTTTAAAATTGATTCTGTAACGCACAGGGAGCCAGTGAAGGGACGCTAATAAAGGGGTGATGTGCTCACGTCTGCGGGTCTGTGTTAGCAGACGAGCAGCAGAGTTCTGCACGAGCTGCAGGCGGGCGAGGGAGGCCTGGCTAATGCCTACATACAGGGCATTGCAGTAGTCTAAACGAGTCGAGATAAAGGCGTGGATTCATTTCTCGAGATCATGTCCTGATAGAAGCGGTTTCACTTTCGCTATTTGGCGTAATTGATAAAAGCTTTTTTGTACGACGCTGCTGATTTGTTTTTCGAATTTAAAATCTGAGTCGAACTTTACCCCCAGGTTTGTGACACAGTCGCTGAGATACGGGGTCAGAGTGCCGAGGTCAACGTTGAGGGAGGGGGAGCGACTTGGACCGAACAACATAACTTCTGTTTTGTCTTCATTTAGGCTCAGGAAGTTAGCTGAAAGCCAGGCTTTGATGTCGTGCAGGCAGTCAATAAGACGTTGAACCGTGTTATTTTGTGCCATGGGAAAATAAATCTGGCAATCATCGGCATAAAAATGAAATGCAATATCGTACTTCCTAAAAATAGAACCAAGGGGGAGAAGGTAAAGCGCAAATAAGATTGGGGCAAGGATTGAGCCCTGGGGAACCCCATGTGGTAAAGGAGCTGTGGAAGACATAAAACTGTCTATTTTTACACAAAAACTCCTGTCAGTTAGGTACGACCGGAACCAGTTGAGGGCGGCGCCCTTAATGCCCACACAGTATATAGATATATATATACACAGTATATAGATATATATACAGGTATATATATATATATATATATATATATATATATATATATATATATATATATATATATATATCAGTGTTTCCCATAAACTGCCAAGATACCTGTGGCGGTGGGGGCGTGGCTATGGGCGTGGTCGCCATGACATCATCGGGTAATTTGCATAATTTACTACAACGATATGATTTTCTCTAAAAAGGCTCAGAAAATGTATACTTACTAATTAATAATAACAGTTTTGTTTTAAACGTCCATCCATCCATCCATTTTACAATATAATTACAACACTTTATGTACATATTTATATACAGATTTGAACAATAAGTTATTCACTGAAATTTATTTATTAATTGTGGTTCTTACAAAAATATATCTTATAAAATATAAAAGCTAAAATGTCGCTTAAAGCTCTGCCCTTTTAATTAGTGCATACTAAATAATTTAACTTTAGCCTACTACTACAACCATATTATTTACCAGCAACATAAAGTGAAACAGAGGCAGAGGTGTCCTGCCACAGTCAGTAACAAATAAACAGAAAACAGTAGTGGTCAAATACAAATAAGGCAACAAGAGAAGCATCCTACACTTCTCTTTTGTAAAGTAAATCTGAACAGCCTATATGAGCATCTACATCAGCTATATAATTTGCCTGAGAAGCTGGACAGGACAACAACAAAAAAAAAAAAAAATATATATATATATATATTTTTTGTGGCGGACATAATTCTTTCGTGGCGGGCCACCACAAATAAATGAATGTGTGGGAAACACTGTATATATATATATATATATATATATATATATATATATATATATATATATATATATATATATATATATATATATATATATATATATATATATATATATATATATATATATATATATATCCTATACATGTGTAAATAATATATTAATATAATGGATATATCATTAATAATTAATATAATTGGATATTAAGAGTATGTGAAAGTTGGACTCCTACCTTGTTTACTTCCGTGACAACCTCCTTAACATTTTGTAATCGATCAGAAATATCAAGCAGCTAAAACATTGATAAGTGTGGAGGAAGTGTTTTGCATTTTTCCCATCGTGCATTGTAATGTAATGGTTGTAATCTGTGGTGATTGGACGTTTTTTTTTAAATATCAACAAAGAAAGTTCATGAGGTTGTCTTATGTGTGACCATGTGTGTTGATTTTTTGTGTTGGTTCCTTTTTTTTTTTTTTTTTGCGCTATGACTAGGGAAGGTTGTTTGGATTGGGTCTTATAATTGCTGTGCCGATTTACTCATGTTGTCCACAAGAAGGAGGCACGTTTGCAACAAATACGCACAATGTGGAAAGAGATGTGCTGTTTATCTTTCACAATCCTTATGTAAGACAAGAACACTGTGGAAGTTGTGTCCTTGCAGTCCCACTGTCAGACATGGCACAAGAGCCAAGCGTGCCGGTTTTAACAAGGTTTTAATAATCACATGTTTTAACAAAAGTTTTTTCTCCAGCAAGACACAACTTTTCAGTCACGTTCGTACCCTCTCTCTCCTCCTGCTCCCGGCCGCTTACTGTTGAAGACAACAGATGATTAGATTAACACGTACCACCTGTGAAATCTAATCGCCTGCCAGCTGTGTCTCGCCGTCAGCACTGCCACGCCCCCGTCTGATGGTGCTCTGTCCTCAGCACCATGGACAGAGGCGGTGACCTTTGCTCCTGCAGGCTGCGCTGGCCACACCTCCCTCCACAAACACATACAGTATGTTTGGCTCTATTATGCGTTCGAAATCGTAAACAAACAGCTAACAATTGAGTCAACAGATGGAGGGTCCTCCATTGCGCCCATAACGCCATCTAAAAAAGCAAACCGCCAACAATATCCCATTTACATGTCGTGACCTGAGAATTAACCAAATATGAGTGCTATTGTTATTATAAGTGCTAACACAGACGGCCTATTTTAGCGGCGCATTGATAGCAGTGAGCTAATGCTCGCTTACGCAGCTATTGTTGACACACTGTGCTTGGTCTCAAACTTGCTAAAAGTACATTCTAGATTATAATTCATGCATCTTTCACTTGGTCGTAGACAAATGTGGCCATGCACCGACAGGCTGGTCCACTTTCACATCCCCAAGATGGCGAAAAAGACACAACAACTTTTTTTTTTTACCCTTCATGAGGATTTTAATTCATTATTCATCTAAAACGGAATAGTACAGTAAGTGTTTGTTTGATTGTGGTTTGTTATGGTTAGTTTCGATATTCCGATATTGTCCAACTCTTAATTACCGATTCCGATATCAACCGATACCGATATATACAGTCGTGGAATTAACACATTATTATGCCTAATTTTGTTGTGATGCCCCGCTGGGTGCATTAAACAATGTAACAAGGTTTTCCAAAATAAATCAACTCAAGTTATGGAAAAAAAATGCCAACATGGCACTGCCATATTTATTATTGAAGTCACAAAGTGCATAATTTTTTTTAACATGCCTCAAAACAGCAGCTTGGAATTTGGGACATGCTCTCCCTGAGAGAGCATGAGGAGGTTGAGGTGGGGGGTGGGGGGGGGTGTATATTGTAGCGTCTCGGAAGAGTTAGTGCTGCAAGGGGTTCTGGGTATTTGTTCTGTTGTGTTTATGTTGTGTTACGGTGCGGATGTTCTCCCGAAATGTGTTTGTCATTCTTGTTTGGTGTGGGTTCACAGTGTGGCGCATATTTGTAACAGTGTTAAAGTTGTTTATACGGTCACCCTCAGCGTGACCTGTATGGCTGTTGACCAAGTATGCCTTGCATTCACTTCTGTGTGTGAAAAGTCGTAGATATTATGTGATTGGGCCGGGAGAAATTCGGGAGAATGGTTGCCCCGGGAGATTTTCGGGAGGGGCACTGAAATTCGGGAGTGTCCTGTTATAATCGGGAGGGTTGGCAAGTATGACTGGGAGACGCAACTGCTAGCGGCGTTTTAAAAAGTCATAAATTGTACTTTTTGAAACCGATACCGATCATTTCCGATATTACATTTTAAAGCATTTATCCGCCGATAACATCTCTAGTTAGTTTGTATGTTTAGCACCTAGCAATGCTGCTTATGCTATAGTGTCTCAATAAAGCTACATCCGTTTAGCACTCGGCTTCTAAAACTTATTGCTCATCTTTTTTGTGTTCGGGCTCAAAAATGTAAGGTTCTGGATCATCATTTTTCCCAAAGTAATCGTCGTTGGCTGTCACTGGGTCTGCATTGTCGTTGATGGGGAAGGGATCTGTGGTTCCTCCTCTACATCACAGTTCACGTGACCGGCTTGCTCATTATTTTCTTTATTTATTCACAAACTTTGTAAGTCTTTTGGGGTCAAAAATCAATAATAGCTTCAATAAAGAGGCAGCTTGTTTTTGCATTTTACTAGTACTTTAAAAATGCTTGTGCACATAACTGTGATACAGGTGTTGATCACCTTACACCACACCCTCCTTCATCACCCACCAACAGATACACTTACATCCAATACACATTCTACTTGACACAACAAGGACTTGGAAAATATGCATAAAAATGACGTGAAGTTATTGAAGTGGTCACTTTAGCGGCGTGCGCTCTGAACGAAATGTTAAGAATTCCTCCAGGCTAAACCAATTCCTATCATTGTGTTGACTGTTTAGAATGTGACAACACAACGTTGTGTTGTCCCGCTACCTGTTGTGTTTATTAATAGAAAGCTCTTCATGATCCGAGTGTCCCGGTGCTCGAGAGCTCTGGACTGTTTGGCGCTGTGGACGGGCATTGAAGCACTTTTTTAGAGATCGGGGGGGGAAGGGGGCTGTGAAGTTGTGACCGGTGCTTGTCGGCGGCGTTGGAGAGGCTCGGCAAAATAACACGAGACAATAGAAGCCGAAAAGCAACAATAACGTGGAGTGTGTGCGTTTCATGTCACAACTTTTGGAAGTCGAGCGAGCGAGGCCCGCGGAAGAAATGCAATTAAACAAACACAAACGCTCCTCTTCAAGCCGCCGCGGAAAACGCCATATGTGTGTGTGTGTGTGTGTGTGTGTGTGTGTGTGTGTGTGTGTGTGTGTGTGTGTGTGTGTGTGTGTGTGTGTGTGTGTGTGTGTGTGTGTGTGTGTGTGTGTGTGTGTGTGTTCTTGTATTTCTACCCTTCTTGAGACATCAACAAGGAAAAGTAGCTTCCATATGAGGAGGTGTGAACAAGTTAGGACATAAATCATGGTTCCAATACAGAAAACCATTGTATCTAATAGAGAATGTCTCATTTGCACCCCTGGTGGTGAAATCTATCAAAATGAGGCTGCTTCCAAAAAGGAGGGATTTTTCAAATTGACTGTTTGTCGGTTTTAAATGTGCTCCCGCTCTGGTCAACATATGTAATAACAAGTGTGTGTAAGTAATTGAAATGCGCCCCCTTTGGCCAAAATGTATTTAAAAAAAATAAAATAAATATGTATGTAGAGACATACTGTAATAAGTGGAAGTAAATAATGAAGATTAAAAAACAATTACAAACCAAAAAAATTATAAAATAAATTAACTAAAAGCAGTCAATGTGTCGACTTCTTTCTTATAAAATTAGGAACAATTTCTCATATTCTTTCTGTTTCTGTAATAATGCAATATTTTCTCGTAAAATTATTACTTTTTTATGTAACATTATAACTTTTTCATGCAAAATGGTGACATTTGTCATATACAATTCTGACTTTTATCACAATATTGCCAATGTTTTTGTTGTTCTTGTAAAATAGTGACATTTTTGGAGTAAAATGATGACCGTTGTCATAATTTTGCCAAGTAAAATTCCGACTATTATTATAATATTGCCCCAAAAAATGTAAGTTGTCTTATAAAATTGTGATATTGTCACAATTTTTCCTAAAATTGCCCAAATTTTAAGCTTTTCTTGTAAAATTGCGACTGTTATTGAGTAAAATTCCAACTTGTATCATAATATTGCACAAATGTTCGGTTTTTCTGTAAAACTTTGACTTGCGTTAAATAAAATTGCGACTTTTATTGTAATAACAAAATTCTAAGTTTTTCTCGTGAAATTCCAACTCATTTTTCACAACAAGCTTGTGGCGAAGTTGGTAGAGTGGCTGTGCCAGCAATCGGAGTGTTGCTGGTTACTGGGGTTCAATTCCCACCTTCTACCTTCCTAGTCACGTCCGTTGTGTCCTTGGGCAAAACACTTCACCCTTTGCCTCTGATGGCTGCTGGTTAGCGCCTTGCATGGCAGCTCCCGCCATCAGTGTGTGAATGTGTGTGTGAATGGGTAAATGTGGAAATACTGTCAAAGCGCTTTGAGTACCTTGAAGGTAGAAAAGCGCTATACAAGTATAACCCATTTATAATTATCATTATTTATATTTGCATAGTATGTATATATTATTAATGTTGTAAATACACATCTTTTTATATCTAGAAAGGGTGGTCCTAAAGAGGTAGGCATTTTTCCAAAATCTCAAGAAGGTAACAAATACAAGAATGTGCGTGTGTGTGTGTGTGTGTGTGTGTGTGTGTGTGTGTGTTCTTGTATTTCTACCTTTCTTGAGACATCAACAAGGAAAAGTAGCTTCCGTATGAGGAGGTGTGAACAAGTTAGGACATAAATCATGGTCCCAATACTGAAAACCATTGCATCTAATAGAGAATGTCTCATTTGCACCCCTGGTGGTGAAATCTATCAAAACCCAAAAAGGAGGGATTTTTCAAATTGACTGTTTGTCGGTTTTAAAAGTGCTCCCCCTCTGGTCAACATATAAAATAACAAGTGTGTGTAAGAAATTGAAATGCGCCCCCGTTGGACAAAATGTATTTAAAAAAATAAATATGTACATAGAGACATACTGTAATAACTTGAGGTAAATAATGAAGATTAAAAAAATAATTACAAACAAAAAAAATTAAACTAAAAGCAGTCTTTTTCTCACAATGTGTCGACTTCTTTCTTATAAAATTAGGAACAATTTCTCATATTCTTTCTGTTTCTGTAATATTGCAATATTTTCTCGTAAAATTATCACTTTTTTATGTAACATAACTTTTTCATGCAAAATGGTGACATTTGCCATATACAATTCTGACTTATCACAATATTGCCAATGTTTTTGTTGTTCTTGTAAAATAGTGACATTTTTTTGAGTAAAATGATGACCCTTGTCATAATTTTGCCAAGTAAAATTCAGATTATTATTATAATATTGCCAAAAAAATGTAAGTCTTCTTATAAAATTGTGACTTTTGTCAAGTAAAATTACGACTCTTTTCAGAAAATTGCCAACATTTTAAGCTTTTCTTGTAAAATTGCGACTGTTATTGAGTAAAATTCCAACTTTTATCATAATATTGCACATATGTTCAGTTTTTACTGTAAAACTTTGCGTTGAATACAATTGCGACTTTTATTATAATACTGCCAAAATTCAAAGTTTTTCTCGTGAAATTCCAACTCATTTTTCACAACAGGCTTTTTTATATTTGCATAGTATGTATATATTATTAATGTTGTAAATACACACCTTTATATATCTAGAAAGGGTGGTCCTAAAGAGGGAGGCATTTTTCCAAAATCTCAAGAAGGTAACAAATACAAGAATGTGTGTGTGTGTGTGTGTGTGTGTGTGTGTGTGTGTGTGTGTGTGTGTGTGTGTGTGTGTGTGTGTGTGTGTGTGTGTGTGTGTGTGTGTGTGTGTGTGTGTGTGTGTGTGTGTGTGCGTGTGTGCGTGTGTTCCTGTATTTCTACCCTTCTTGAGACACCAACAAGGAAAAGTAGCTTCCATATGAGGAGGTGTGAACAAGTTAGGACATAAATCATGGTCCCAATACAGAATACCATTGCATCTAATAGAGAATGTCTCATTTGCACCCCTGGTGGTGAAATATATCAAAATGAGGCTGCTTCCAAAAAGGAGGGATTTTTCAATTTGACTGTCTGTCGGTTTTAAAAGTGCTCCCGCTCTGGTCAACATATGAAATAACAAGTGTGTGTAAGAAATTGAAATGCACCCCCTTTGGCCAAAATTTATTTAAAAAAAATGAATAAATATGTATATAGAGACATACTGTAATAACTTAAAGTAAATAATGAAGATTAAAAAAATAATTACAAACAAAAAAAATTCAAACTAACAGCAGTCTTTTTCTCACAATGTGTCGACTTCTTTCTTATAAAATTAGGAACAATTTCTCATATTCTTTCTGCTTCTGTAATCTAGCAATATTTTTCGTAAAATTATAACTTTTTTTATGTAAAATTATAACTTTTTCATGCAAAATGGTGACATTTTTCAAATTGACTGTTAGTCGGTTTTAAAAGTGCTCCCCCTCTGGTCAACATATGAAATAACAAGTGTGTGTAAGAAATTGAAATGCGCCCTCTTTGGCCAAAATTTATTTAAAAAAAATATATATATATGTATATAGAGACATACTGTAATAACTTGAGGTAAATAATGAAGATTTAAAAAATAATTACAAATAAAAATAAATAAAACTAAAAGCAGTCTTTTTCTCACAATGTGTCGACTTCTTTCTTATAAAATTAGGAACAATTTCTCATATTCTTTCTGCTTCTGTAATATTGCAATATTTTCTCGTAAAATTATAACTTTTTTATGTAAAAGTATAACTTTTTCATGCAAAAAGGTGACATTTGTCATATACAATTCTGACTTTTATCACAATATTGCCAATGTTTTTGTTGTTCTTGTAAAATAGTGACATTTTGGGAGTAAAATGATGACCGTAGTCATAATTTTGACCAAGTAAAATTCCGATTATTATTATAATATTGCCAAAAAAATGTAAGTTTTCTTATAAAATTGCCCACATTTTAAGCTTTTCTTGTAAAATTGCAACTGTTATTGAGTAAAATTCCAACTTTTATCATAATATTGCACAAATGTTCAGTTTTTATTGTAAAACTTTGACCTGCGTTGAATAAAATTGCGACTTTTATTATAATACTGCCAAAATTTGAAGTTTATCTTTTATCATAATATTGCACATATGTTCAGTTTTTACTGTAAAACTTTGCGTTGAATAAAATTGCGACTTTTATTATAATACTGCCAAAATTCAAAGTTTTTCTCGTGAAATTCCATCTCATTTTTCACAACAAGCTTTTTTATATTTGCATAGTATGTATATATTATTAATGTTGAAAATACACATCTTTATATATCTAGGAAGTGTTGTCCTAAAGAGGGAGGCCTTTTTCCAAAATCTCAAGAAGGTAACAAATACAAGAATGTGTGTGTGTGTGTGTGTGTGTGTGTGTGCGTGTGTGTGTGTGTGTGTGTGTGTGTGTGTGTGTGTGTGTGTGTGTGTGTGTGTGTTCTTGTATTTCTTCTTGAGACATCAACAAGGGAAAGTAGCTTCCATATGAGGAGGTGGGAACAAGTTAGGACATAAATCATGGTCCCAATACTGAAAACCATTGCATCGAATAGAGAATGTCTCATTTGCACCCCTGGTGGTGAAATATATCAAAATTAGGCTGCTTCCAAAAAGGAGGGATTTTTCAAATTGACTGTTTGTCGGTTTTAAAAGTGCTCCCCCTCTGGTCAACATATAAAATAACAAGTGTGTGTAAGAAATTGAAATGCGCCCCCTTTGGCCAAAATGTTTTGCTTTTTTTAAATAAATAAATATGTATATAGAGACATACGTTAATAACTTGAGGTAAATAATGAAGATTAAAAAAATAATTACAAACAAAAAAAATTCAAAAATAAATTAACTAAAAGCAGTCTTTTTCTCACAATGTGTCGAATTCTTTCTTATAAAATTAGGAACAATTTCTCATATTCTTTCTGTTTCTGTAATATTGCAATATTTTCTCGTAAAATTATAACTTTTTTATGTAACATTATAACTTTTTCATGCAAAATGGTGACATTTGTCATATACAACTCTGACTTTTATCACAATATTGCCAATGTTTTTGTTGTTCTTGTAAAATAGTGACATTTTTTTGAGTAAAATGATGACCCTTGTCATAATTTTGCCAAGTAAAATTCCAATTATTATTACATATTGCCAAAAAAAATTAAGTTTTCTTATAAAATTGCCCTAATTTTAAGCTTTTCTTGTAAAATTGCAACTGTTATTGAGTAAAATTCCAACTTTTGTCATAATATTGCACAAATGTTCAGTTTTTATTGTAAAACTTTGACTTGCGTTGAATAAATTTGCGACTTTTATTATAATACTGCCAAAATTCAAAGTTTTTCTCGTGAAATTCCAACTCATTTTTCACAACAAGCTTTTTTATATTTGCATAGTATGTATATATTATTAATGTTGTATATACACACCTTTATATATCTAGAAAGGGTGGGCCTAAAGAGGGAGGCATTTTTCCAAAATCTCAAGAAGGTAACAAATACAAGAATGTGTGTGTGTGTGTGTGTGTGTGTGTGTGTGTGTGTGTGTGTGTGTGTGTGTGTGTGTGTGTGTGTGTGTGTGTGTGTGTGTGTGTTCTTGTATTTCTACCCTTCTTGAGACATCAACAAGGGAAAGTAGCTTCCATATGAGGAGGTGTGAACAAGTTAGGACATAAATCATGGTCCCAATACTGAAAACCATTGTATCTAATAGAGAATGTCTCATTTGCACCCCTGGTGGTGAAATATATCAAAATTAGGGTGCTTCCAAAAAGGAGGGATTTTTCAAATTGACTGTTTGTCGGTTTTAAAAGTGCTCCCCCTCTGGTCAACATATAAAATAACAAGTGTGTGTAAGAAATTGAAATGCGCCCCCTTTGGCCAAAATGTTTTGCTTTTTTTAAATAAATAAATATGTATATAGAGACATACGTTAATAACTTGAGGTAAATAATGAAGATTAAAAAAATAATTACAAACAAAAAAAATTCAAAAATAAATTAACTAAAAGCAGTCTTTTTCTCACAATGTGTCGACTTCTTTCTTATAAAATTAGGAACAATTTCTCATATTCTTTCTGTTTCTGTAATATTGCAATATTTTCTCGTAAAATTATAACTTTTTTATGTAACATTATAACTTTTTCATGCAAAATGGTGACATTTGTCATATACAATTCTGACTTTTATCACAATATTGCCAATGTTTTTGTTGTTCTTGTAAAATAGTGACATTTTTTTGAGTAAAATGATGACCCTTGTCATAATTTTGCCAAGTAAAATTCCAATTATTATTACAATATTGCCAAAAAAAATTAAGTTTTCTTATAAAATTGCCCAAATTTTAAGCTTTTCTTGTAAAATTGCAACTGTTATTGAGTAAAATTCCAACTTTTGTCATAATATTGCACAAATGTTCAGTTTTTATTGTAAAACTTTGACTTGCGTTGAATAAAATTGCGACTTTTATTATAATACTGCCAAAATTCAAAGTTTTTCTCGTGAAATTCCAACTCATTTTTCACAACAAGCTTTTTTTATATTTGCATAGTATGTATGTATTATTAATGTTGTATATACACACCTTTATATATCTAGAAAGGGTGGTCCTAAAGAGGGAGGCATTTTTCCAAAATCTCAAGAAGGTAACAAATACAAGAATGTGTGTGTGTGTGTGTGTGTGTGTGTGTGTGTGTGTGTGTGTGTGTGTGTGTGTGTGTGTGTGTGTGTGTGTGTGTGTGTGTGTGTGTTGTGTGTGTGTGTGTGTGTGTGTGTGTGTGTGTGTGTGAGCTTCAACACACGGTCCTGGTTTTCCCCATGCAGCCCGGAGCTACACGCCAAGCTTAGAAGCGCCGTGAATATTCTGAGCGGCGAGCTAATAAACTGCGCGTACTTGATGTCATCAAATGGACTTCCTGGCATGCGAGGGGAGTTCCCGTCGTGTCGGCTTTGATTGGCTCTGCTACTTTGGGTTTAATCCTGCTGCTTTGCCGAGTGTTTGAGTTGGATTACGCCGTCGCCGGGTAGTGTTGGACAAGACGTGTGTGTGTTGGTGTGTGTGTGTGTGTGTGTGTGTCCCTCTCCCTCACTGCCGAATCAGCTGAAACCACAGACGGCCCAACTGGAGCATTGTCCAAATCCCTCTGCATGCAAATTAAAAACGCAACAATAAATGTGGCAAAGGAACAAGGTGGGCACGCAGGCTTTGTGCCCCCTCCCGCCCCCATGGCTTGATGAGGCTTACGGGAGGAGCTGGAACGGGACGAGCAAACTGCTGAGTTATCTCTCGCATGCAGCGTGGCGACGCGGCCGCGTTGCCACCGCGAGCGTGCACGTGAGCGCACGGGCACAGGCGGCGGTGTAATCCTGTGCAAATGACAGGTGACGCACAGCGGCCGCCAGATTGCGACGAGGCGAGCTGGACATTTGTCCCCGTAGGACACAGGTGTCCGACATTTAAATATGTCTGACACACATCATTTAAATAGGCCCTGTCACTCTATTTTATCATGGCACGCCACGTCATTTTATCTTGGCCCGCCACATCATTTAAACATGCCCTGCCGTGTTATTTTATCATGATACGCCACATCATTTTAATGTGCCTTGCCACAATACTTTATCGTGGTCCACCACATCATTTTAAAAGTGGCCATTCCCATCATTTTAAAGTGACGTAGCACATCATTTTATCATGGCCCTCCATATCGTTTCATTGTGGACTGCCACTTGGCACGCCACCTCATTTTAATGTGCCCTGCTACTTAATTTTATCATTGTACGCCACATCATTTAATTTTGGCCCATCACGTCATTTTTATAAGCCCCACTACTCTATTTTATATTACTTAATCTTGGCCTGCCGTATAATTTGATTGTTGGGCGCCGCTTGGCACGCCACATGATTTAATTGTGGCCCGCCACACCATTTTAATATGCCTAGCAACTTTATTTTATTGTGGTACGGCATAACATTTTAATTTGGCCCACCACATAATTTTTCTCATGGTCCACCGTATCATTTTATTGTAATTGTTGCCAGCCACATAATTTCAAGTGGCCTGTCCCATAATTTTAAAATGACACGGCACATCGTTTTTTTTAATGTGGCCTGCCATATCATTTTATGGTGGGCTACTCAATTTTAAGGTGGACTGTCCAATAGTTTAAAATTTGCACCCCACAAATTTAATTTTGCCATAATATATTTTTTTGGTGGCCTACCATATCATTTTATCATGGCCTGTCCAATAATTTTAAGCGTCATGCCACATGATTTAATTGTGGCCTGCCATATCATTTTATAGTTGCTCACAACATTATTTTATTGTGGTACGCCATAACATTTTATTGTGGCCCACCACATAATTTTTCTCATGGTCCACCATATAATTTTATTATTGCCCGCTACATCTTTTTAATATGCCCCGCTACTTTATTTTATCGTTGTCCGCCATATAATTTTATGGTGGTACGCCACTTCATTTTACTGTGACCCACCACCTCATTTTGATATGCCCCATGACTTAAATTTTATCGTGGTCGGCCATATCAGTTATTATTGCCAGCCACATAATTTCAAGTCGCCTGTCCCATAATTTTAAAGTGACATGGCACATTGTTTTTTTAACGTGGCCTGCCATATCATTTTATGGTGAACTACTATATCATTTTATCATGGCCTGTACAATAATTTTAAGTCGGCATGCCACATGATTTAATCGTGGCCTGCCATATCATTTTATAGTGGCTCGCCACATTATTTTATCGTGGCCCACCACTTCATTTTTGTCATGGTCCACCGTATCATTTTATTGTTGCCCGCTACATCTTTTTAATATGCCCTGCTACTTTATTTTATCGTTGTCCGCCATATCATTTTAAGGTGGTACGCCACATCATTTTACTGTGACCCACCACATCATTTTAATATGCCCCACGACTTTAAATGTTATCGTGGTCGGTCATATCAGTAATTGTTGCTAGCCCCATAATTTCATGTGGCCTGTCCTATAATTTTCAATAGTCACAGCACATTGTTTTAATGTGGCCCACCACATAATTTGAATATGCCCCACTACTTTATTTTATTGTGGTCGGCCATATCAGTAATTGTTGCCAGCTACTTAATTTCATGTGGCCTGTCCCATAATTTTAAAGTGGCACGGCACATCGTTTTTTTTAACGTGGCCTGCCATATAATTTTATGGTGGACTACTCAATTTAAATGTGGCCTGTCCAATAGTTTAAAATTGGCACCCCACAAATTGAATTGTGCCCCGCAATATAATTTTTTCATGGCCTACCATATCATTTTATCATGGCCTGTCCAATAATTTTAAGTCGGCATGCCACAAATTTAATTGTGGCCTGCCATATCATCTTATAGTGGCTCGCCACATTATTTTATTGTGGTACGCCATAACATTTTATTGTGGCCCACCACATCATTTTTTTCATGGTCCACCGTATCATTTTATTGTTGCCCGTGCCCGCTACATCTTTTTAATATGCCCCGCTACTTTATTTTATCGTTGTCCGCCATATAATTTTATGGTGGTACGCCACATCATTTTACTGTGACCCACCACATAATTTTAATATGCCCCACGACTTTAAATTTGATTGTGGTCAGCCAAATTAGTAATTGTTGCCAGCCACATAATTTCCAGTGGCCTGTCCCATAATTTTAAAGTGGCACGGCACATCGTTTTTTAATGTGGCCTGCCATATCATTTTATGGTGGACTACTCAATTTTAATGTGGCCTGCCCAATAGTTTAAAATTGGCACCCCACAAATGTAATTTTGCCCTGCAATATAATTTTTTCCTGGCCTACCATATCGTTTTATGATAGCCTGTCCTGTTTTAAGTCGGCATGCCACAAATTTAATCGTGCCATGTCATATCATTTTATAGTGGCTCGCCACATTATTTTATTGTGGTCCGCCATATAATTTAATTGTGGCCCGCCACATCATTTTATCGTGGTCCACCACTATATTTTATTGTGGCCTGTCCCACAATTGTAATGTAGCCAACCTAAAAAAGACACTTTCTGGCGAAATGTATTTATTTAAATTTTGACAGAAAAATTTTGCACAAGCAATTGCTTTTTTTTTGTTTTTTTTTGTTTTTTTTTTGCACTTTAATATTGTAGAAGTCGCTGCCTAGCGGTTCCACTGACATACACGTCACCACAGACAGGCGTGCAAAGTTGACAAAGTTTTAATGTTTTTGACAAGATCATTCAAAAATGCTTTTCAGCAGGTCGTGACTTTGCAGTCACTCCCAATCCTTTTTTCTCCACTGTTCCCGGACGCTACTGTTAAAGACAACAGGTGATTTAGATAACTCGTACCACCTGTTCAGCTGTGTCTCGCCGTCAGCACTGCCTAGCCCCCGTCTGATGGTGCTCTGTCCTCAGCACCATGGACAGAGGCGGTGACCTCCGCTCCTGCAGGCCGCGCTGGCCACACCTCCCTCCACCAATATTTTCTGACGTTCCAAGCATTCTTTTTTTTTTTTCTTTTTTCGGTTATCAAAATAAACACTTAAATATCTGTTTGTCATCTTGACTTATGATTTAAAAGCAAATTGTCAGGTTCAAACACTGATGACATCTATTAAACAAGACAAGAAGCAAAGAATCAAACAGAGACTTTGGCTCAATATTGAGGAGAGTCGTCTGGACACTGTACCCTTGGACAATCTCCATCATGCTCTGGCGAAAGATTGTACGACTCCTCCTTTATTTGACTTTCTATGATCACATGACCACAGCTGCTTCCAGAGGGAAGTGGGTCGTAAACAGCTTTGCCTTTGGTTACAGAACAGTTCAAAAGAAGAGGTTGTATAATAGTTCAAAAAGAGGTTTGTAAAATAGTTCAAAAAGAGGTCCGTAAAACAGTTGAAAAAAGAGGTCCCCTGGATTCTGGTCCTGCTTCCCCTCCGCTTTTATAGTCCTTGGGTCAGACAATATCCTTCTGTTTGATTATAATATTATGTTATAATAATTAGGGATGTCCGATAATGGCTTTTTGCCGATATCCGATATTGTCCAACTCTTAATTACCGATACCGATATCAACCGATACCGATATATACAGTCGTGGAATTAACACATTATTATGTCTAATTTGGACAACCAGGTATGGTGAAGATAAGGTCCTTTTTTTTTTAAATTAATAAAATAAAATAAGATAAATAAATTAAAAACATTTTCTTAAATAAAAAAGAAAGTAAAACATAATAAAAACAGTTACATAGAAACTAGTAATTAATGAAAATGGGTAAAATTAACTGTTAAAGGTTAGTACTATTAGTGGACCAGCAGCACGCACAATCATGTGTGCTTAGGGACTGTATCCCTTGCAGACTGTATTGATATATATTGATATATAATGTAGGAACCAGAATATTAATAACAGAAAGAAACAACCCTTTTGTGTGAATGAGTGTAGATGGGGGAGGGAGGTTTTTTGGGTTAGTGTTCTAATTGTAAGTGTATCTTGTGTTTTTTATGTTGATTTAATAAAAAAACAATAAAAAATAAAAAAAACGATACCGATAATAAAAAAAAAAACGATACCGATCATTTCCGATATTACATTTTAAAGCATTTATCGGCCGATATTGAAGTGAAGTGAATTATATTTATATAGCGCTTTTCTCTAGTGACTCAAAGCGCTTTTACATAGTGAAACCCAATATCTAAGTTACATTCAAACCAGTTTGGGTGGGCACTAGGAGCAGGTGGGTAAAGTGTCTTGCCCAAGGACACAACGGTAGTGACTAGGATGGCGGAAGCGGGGATCGAACCTGGAACCCTCAAGTTGCTGGCACGGCCGCTCTACCAACCGAGCTATACCACCCCATATTATCGGACATCTCTAATAATAATGAAAGAAACAGGAACGCCTTCATGTTGCTTACCCCCCTACACAGTAGAGTTTTACGAGCCTTACTCATGGTAGGTTTCAAAGACAGCTTTTGCTTCTCACCGGCCACTCAATGTAACACAAAGTTTTTGTGATAACTTAGAAACAATTATTCTAACACAAATTAACCATCATTCTGTAAAAACGATAACAACTCACACCAGTTGCCTGTGCAAAGTGTGTAACCGATGAAGCGTGCTAAGGTCTTGCAGGACAGTCTGACCAGTCCACTTGTGACGGTTTCCATGGCCTGAGAACATGAATATTGAACATTTGAGTCATGTTTAGTAAACAAAGCTCCTCTGTTGTTTATTTAGGGTTGGCTGTGTGAGCTGCTTCGCTGGAAGGAGGATCCGTCCCCAGAGAACCGGACGCTGTGGGAGAACCTCTCCATGATCCGCCGCTTCCTGAGCCTGTCGCAGGCCGAGCGGGACGCCATCTACGAGCAGGAGAGCAGCGCGGGGCAGCAGCAGCACCACGGCGAGCGGCCGTCGCACTTCTCGCACGTCTCGGCCGACCACCTGCAGGTGAGCGACGCCTGAATGCGCGTACCAAATAGCGACCCAAGTCGAGGGTTGGAGCGTTTGAAGAGACGTGGGGGTCAACGCAGTCGTGGAAAAGTGTTTTTGCAAAACATTGCGTTACGAAACATCTCTCCGAGCGTTCCGACTTGCCGAGCGGATAAAAGCGGGTCAACAGGGGGCGCCGCTCGCCCACTCGCTTCCTCCTCGAACACACAATGAGAATATTTGAGTGTCGTTTGT
Organism: Entelurus aequoreus; assembly: GCF_033978785.1. Classification (NCBI taxonomy): domain Eukaryota; kingdom Metazoa; phylum Chordata; class Actinopteri; order Syngnathiformes; family Syngnathidae; genus Entelurus; species Entelurus aequoreus. Next base: position 19,906,381 of record NC_084741.1, on the reverse strand, counting down.
TTACACTGATGGCGTTCTCACGCCGCTGCACATCACAATGGAGGCTGATAGCGAACAAATACAACAACTCTTCTTATTGTGGGAGCTTACATACTTTTTCCCCCCCCTTAAACACAGTTTAATCTGTCAACCTTTGAGTTGTTTGCATGTGGAAACATTTTCCCATAGGTAATAAACTAGGAATAATCTGTTCCAGGTTCAAGCTGTGCCCATTTATTTAGTGGACAAGCGAAGCTCCCTTTCAGGGCTGTATGCCGCCAATTCCAATACCGATCATCCATGAGTGATATCGGCCGATACTGATCCCATGCAATAACTGTCAATTTTAAAATATATTCATGGTGACTGTCAAGTGTTTTGCTTTTTTCGCTGCGCTTATCCCACACTTGAAGGGTGGTACCAATGCTGAATGTGGCTTCTGGATTTCACTCAAAAGACCAGACCGTTGTTACTCTTTTCCTTTTATTTTCCTTTAGTTTGCAACAGTATTTCCAAACGAAGAAACAGCTTCTTTTTTCTTTGTAGTCTTTTTACCAGACTTTAGCAGCCTTTACCAGCCTTTGGTAGCCTTTAGCAGCCTTTGGTAGCCTTTAGCAGCCTTTGGTAGCCTTTAGCAGCCTTTAGCAGCCTTTGGTAGCTTTTAGCAGCCTTTAGCAGCCTTTGGTAGCCTTTAGCAGCCTTTAGGTGAAAAACTTTTAAGGACAAAACACCACAAGATTAACATGCTGTAAAAAATAAATCGATTATCAATCCCATAATTTACAATTATTAATTAGGCTATCAAACTCTAAACCATTAAACAAGTGCAAGAAAATGGACTACTATTTTTCATTTAAGTTCAAACAGATTTTAAATAAATTGTCTCAACATAAATGCACCAAGATACATATACCGTATTTTTTGGAGTATAAGTCGCACCGGCCGAAAAGGCATAATAAAGAAGGGAAAAAACATATATAAGTCGCACTGGAGTATAAGTCGCATTTTTTGGGGAAATTTATTTGATAAAAGCCAACACCAAGAATAGACATTTGAAAGGCAATTTAAAATAAATAAAGAATAGTGAACAACAGGCTGAATAAGTGTACGTTATATGAGGCATAAATAACCAACTGAGAACGTGCCTGGTATGTTAACGTAACATATTATGGTAAGAGTCATTCAAATAACTATAACATATAGAACATGCTATACGTTTACCAAACAATCTGTCACTCCTGATCGCTAAATCCCATGAAATCTTATACGTCTAGTCTCTTACATGAATGAGCTAAATACAGTGTTTCCCACACATTCATTTATTTGTGGCGGCCCGCCACGAAAGAATTACGTCCGCCACAAATAAAAAAAAATGTTTTTGTTTTTTTTGTCCTGTCCAGCTTCTCAGGCAAATCATATAGTTGATGTAGATGCCCATATAGGCTGTTCAGATTTACTTTACAAAAGAGAAGTGTAGGATACTTCTCTTGTTGCCTTATTTGTATTTGACCACTACTTTTTTCTGTTTATTTGTTACTGACTGTGGCAGGACACCTCTGCCTCTGTTTCACTTTATGTTGCTGGTAAATAATATGGTTGTAGTAGTAGGCTAAAGTTAAATTATTTAGTATGCACTAGTTAAAGGGGCAGAGCTTTAAGAGACATTTTAGGTTTTATATTTTATAAGATAATTTTTTTGTAAGAACCACAATTAATAAATATATTTCAGTGAATAACTTATTGTTCAAATCTGTATATAAATATGTACATAAAGTGTTGTAATTATATTGTAAAATGGATGGATGGATGGATGGACGTTTAAAACAAAACTGTTATTATTAATTAGTAAGTATACATTTTTTGAGCCTTTATAGAGAAAATTATATCATTGTAGTAAATTATGCAAATTACTTGATGATGTCATGATGACCACGCCCATAGCCACGCCCCCACCGCCACAGGTATCTTGGCAGTTTATGGGAAACACTGAAATAATATTATTTGATATTTTACGGTAATGTGTTAATAATTTCACACATAAGTCGCTCCTGAGTATAAGTCGCACCCCCGGCCAAACTATGAAAAAAACTGCGACTTATAGTCCGAAAAATACGGTAAAATACATTTAACCCCAGAAACACAATAGATAAATGCAGCAGAAAACCCAATAAGCAAATACATAAATACCTAACCAATTAATCACCTATTTTAGATACATATTTAAAATCCATATCCAATATAAGGGCGTTGTGGGGCCGTGGTCTTTATTTTTTGGGGGGCTAAAGCTTTTGTTTACATGGCTGTACTGTACCCGTGGTAATGTGAAAGGGAGCAGCGAATTAAAGTAAAAATGTAATCTCAAAAATAAAATAAAAAATTGTATCCAGTAAGAGGCAGCACGGTGGAACAGGGGTTAGTGCATGTGCCTCACAATACGAAGGTCCTGAGTAGTCCTGGGTTCAATCCCGGGCTCCGGATCTTTCTGTGTGGAGTTTGCATGTTCTCCCCGTGACTGCGTGGGTTCCCTCCAGGTACTTTGGCTTCCTCCCACCTCCAAAGACACGCACCTGGGGATAGGTTGATTGGCAACACTAAATGGGCCCTAGTGTGTGAATGTTGTCTGTCTTTCTGTGTTGGCCCTGCGATGAGGTGGCGACTTGTCCAGGGTGTACCCTGCCTTCCGCCCGAATGCAGCTGAGATAGGCTCCAGCACCCCCCGCGACCCCAAAAGGGAAAAGCAGTAGAAAATGGATGGATGGGTATCCAGTAAGATTGTACGGTATCAGTACAGTACCGCAATACTAATGAATCATATTCGGTACTATACCGCCTGTAAAAAGTAACGGTACCCCACCCGTCATCGTGTCAAGCATACGAGCATGTTCACGGCAGTGCACAATCATGCAGACTAGCATGTTCGGCAGAACGGACACATTTTGGCTCAAAAACTAATGATAAAGTTGCAATTATAACACTGAAACACTGAATCCGCAAATTTTTGTCTCCACGGCGTCAAATATGGTATATTTATTTCAAATGTTTCAAAATGACCGACCATTAACTATAAAGACAATTATCTTAACTTTGAACACACTACACACATGCGAATGAAGAGCATACTTAGTCAACAGCCATACATGTCACACTAAGGGTGGGCGTATGAACAACACCAACACTGTCATAAACATGTGCCATATTGTGAAACCACACCAAATAACAACGACAAACACATTTTGGGAGAATATTTGCACCGCAACACAACATAAACACTACAGAACAAATTCCCAGAATTCCCTGCAGCACCAACTCTTCCTGGACGCTATAATATAAACAAACGCCATTGGTGGATCTACACCTAACATCCACTGTAATGATACCACGTACAAGAGCGTACTACTATGATCACATCGATATTTTTTAGCATCACAAAATCTTATTTCGTTTTTTTAAATTTATATTATGTTTATAAACTCAGGAAATATGTCCCTGGACACATGAGGACTTTGAATATGACCAATGTATGATCCTGTAACGGCTTGGTATCAGATTGATACCCAAATTTGTGGTATCATCCAAAACTAATGTAAAGTATCAAACAACAGAAGAATAAGTGATTATTACAGAAGTGGAGATAGAACATGTTAAAAGAGAAAGTAAGCAGATATTAACAGTAAATGAACAAGTAGATTAATAATTCATTTTCTACCACTTGTCCTTAATAATGTTGACAAAATAATAGGTGTATAAATGACACAATATGTTACTGCATATGTCAGCAGACTAGATTAAGAGCCTTTGTTTACTTACTTACTACTAAAAGACTTGTTCTTGTTTGTTCACTATTTTATTTAAGGACAAACTTGCAACTTGCAGGCCATACACCTGACATCCACTGTAATGATACCAAGTACAATAGCGTATCTAGTCGATACTACTATGATTACATCGATATTTTTTATCGTCACAAAATCTTTTTTCCTCTCTTTAAAATTCACATTATGTTTATAAACTCAGTAAATACGTCCCTGTAACTACTTGGTATCGGATCGATACCTAAATTTGTGGTATCATCCAAAACTAATGTAAAGTATCAAACAACAGAAGAATAAGTGATGATTACATTTCAACAGAAGTGTAGATAGAACATGTTAAAAGAGAAAGTAAGCAGATATTAACAGTAAATGAACAAGTCGATTAAAAATCAATTTTTACAGCTTGTCCTTAATCATTTTGGCAAAATAGAATGAGAGATGACACAATATGTTACTGCATATGTCAGCAGCTAAAATTAGGAGCCTTTGTTTGTTTACTTACTACTAAAAGACAAGTTGTCTAGTATGTTTACTATTTTATTTAAAGACTTAACTGCAATGAGAAACATAGGTTTAATGGACCTTAAGATTTTTTGTTCAAATAAAGCCAATAATGACATTTTTTTGTGGTCCCCCTTCTTTAGAAAAGTACCGAAAAGTATCAAAATACATTTTGGTACGGGTACCGGTACTAAAATATTGGTATCGGGCCAACACTACAGTATAGCTTTCCATACTTACACAAGAATAGCACACCAAATAAATGTTACACAGTCGTAACTTCTTGGCACTGAACCTGCACGAAGTAGTTCTCTATGTTTACATTTTCACACTTTGCACTATTTTGTTACACTCACGCATTAAAACATTGCTTACTTATTCCTTACTTTTGCACCTTCATTTTTAAGAGGGTTATTGTTAAATGTTTATTGTGATTTTACACTTGCCTGGCAAGCTGAGGGGATTATAATCAGAGAAAAGTTACTGTTGTTTTGATTGATCGATTGAAACTTTTATTAGTAGATTGCACAGTACAGTACATATTCCGTACAATTGACCGCTAAATGGTAACACCCGAATACGTTTTTCAACTTGTTTAAGTCGGGGTCCACGTTAATCAATTCATGGTAGGAGGGAGAGCCAGCGCTGCCTGCAGGAGCAAAGGTCACCGCCTCTGTCCATGGTGTTGAGGACAGAGCACCATCAGACGGGGGCGCGGCCTTTGCTCCTGCAGGCAGCGCTGGCCACATCTCCCTCCACAGTTACATTTGATATATTTGATATCAATGATTGGTTTTCAGCCCTAAGTTATACCGAAGCTTGCAAGTGAGAGCATATTTTCCCGGAAATGCTCCGTTTTGACGGCGTCCTTCTGCAACCTCCTCAGGCCCAGCACCACCACCAGACCGCCCTGTCCCTGCAGCACCCGTCGCAGCCTCTCCTATCCCAGCAGCCCTTGCAGCAGCAGCAGCAGCAGCCCCGCCTGCCCCCCCGCCAGCCCTCCACCGCCTCCCCGGCCGAGGCGGAGGACGACGTGGGCCGCGTGGGCGCCGTCAAGTCGCGCACGGGCGGCGGCAAGATCTCCCTGGAGGCGCTGGGCATCCTGCAGAGCTTCATCCAGGACGTGGGCCTGTACCCGGACGAGGAGGCCATCCACACGCTCTCCGCCCAGCTGGACCTGCCCAAGCTCACCATCATCAAGTTCTTCCAGAACCAGCGCTTCTGCGTCAACCACCCGGCCAAGGCCACGCCCAACAGCAGCACGAGGAGTAGCAGCAGCAGCCCCGCCTTCGACGAGGACCTGACGGACCTGAAGGAGGGCGGCGAGCTGCTGAAGGAGCTGGACGAGTGCACGCAGACCAACAGCGCCGCCTTCTGCGTCAAGACGGAGGAACATCCCAACCGGGGCGGGGCGGCGGAGCCGGAGCACGAGGTCAATGAGTAGAGCGGCGGCGTCCCCGGGTGACATTTTGCATTTTGTAAAAGTTCTCGTGTTCTTCACTGTTGCATCATGGACATTACCTGCACAAAGAAAAGAAAAATAAGACTGCACTCGATGTTTTACACTGACCGACTTTCGCTCCCAGCTACTGACTCCACGCCGGAGGGGGAAAAAATCCATGCGGCGTTTTTTTTTTGTTTGTTTTTTTTCCCCCCGGGAGGACGTTTGTGTTTATGTGCGTGATGTTGAACCGTCCCCTTTTCTTCTCGCCAACGAAATCAAGAACCAAGTAGTTTGACACGGCCTTACAGACTGCAGCCTCACTTCTTATTATTGTCATTGGTATTATTATCAACTCGCCGTCTTATCTTCGGGGGAAAAAGGCGCGCCGCGTGACGACTGATCCGACTCTGGAGCGCCAGCGCCCGGCCCCACATTGTAACGTGTCTCTATATAAAAGATATATATAATGAATTTATGCCAACAATGCCTTGACCATACGGCACTGCCGCTGTTCCAACCTCCCCGTCGCTGTAACGCCACTACAAATGTGAACGACGCCATCTTTATTTATTTGCAGTCTTTATCCCCCCCCCCCTTCCTCCTCCGCCGACCTTTTGTTGTTGTTTTTTTTATTTATCGACGCGAGAAAAAAAAAAGTGTCTTAAATGTCGGAAACGGAGAAACGTGCTTCGCAGGTGGCGGTGGGCGGAGTCGGTCCCTGCCACCGCAACTTTTCCTGTCATGCAAAGGGTGAGAAAAACATATGCAATCCGTGTGAAAACGATCCGCGTCCGCGACGTGTCTTCCTTTGGCCAGCTGATGGCGTACGAGTACGAAGGAGCTGTTTAAAAAAAAAAAGAAAAAAGAAAGACCTTCCGTTATTTTACTACGACTGACCGTTTTATAAGTGTCCCCCCGGATTGTCGGCCCCTTTGTATTCCTCGGCATCGAACTCCAGGGCCGTTTTGTCGGGAGCCCCCCCTGCTGGAGCGGAGCGCTCTTTGTAATAAGTGTAAATAGCACACGCTGTCTGTGAGGGTGTAAATAGACTCTGTTGTGCCTCAATCACCCGGGCTCTTCTCCTGCATCGTGTGTGTCGAGCACCTGTCCAACACCTGCTGGGGGGGAGGGGAGGGGAGGGGGGGCGTGGCCACAGGCGTCGTCCTCACCTGTTCGATACGTGGGGTCGGTCTGCGCTGGCCTCCCATTGATGTTCTGCTGGGTTTTTTTTTTTCATGAATAAAAAAAAAAAAAGCCAGAGTTTGACGTTTTTTGTGTGTTTTGGCTTTATTATTACATCAATTACAACAGTATTATTACATCAATTACAACAGTATTATTACATCAATTACAACAGTATTTTTTACATAATTACAATATTATTATTACATCAATTAAAACAGAATTATTACATCAATTACAACAGTATTATTACATCAATTACAACAGTATTATTACATCAATTACAACAGTATTATTACATCAATTACAACAGTATTTTTTACATAATTACAATATTATTATAACATCAATTAAAACAGAATTATTACATCAATTACAACAGTATTATTACATCAATTACAACAGTATTATTACATCAATTGCAATAGTATTATTACACAAATTACAACAGTATTATTACATCAATTACAATAATATTATTACATCAATTACAACAGTATTTTTTACATAATTATAATATTATTATTACATCAATTAAAACAGTATTATTACATCAGTATTATTACATCAATTGCAACAGTATTATTACATCAATTACAACAGTAATATAACATCAATTACAACAGTATTATTACATCAATTACAACAGTATTATTACATCAATTGCAATAGTATTATTACACAAATTACAACAGTATTATTACATCAATTACAATAATATTATTACATCAATTACAACAGTATTTTTTACATAAATATAATATTATTATTACATAAATTAAAACAGTATTATTACATCAGCATTATTACATCAATTACAACAGTATTATTACATCAATTACAACAGTATTATTTAGGGATGTTCGATGATGGCTTTTTGCCGATATCCGATATATACAGTCGTGGAATATTGTCCAACTCTTAATTACCGATACCGATATATACAGTCGTGGAATTAACACATTATAATGCCTAATTTGGACAACCAGGTATGGTGAAGATGAGGTCCTTTTAAAAAAAAATTAATACAATTAAATAAGATAAATAAATTAAAAACATTTTCTTGAATAAAAAAGAAAGTACAACAATATAAAAACAGTTACATAGAAACTAGTAATGAATGAAAATTAGTCAAATTAACTGTTAAAGGTTAGTACTATTAGCGGACCAGCAGCACGCACAATCATACACGGACTGTATCCCTTGCAGACTGTATTGATATATATTGATATATAATGTAGGAACCAGAATATTAATAACAGAAAGAAACAACCCTTTTGTGTGAATGAGTGTAAATGGGGGGAGGGAGGTTTTTTGGGTTGGTGCACTAATTGTATGTGTATCTTGTGTTTTTTATGTTGATTTAATTTAAAAAAAAAAAAAAAAAACGATACCGATAATAAAAAAACCAATACCGATAATTTCCGATATTACATTTTAACGCATAGATCGGCCGATAATATCGGCAGGCCGATATTATCGGACATCTCTAATTACAACAGTATTATTACATCATTTACAACAGTATTATTACATCAATTACAACAGTATTATTACATCAATTACAACAGTATTATTACATCAATTACAACAGTATTATAACATCAATTACAACAGTATTATTACATCAATTACAACAGTATTATAACATCAATTACAACAGTATTATACGCCGCCTTCCGCCCGATTGTAGCTGAGATAGGCTCCAGCGCCCCCGCGACCCCGAAGGGAATAAGCGGTAAAAAATGGATGGATGGACAACAGTATTATTGCATCAATTGCAACAGTAATATAACATCAATTACAACAGTAATATAACATCAATTACAACAGTAATATAACATCAATTACAACAGTATTATAACATCAATTACAACAGTAATATAACATCAATTACAACAGTATTATAACATCAATTACAACAGTATTATTACATCAATTACGACAGTATTATTACATAAATTACAACAGTATTATAACATTAATTACAACAGTATTATTACATAATTGCAACAGTATTATTGCATCAATTACGACAGTATTATAACATTAATTACAACAGTATTATTACAAAATTGCAACAGTATTATTACATAATTACAACAGTTTTATTACATGACAGGGCGTACATGAGAATGTGGTCCATGGTCCGGTGGTCTACCTGAGTCGAAAGCGCAAGAGAAGACCTAAGGTCACTTTTAGGTCAACTTGAAGAACCTGACCTGCTTTCAAGAACACTTGGAACAAATTAATTGTATAAACATTATTTCTCATGGGAAGCATTTAGGGGTGCACAATAATTGTCAGGCCAATATAAAAAATGATGACGTCACATCAACATTAGGGGTGTCAAAAATATATATATATACAAATTAATTGTGTGTCGTATACGATTCTTAATCAATTTTTTTAAAATCGATTAAAAAATATATTTATAAAAAATATTAAACAAAAATATATATATATACAAATTAATTGTGTGTCGTATACGATTCTTAATCAATTTTTTTTAAATCGATTAAAAAATATATTTACAAAAAATATAAAATATAATATATATATATATATATATATATATATATATATATATATATATATATATATATGTATATATATATATATATATATATATATATATATATATATATATATAATTAAATATGCATAAAAAACATATTTAAAAAAACAGTTTTCTTTTAAGTAACATAGAAATTAAATATAATATATATATATATATATATATATATATATATATATATATATATATATATATATATATATATATATATATATATATATATATATAATTAAATATGCATAAAAAAACATGTTTAAAAAAACAGTTTTCTTTTAAGTAATATAGAAATGTATCTATTTTATGAAGGAATGTTAAAAAATGTATTACTAGAGAAAATTGTATTCTGAATCGAATCGTTACCCCCAAGAATCGAATCGAATTGAATCGTGTGGAACCCAAATGAGGTGAGATTAGTGCTGGACAGTAGGTAAGGTTGCATTCTTACCTCATTCCTGTGAGAATCCTGCGTGGGACTGAAGGATTGAAAAGCATCGACTTCCCCTGAGCTCACACTGGAGACAAACATGGCGTCGGTCACTGTTTTAGAAAAAGACCTTCTGCCAAAAAAAACATTGTACTCCAACACATCGGACCTCATCAGCCACCTGAAAGGCCAAAAATGATGTTTTGAAAGCTGAAGAATATGCCTGCTGCTAAAGAAGCTGCCACAAAGAAATGACATTTCATTTGCAGTAAATATAAATAAACAAATATAAACAAGTTAAAATGCATACAAATATAAACAAGTTAAAATGTATGAAAATATAAACAAGTTAAAATGTAAAAATATATTTTTTAATAATATTTTAATATTACTTTTTACAAAAAAGGTGACATAACTGAAAACCTGCTTTATATTTTATATTTTAGTTTATATTTTAGTTTCTAGTTGATTTAATTACAAATAAATAAATATATATAAACAAGTTAAAATTTACTTAACATTCATATTTAATTATTAATTTTTTAATGCAAATGTATATATATATTTTTTTAAATACATAAAAATGTTATATTAATTATTTTTTTTACAAAAAAAGGTGAAATAACTGAAAACATATTTTATATTTTGTATTCTAGTTTATATTCTAGTTTATATTCTAGTTTCTACTTTATTTAATTAAAAATAAATAGATAAATATAAACAAGTTAAAATGTATATAAATATAAACAAGTTAAAATGTATATTTATTTATTTTATTTTATTTTTAATTTTAAAAATGTAATATTATTTTTTTACAAAAAAAAGGTGAAATAACTGAAAACATGTTTTATATTTTATATTCTAGTTTATATTTTAGTTTGTAGTTTATTTAATTAAAAATGAATAAATAAATATAAACAAGTTAAAAAGTATATATATATAAACAAGTTAAAATGTATATTTATTTATTTCTTTTTAATGCAAATTAAATTAAATTTTTTTGTGGCAGTTTCTTTAGCAGCAGGCGTATTCTTCAGCTTTCAAAACACCATTGTTGGCCTTTCAGGTGGCTGATGAGGTCCGATGTGTTGGAGTACAATGTTTTTTTGGCAGAATGTCTTTTTCTAAAACGGTGATTGACGTCACGTTTGTCTCCAGTGTGAGCTCAGGGGAAGTCGATGCTATTCAACGTTTCAGTCCCACGCAGGATTCTCACAGGAATGAAGTAAAAATAAATACATATAAACAAGTTAAAATGTATATAAATATAAACAAGTAAAAATGTATATTTTTAAATATATATATATATATATATATATATATATATATATATATATATATATATATATATATATATATATATATATATATATATATATATATATATATATATATATATATTTAATATAAAACATTTTTTACAAAAAAAGGTGAAATAACTGAAAACATGTTTTGTATTTTATATTTTAGTTTATATTCTAGTTGCTAGTTTATTTAATACAAATATATATATATATACAAACAAGTAAACATTTTGATAAATATAAACAAGTTAAAATGTATATTTATTTATTTATTTTTAATGTATTTACATTTAATTTCTTTGTGGCAGCTTCTTTAGCAGCAGGCGTATTCTTCAGCTTTCAAAGGATTCTCACAGGAATGAGGTAAAAATAAATACACATAAACAAGTTGAAATTGCCCTGCGATGAGGTGGCGACTTGTCCAGGGTGTACCCCGCCTACAGCCCGAATGCAGCCAAGATAGATTCCAGTGACCCCTCGTGACCCCGAAAGGGACAAGCGGTAGAAAACAGATGGATGGATGAAAGTTAAAATTGTCTCTCTAGTAAAACTACTTCAGTTTTTTATCTGACCTTTTGTAACACATTACTAATAACAATCAAGTTGCTGTTATTGGTGGCTCTCCAAGTAGCAACATAATGACCAAAATGAAAACACAGTAGCGCAGTAGGCCTAAGTATTCATTAAAAACAAGGTAGTGGTTTTCTTATATAATATACTTTATATTTCCGGCCATTGTACCATTACACACATTATCAGCAATAATACTTTATATTTTATTTTTTATTTGCCAACCACTGTACTGCAGTATTTTTATGTTAATATTATAAATTGTGATATGAGCTGTGACGGAGGTTGGAGGACGCGTCCTCACTTTCAGTTAGCGAGCGAGTGCCTGGCGGACAAACAAGAGCAAGTCCCGCTCATTATGTCTGTTTTGCGAGGGATCGGGCCGTGTTTGCTCCGGCGTCGGCGAAGGTTTAATCCGCACAGATGGCGCCGCGGCGTCTCGAGAGCGGCCGTCGGAGTCTGCAGGGGCGTCGACTTCTGGCGACAAACATCTCTTGTTTGAAGAAGGCGCGAGACGAGTCAGGCGTGTCTCGGGAAAGACGGCGTCTGCATGTTGCCATAGCGATAGCCGTAGTATTAATAGTTGTGTTGTGACTGAAGATTACTGCCAGGTGTGGAACTTTATATAGTTTCCTTGGTTCTTGTGTTCACTTCCTCTCCAGCGCTCTTATTTTCATTCCACTTCCTGTTTGCCTCCTTGTGTCGCTACTTGACGCACAATGAATTATAGTTACTTCATTAAAGAAGTAATTGCATTACTAACGGAATTACTCTGCTGTATGGCAGTATATGCAGTAGAAAGACGTTTCATGAGAGCGGAGTGTGCCTGTGCCAAGTGACGTCAGCCCTGTTGCATCTTTCCTCTGGATTGTGTTACCTCTGGTTAATACAGAGATTGAATGTGTTTCCATGGCTGAAGTCTCCTTGTCCACAAACGGGGTATTGTACCAATAAGAAACAGGTGTGACCCCTGAAAGGTGTGTCTCCCGATTTACAACCAGGGACAGGTGTGTCACCTGATTGTCTATAAGAAACAGGAGTGTCTCTTGATTGACAACCAGGTACAGGTGTGTCACCTGATTGTCAATAAGAAACAGGTGTGTCTCCTGATTGACAACCAGGGTTGGGTCTGTCTATTAATTGACAACCAGGGACACAGGTGTATCTCCTCATTGTCAATAAGAAACAGGTGTGTCTATTAATTGACAACCAGGGACAGGTGTGTCACCTGATTGTCGATAAGAAACAGGTGTGTCCCCTGAAAGGCGTGTCTCCCGATTTACAACCAGGGACAGGTGTGTCACCTGTTTGTCAATAACAAACAGGTGTGTCTCTTGATTGACAACCAGGTACAGGTGTGTCACCTGATTTTCAATAAGAAACAGGTGTGTCTCCTGATTGACAACCAGGGTCGGGTGTGTCTATTAATTGACAACCAGGTACAGGTGTGTCACCTGATTGTCGATAAGAAACAGGTGTGTCTCCTGATTGACAACCAGGGTCGGGTGTTTCTACTGATATACAACCAGGGACAGGTGTGTGTCCTGATTGTCAATAACAAACAGGTGTGTCTACTAGGTTGACAACCAAAGACAGGTGTGTCACCTGACAAAAAATGAGAAACAGGTGTGTCTCCCGATTTACAACCAGGGACACAGGTGTATCTCCTGATTGTCAATAAGAATTAGGTGTGTCTCCTAATTGGCAACCAAGGACAGGTGTTTCTACTGATTGGCAACCTGGGACAGTTGTGTGTCCTGACTGACAACCGAGGCAGGTGTTTCTCCTGATTGTCAATAGGAAACAGGTGTATCTCTTGATTGACAACCAGGGACAGGTGTGTCTACTGATTGACAGCCAAAGACAGGTGTGTCACCTGACAAACAATGAGAAACAGGTGTGTCTCCTGAAAAGTGTGTCTCCTGAATTACAACCAGGGACACAGGTGTATCTCCTGATTGTCAATAAGAATTAGGTGCGCCTCCTAATTGGCAACCAGAGACAGGTGTGTAACTTGATTAACAATGGAAAAATGGGTGTGTCTCCTGAAAAGCTTGGCTTCCAATTCACAGCCAAGGACAGGTGTCTCTCCTGATTGTTAATCAAAAACAGGTGTGTCTCCTGATTGGCAACCAGGGACAGGTGTTTCTACTTTTTTACAACCAGGGACAGGTGTGTTACTTGATTAACAATGAGAAACAGGTGTGTCTCCTGAAAGGCGTGTCTCCCAATTTGCAACCAATGACAGGTGTGTCTCCTGATTGTCAATAAAAAAATAGTGTGTTACTTGATTGACAACCAGAGACAGGTGTGTCACTCAATTAACCATGAGAAACAGGTGTATCTCCCTAAAGGCATTTCTCCCAATTAACAACCAGAGACAGGTGTGCCTCCTGATTGTCAAAAAGCAAGAGGTGTGTCTACTGATTGACGACCAGGGAAAGGTGTTTCACTTGATTAATAATAAGAAACAGCTGTGTCCCCTGAAAGGCGTGTCTCCCAATTTACAACCAGGGACAGGTGTGTCTCCTGACCGACAACCAAGGCAGGTGTGTCTCCTGATTGTTGATTAGAAAAAGGTGTATCTCCTGATTGACAACCAGGGCCAGGTATGTTTACTAAATGACAACCAGGGACAGGTGTGTCTGCTGATTGACAACCAAACACAGGTGTGTCACTTGATGAACAATGAGAAACAGGTGTGTCTGCTTAAAGGTGTGTCTCCCGATTTACAACCAGGGACACAGGTGTATCACCTGATTGTCAATAAGAATTAGGTGTGTCTCCTAATTAAATCAATGTTTATTTATATAGCCCTAAATCACAAGTGTCTCAAAGGGCTGTACAAGCCACAACGACATCCTCGGTACAGAGCCCACATACGGGCAAGGAAAACTCACCCCAGTGGGACGTCAATGTGAATGACTATGAGAAACCTTGGAGAGGACCGCATATGTGGGTAACCCCCCCTCTAGGGGAGACCGAAAGCAATGGATGTCGAGTGGGTCTGACATAATATTGTGAAAGTCCAACACATCAGCGAAAGTCCAGTCCATAGTGGGGCCAGCAGGAACCATCCCGAGCGGAGACGGGTCAGCAGCGTAGAGATGTCCCCATCCGATGGACAGGGTAGCGGTCCACCCCGGGTTGGGAGCAGAGTAGAAAAGAAAAGAAAAGAAACGGCAGATCAACTGGTCTAAAAAGGGAGTCTATTTAAAGGCTAGAGTATACAAATGAGTTTTAAGATGAGACTTACATGCTTCTACTGAGGTAGCATCTCTAACTGTTACCAGGAGGGCATTCCATAATATTGGAGCCCGAATAGAAAACGCTCTATAGCCCAACCAGGGACAGGTGTGTCTATCGATTGACCACCAGGGACAGGTGTGTCTACTGATTGACAACCAGAGACTGGCGTGTCACTTGATTAACAATGAAAAACAGGTGTGGCTCCTGGAAGGCGTGTCTCCCGATTTACAACCAGGGACAGGTGTGTCTCCTGATGGTCAATAACAAAAAGGTGTGTCTCCTGATTGGCAACCAGGGACAGGTGTTTCTACTGATTTACAAGCAGGGACAGGTGTGTTACTTGATTAACAATGAAAAACAGGTGTGTCTCCTGAAAGGCATGTCTCCCAATTTACAACCAAGGACAGGTGTGTCTCCTGATTGTCAAAAACAAAAAGGGGTGTCTCTTGATTGGGAACCAGGGACAGGTGTTTCTACTGATTGACAACCAAAGACAGATGTGTCACTTGATTAACAAAGAGAAACAGGTGAGTCTCCCGATTTACAACCAGGGACACAGGTGTATCTCCTGATTGTCAATGAGAATTAGGTGTGTCTTCTTATTGACAACCAGAGACAGGTGTGTCTATCGATTGTTAACCTGGGACAGGTGTGTCTATTGATTGACAACCAGAGACTGGTGTGTCACTTGATTAACAATGAAAAACAGATGTGGCTCCTGGAAGGCGTGTCTCCCGATTTACAACCAGTGACAGGTGTGTCACCTAATTGTAAATTACAAAAAGGTGTGTCTACTGATTGACAACCAGAGACTGGCGTGTCACTTGATTAACAATGAAAAACAGGCGTGGCTCCTGGAAGGCGTGTCTCCCGATTTACAACCAGGGACAGGTGTGTCTCCTGATTGTCAAAAACAAAAAGGGGTGTCTCTTGATTGGCAACCAGGTACAGGTGTTTCTACTGATTGACAACCAAAGACAGATGTGTCACTTGATAAACAATGAGAAACAGGTGTGTCTCCCGATTTACAACCATGGACACGGGTGTATCTCCTGATTGTCAGTAAGAATTAGGTGTGTCTCTTAGGTGTGATGGGTCAAATGCAGAGAATGATTTCGCCACACCTTGTGTGTGACAATCATTGGTACTTTAACTTTAACTTAACTTAAAACCAGTGACAGGTGTGTCTCCTGATTGTCACTAAGAAAGAGGTGTGTCTCCTGATTGTCAAAAAGGAACAGGTGTGTCTATTGATTAGCAACCAAAGACAGGTGTGTCACTTGATGAACAATGATAAACAGGTGTGTCTCCTTAAAGGCTTGTCTCCAGATTTACAACCAGGCACAGGTGTGTCGGCTGATCATCAAAAATAAATAAGTGTGTCTACTGATTGGCAACCAGGTACAGCTGTGTCTCCTGACTGTCAATAAGAAACAGGTGTGTCTCTTGACTTGACAACCAGAGACAGGTGTGTCACTTGATTAACAATGAGAAGCAGGTTTGTCTCCTGAAAGGCGTGTCTCCTGATTTACAACCAGGGATAAATGGTCTCCTGATTGTCAATAAGAAACAGGTGTGTCACCTGATGGTCAATAAGAAACAGGTGTGTCTCTTGATTGACAACCAGGTACAGGTATGTCACCTGATTGTCAATAAGAAACAGGTGCATCTCATGATTGACAACCAGGGGCAGGTGTGTCACCTGATTGTCAATAAGAAACAGGTGTATCTCCAGATTGACAACCAGGGACAGGTGTTTCTACTGATATACAACCAGGGACAGGTGTGTGTCCTGATTGTTAATAAGAAACAGGTGTGCCTACTGATTGACAACCAAAGACAGGTGTGTCACCTGACAAACAATGAGAAACAGGTGTGTCTCCTGAGAGATGTGTCTCCCGATTTAAAACCAGGGACACAGGTGTATCTCCTGATTGTCAATAAGAATTAGGTGTGTCTCCTAATTGGCAACCAAGGACAGGTGTTTCTACTGATTGGCAACCTGGGACAGTTGTGTCTCCTGACTGACAACAGAGGCAGGTGTTTCTCCTGATTGTCAATAGGAAACAGGTGTATCTCCTGATTGACAACCAGGGACAGGTATGTCTACTAAATGACAACTTGGGACAGGTGTGTCTACTGATTGACAACCAAAGACAGGTGTGTCACCTGGCAAACAATGTGTCTCCTGAAAAGTGTGTCAACTGATTTACAACCATTGACACAGGTGTATCTCCTGATTGTCAATAAGAATTAGGTGTGTCTCCTAATTGGCAAACAAAGACAGGTGTGTCACTTGATGAACAATGAGAGACATGTGTGTCTCCTAAAAGGCTTGTCTCCAGATTTACAACCAGGCACAGGTGTGTCGGCTGATTATCAAAAATAAATAGGTGTGTCTCCTGATTTACAACCAGGGACAAATGTGTCTCCTGATTGTTAATAAGAAACAGGTGTGTCTCTTGACTTGACAACGTGAGACAGGTGTGTCACTTGATCAACAATGAGAAGCAGGTTTGTCTCCTGAAAGTCGTGTCTCCCGATTTACAAGCAGGGATAAATGTGTCTCCTGATTGCCAATAAGAAACTGGTGTGCCTCCTGATTTTCAACCAGGGACAGGTGTGTCTCTTGATTGTCAGCTGGAGACAGATGTGTCTGCTGATTAGCAATGAGAAACAGGTGTGTCTCAAGGGACAGTCAATCGGGAGGGAAACAGCACCTAGGTCTTAGGTAAAGTCGTGGTACGTGTGGGCAAACAGGAAATGGAATGAAAAATAAGAGCGCGGGACAGGAAGTAAACCCAAGAACCAAGCAAACACAGAAAATAATGACAAAAGGGGGAAAAAAAACTTTCACTAATTACAAATGTAATAAAGATCAAATAAAAATTCATATTTGCTTGAAACTTTGACTGTTGCATCTTTGTTCTTTGTTGAAAACTATTTTTCAATTGAACATTTTTGTTTATTTTCTATCGCTGTTTGTTTTTATAAGATACATTCCTGCTGGCAGTTTCTAATTGTTTGATGATTTAATTTTTTAAAATGATTAAAAGTTTTAGTTCTCACTGTCCTAAAAACAAAGATGGCGCATGTCCACCATGTGATGCTCTGCTCAGCCACTCACAATCACGAGGAGGTTTAATTTCATTTCCCACAACATGATTGATTGTTTGCGGATGATAAAGAAGAGTCCAAAAAGTTTCCCAAAAATGTTCTCTTGCTCAATTCAGTGTTTTTTTTCCCTGATTTGAGTTTATTTGAGTGATATACTCCATATACACCAGGTTGTGTTCACAGTAAATCTGCATTCTTCTCCTATTGGCTGAAAGGTGTACTGTATATTCGGCAGACTCTGTTGTGATTGGTCAGTGGTGAGCATAGAGACACGCCCCCTCAAGCGGTGACATGCTCATTAATGTTGGACATCATTGCTGATGAAGTTTGGAGAATCTGGCAAAGAACTTTGATTTGTTCTCCAAACTTTTGTCTGTGAAGTCGTGACAGCAAAGGAGCAGCGACCTGGGGGAGAACTTTAGTGGCCGCTGAACTAAACATCTTTCACTTGCTGCCTGACTCAGATTGAAATTTACACTTCGTACTTAGTTCCTTCCTTCGTACCATTGTTCCTTCCTTTTTTCCTACCTTCGTACCATCGTTCTTTCCTTTGTTTCTTCCTTCGTTCTTTTGTTCCTTCCTTCGTTCCATCTTTCCTTCTTTTGTTCCTACTTTTGTTACATCATTCCTTCCTTCTTTCCTTCCTTTGTTCTATAGTTCCTTCCTTTCTTTATTCCTTTTTTCCATCATTCCTTCCTTTGTTCCTACTTTTGTTCCATCATTCCTTCCTTCCTTCGTTCCTTCCTTTTTTCTATAGTACCCTCCTTTCTTTCTTCCTTCGTTCCATCATTCCTTCCTTTGTTACTACTTTTGTTCCGTCATTCATTCCTTTGTTCCTTACTTCGTTCCAGCGTTCCTTTTTGTGTTCCTTCCTTCTTTCCATCGTTTCTTCCTTTGTTCCTACCTTCATTTAATTTCTCCTTTGCTCCATCGTTCCATTGATCCTTACTTCGTTCCTTCCTTTCATTCTTCCTTATTTTAATCATACCTTCTTTCTTCCCATTGTTCCTTCATTCCATCGTTTGTTTCTTCCTTTGTTCAATGTTCAATTGTTTCTTGGTTCCTTCCTTCGTTCCATTGTTCCTTCCTTTTTTCCTACCTTCGGACCATCATTCCATCGTTCCTTCCTTTGTTCTTACTTTTGTTCCATCATTCCTTCCTTCGTTCTCTCATTTATTCCATCATTCCTTCCTTTTTTTCCTACTTTTGTTCCATCATTCCTTCCTTTGTTGCTTCCTTTGTTCCATTGTTCCTTCCTTCGTTGCTTCCTTTGTTCCATTGTTCCTTCCTTTGTTCCTACTTTTGTTCCATCATTCCATCCTTTGTTCATACCTTCATTCCATCATTCCTTCATTTCATCGTCCTTCCTTCATTCCTTACTTCGTTCCATCGTTCCTTTTTTTGTTCCTTCTTTCCGTCGTTTCTTCCTTTTTTCCTACCTTCATTTTGTCTCTCCTTTACTCCATCATTCCATTGTTCCTTCCTTCGTTTCATTGTCCTTCCTTTTTTCCTACCTTCGTTCCATCGTTTCTTTTTTTGTTCCTACTTTTGATCATCATTCCTTCCTTCGTTCCTTCCTTTGTTCCTTCGTTCCTTCCTTTGTTTCTTCCTTCGTTCCATCGTTCCTTCCTTTGTTCCTACTTTTGTTCCATCCTTCCTTCCTTTGTTCACACATTCGTTCCATCATTCCTTCATTTCATCGTCCTTCCTTTGTTCCTTACTTCATTCATTCCTTTCAGTCTTCCTTATTTTAATTGTACCTTCTTTCTTCCCTATTGTTCCTTCATTCCATCGTTTGTTCCTTCCTTCGTTCAATGTTCAATTTTCCTTTTGTTTGTTCCTTAATTCTTTCCAATGTTTCTATATTTCATTGTTCCTTCCTACTCGTGACTGTTTCTTACTTTGTTCCTTCTTTTGTTACATAGTTCCTTTGTTCTTTCGTTCCATTCTTCCTTCATTCTTTCATTTAATCATTCTGTCATCTTTTGTTACGTTAGTTTTTTTTCCGCTTCTTCCTCCTTTCATTCCATTGTTCCTTCAGTCTTTTGTTAGCTCCTTCGTTCCTTACGTCACCCCTACCTTTGTTCCTTCTTTCGGCCGTTTGTTCTTTCATTCCATCCATTCTTTGTTCCATCGTTCAATTGTTCGTTCAGTCCTTTATTTGTTGCTCTTTTTGTTTTATCGTTCCTTCGTTCATTTGTTTGTTCCTTTGTTTCTTACTTTGCTCCCACCCTTGTTCCTTCTTTAGATTGATTGTTCCTTCATTCCATTGTTCCTTGGTTTCATCGCACCGTTTTTCAATATTTCCTTCAATACATTGTTTGCTCCTTTGTTCGTGCCACTGTTCCTTCATTCCATCCTTCGTTCCATCCTTTGTTAGTTCCTTACTTCATTCCAATGTTCCTTTATTTCATTGTTCCTTACTACTCTCCAAAGTTCCTTCCTTCCTTACATTTTTTGTTCCATTGCTCCTTCATTCCATCCATCCTTTGTCTGTTCCTTACTTCATTCCAATGTTTCTTTATTTCATTGTTCCTTACTATTCTCCATAGTTCCTTCTTCGTTACATCGTTCCTTCATTACGTTTTTCATTCTTTCGTTTCATCCTTGTTCTATAGTTCGTTCCTTACTTCGTTCCTACCTATGTTCCTTTTTTTGTCGTTCTTCCTTTGTTCCATCGTTCAATTGTTTGTTCATTCGCTCGTTTCTTCATTTGTTCCTTTCTTTGTTCTGTTGTTCGTTCCTTACTTTGTTCCTACCTATGTTCCTTTCTTTGTCGTCCCTTCCTTTGTTCCATCATTCAATTGTTTGTTCATTCGCTCATTCCTTCATTTGTTCCTTTCTTTGTTCTATTGTTCGTTCCTTAATTTGTTCCTACCTATGTTGCTTTCTTTGTCGTCCCTTCCTTTGTTCCATCGTTCGTTTGTTCATTCGCTCGTTCCTTCCTTTGTTCCTTTCTTTGGTCTGTTGTTCGTTCCTTACTTCGTTCTTACCTATGCTCCTTCCTTTGTCGTTAGTTCCTTTGTTCGATCGCTCCATTTTCTCCATTTGCTTTTGTTACGTTGTTTGTTCCTTCGTTCAATCGTTTCTTTGTTTATTCGTTCAATTGTTCTTTCGTTCATTCCCTCGTTGTCAACATAGCACACAAAGTGATGGGCAGATTTCGAAGACATTTCCAGGAAACGTCAGAAACAGGATAACAAACAAGTGATGGTGCTGATTCGGACCCCCGTCTGGATTCAGGACTGCTTTCCAGTTGGTAGACTGAGCCTGGCGGAGGTCTGCGAGTGCTTCTCTCGCCGTAATAATGATCTAGTTTGTCCTTTTGGTGCAGATTCAGGTCCAGGTGCGTCCAGTCTGGCAGTGAGAGCGCCACCAGTGGGACTGGAGTGGAACAGCCTGACCAACAACCAGGATTCTTTGGCTTTGATGGAGGTCTGTGCTCACGTTTGTGAAGCAGACTTACCGATCCAGATCAGAATGGTGATCCCACGCAGGCCCGCCAGTACCTGGACCAGACCCACCGGTCCACCTGATGTTTTATCTCCAGATGAATAAAACATAATCAGGCGGCGGCCGCCAGACATGGTGACAGCGCCGTAAATCTTGATGGTCATCTCTGCTCGCCACAAACAGGAAGTGCAAGGATGGATGCCAGCCCTCGGCCCGGCTGACTTGGAGCCTCCAATTAAAGGAACTAACTGAGAACTTCATCATGGGAATCATAACAATCCATGTGAACATGTCTGCTTTAATCCGCTTATCTTGTTAGCGTTCGCAGCACGATGGCCGCCGGTTTGCCTCGCACTCGCTTAACTTTGATGTCGTTTCCTCCGTTTCACATTTCATATGGTGGATCTAGTGTGATCCTGATTCAGTCGCGTTTTGCTTCCCTCAAACGGCGCTCCCCCAAAAGCCACGGCATGTTCCCACATCAGCAGCTTGACGGCAGCACTCGTGCGCGCTACCGGGCTTGATTGAACAAAACACATTTATCTACTCGATTGTGTTGCCAGACATTTGCAAAAATAATGTGTGCGTGTTGACTCTTTTTCAATAATGAGTAACTAGATACTGCAATACAAGCTGTACACTGACTACTCTGACTCATAGACTTAAAAAAAAGTGTTTTTTAATTTTACGGGGGAAAAAAATGGCAGCAGTTTTTACACTGAATTACTGTTGATTAAAAACAGGAGCACTTTTGTTATTTCAGAAAAACTCGGGCAATTTCACTGCCATTTTTTTCTTCAACTGTAAAATCTACTGACCTTTTTTGACAGTGAAAATGTCAAAAAATACCAGTAGATTTTTACAGAAAAAAAATTGTTGTAGTAAAATTTATGGTGGTATTGACACCACTTACCAAATAACTGTAAATTGAAAAATATTTCCACTTTTATTGTCACAGTAAAACTCTAGCCACTGAGCTGCCATTTTTTTCTTTTTTTCTTTTTATACCATAAAACGTAACTTTTTCTTATTGTAAAAAGTAATAATAATACTTTTTGGTCACAAAACTAAACAAAAAAAACCCAGCAGCTCAGTCAGGATCTTACTGTAAATGTACATGTTTTTCTTGGGGGTTTTTTTGTTTGTTTTTTACAACAAATTGAAAAAAAATTCCACTTTTATTGTGACAGTAAAACTCTGGCCACAGAGCTGCATTTTTTTGCCATAACATTTTTTACTTTTTCTTATTGTAAAAAAAAATAAAATTAAAAATGTTGGGTTAAAAAACTAAAAAAACAAAACAGCAGCTCAGTCAGGATTTTACTGTGAATTTACATGTTTTTATTTTTTATTTTTACATCAAATTAGTGTAAATTGAAAAATATTTCCACTTTTTTTGTCACAGTAAAACTATGGACACTGAGCAGTTTGAAAAAAAAAAAATTTTTTTTTTTTTTTTTTTAACCATAAAACTTGTAACTTTTTTTATGTAAAGAAAAGAATAATAATCATTCTTGGTAAATCAATCCAAAAAAAACAAAAACGGCCATACAAAAAAATATATATACTTCTTGGTAAAAAACAAACAAACAAAAAAAAAGGCAACATTTTACTGTAAATGTACATGTTTTTTTTTGTTTTGTTTTCTACACCAAATAACTGTAAATTGAAAAGTATTTCCACTTTTATTGTCACAGTAAAACTCTAGCCACTGAGCTGCCATTTGTTTTCTTTTTTTCTTTTTATACCATAAAACGTAACATTTTTTACTTTTTCTTATTGTAAAAAAAAATAAAAATTAAATGTTGGGTTAGAAAAAACCCCCCAAAAAAAACAGCAGCTCAGTCAGGATTTTACTATAAATGTACATGTTTTTATTTTTTATTTTTACATCAAATTACTGTAAATTGAAAAACGTTTCCACTTTTGTTGTGACAGTAAAACTCTCATTAAGAATGAGGTGTGTCTCCTAATTGGCAACCAGGGACAGGTGTTTCTACTGATTGACAGCCAGGGACAGGTGTGTCTCCTGACTGACAACCGAGGCAGGTGTGTCTCCTGATTGTCAAAGGGAAACAGGTGTATCTCCTGATTGACAACCAGGGACAGGTGTGTCTACTGACAGTAAAACTCGGGCCACCGAGCTGCCATGACAGCTTTTCTTAAAAAATATAGCGGCATCCTTATACAGCCTCTTACTAGATATTATCGGCCGATAAATGCTTTAAAATGTAATATCGGAAATGATCGGTATCGTTTTGTTTTTTATCGGTATCGGATTTTTATTTTTTAAATTTTTTTTAATTATTTTTTTTTATTAAATCAACATAAAAAAATACAAGATACACTTACAATTAGTGCACCAACCCAAAAAACCTCCCTCCCCCATTTACACTCATTCACACAAAAGGGTTGTTTCCTTTTGTTATTAATATTCTGGTTCCTACATTATATATCTATATATATCAATACAGTCTGCAAGGGATACAGTCCGTAAGCACGCATGATTGTGCGTGCTGCTGGTCCATTAATAGTACTAACCTTTAACAGTTAATTTTACTCATTTTCATTAATTAATAGTTTCTATGTAAATGTTTTTATATTGTTTTACTTTCTTTTTTATTCAAGAAAATGTTTTTAATTTATTTATCTTATTTTATTTTATTATTATTATTTTTTAATTAGGCATAATAATGTGTTAATTCCACGACTGTATATATCGGTATCGGTAATTAAAGAGTTGGACAATATCGGAATATCGGATATCGGCAAAAAGTTATTATCGGACATCCCTACCTCTTACCCGTCTTATTAAAGGCCTACTGAAAGCCACTACTACCGACCACGCAGTCTGATAGTTAATATATCAATGATGCAATCTTAACATTGCAACACATGCCAATACGGCCGGGTTAACTTATAAAGTGCAATTTTAAATTTCCCGCCACACTTCCGCTTGAAAACTTCTCGGTATGATGACGTATGCGCGTGACGTAGCCAGTTTAACAGAGGTATGGCTTCCCCATTGAAGCCAATACGAAATAGCTCTGTTTTCATCTCATTATTCCACAGTATTCTGGACATCTGTGTTGGTGAATCTGTTGCAATTTGTTCATTGCATTATGGAGAAAGAAGCTGAGCAAGCAAAGAAGAAAGTTGTCGGTGCGAAGCGGATATTTTGCGAGGGAAGTCAGCAACACAACACAGCCGGTGTTTGTTTACATTCCCGAAAGATGCAGTAAAGATCGAAGAACTCGGACAACAGAGACTCTAACCAGGAGGACTTTGATTTGGATACACAGACGCCATACCGTGAGTACGTAGCTGTGCTTCCAAACATTTGATCGCTTGCTATAGCTAGCTCGAGATAGGAGCTCGAGCATAACAAACACCTAGGTGTTTGTTATGCGGGATTAATTTGTGGCATATTAAATATAAGCCTGGTTGTGTTGTGGCTAATAGAGTATATATATGTCTTGTGTTTATTTACTGTTGTAATCATTCCCAGCTGAATATCAGGTCCCACCCGCGCGCTTCCAAACATTTGATTGCTTGCCCGTACGTGCGTGTCACATACGTAACTTTGGTTAAATATATAAGCTTTATGAACCTTGGGTTAGGTGAACGGTTCTTTGGGCTGAGTGAGTGTGTGTGTTGTGCAGGTGTTTGAATTGTATTGGCGGGTTATATAGACGGAATCCCGTCCATATTACCCGCTCGAGCTATAACTAGCTCGAGCTAGTAGCTAGGAGCTAGGAGCTAGCATAACAAACACCAAGGTGTTTTGATGTGGGATTAATTTGTGGCATATTAAATATAAGCCTGGTTGTGTTGTGGCTAATAGAGTATATATATGTCTTGTGTTTATTTACTGTTGTAGTCATTCCCAGCTGAATATCAGGTCACCCCCGGCTCTCACAGCATCTTCCCTATCTGAATCGCTCCCACTCCCCACTAGTCCTTCACTTGCATTTTCCTCATCCACAAATCTTTCATCCTCGCTCAAATTAATGGGGAAATCGTCGCTTTCTCGGTCCGAATCTCTCTCACTTCATGCGGCCATCATTGTAAACAATAGGGAACATTGCGTATATGTTCAATTGACTACGTCACGCTACTTCCGGTAGGGGCAAGCCTTTTTTTTTATCAGATACCAAAAGTTGCGATCTTTATCGTCGTTGTTTTATACTAAATCCTTTCAGCAAAAACATGGCAATATCGCGAAATGATCAAGTATGACACATAGAATGGATCTGCTATCCCCGTTTAAATAAAAACATTTCATTTCAGTAGGCCTTTAATATTTCCATTAAAACAGGACAATTCCCAGATGGATGGAGAACTGCACAGGTAATACCACTTTTAAAATCTGGTGATGCTAGAATGACATCTAAATATAGACCTATCAGCCCTCTTCCAGTTTTATCTAAAGTCCTGGAGAAGATTGTTTCGGAACAACTAATGCACCACCTTGAGACAAATCACTATTTGAATCCCCTGCAATTCGGATTCAGACGTAACCATCCTACAGAATTTGCCACTTGTGTTTTAACTGAACAGATCAAACATTCCCTTGACAAAGGACAGGTGGTCGGTGTAGTATTTCTAGACTTAAAAAAAGCATCTGATACAGTCAATCATGACATTTTAATTTCAAAACTAACTAAATTCATTGTCCTGGTTTGAGTCATATCTAATGGGCCGTGAACAATGTGTCACCATTAATAATGTGAGATCTTCCTTCCGTCAAATTGAAACAGGGATACCTCAGGGTAGTGTCTCGGGACCGATACTATTCAGTCTATACATCAATGACCTACCAGATGTATGCACAGATCTAGATTTACAGATGTATGCGGACCTGTACTCTAGTTGCTGAGAAGTTAAATGCGAAATTAGACAAAATAGCATCTTGGCTGGCATCATCCTGTTTAACCCTAAACACTAAAAAGACTAACTCTGTCTGTTTCTCCATAAAAAAGTTACCTCAAACAAACCTGAATATAAAAATGAATGAGGAGCTCATTGAACAAGAACCTGAAGTCAAATATTTGGGAATAATCATAGACTATCAGCTGAATTGTACAAACCCCGTTTCCATATGAGTTGGGAAATTGTGTTAGATGTAAATATAAACGGAATACAATGATTTGCAAATCATTTTCAACCCATATTCAGTTGAATGCACTACAAAGACAACATATTTGATGTTCAATTTCATAAACTTTATTTTTTTTTTGCAAATAATAATTAACTTACAATTTCATGGCTGCAACACGTGCCAAAATAGTTGGGAAAGGGCATGTTCACCACTGTGTTACATGGCCTTTCCTTTTAACAACACTCAGTAAACGTTTTGGAACTGAAGAGACACATTTTTGAAGCGTCTCAGGTGGAATTATTTCCCATTCTTGCTCCAAAAACAATTTGAAATGTGGACTCGTCAGACCACAGAACACTTTTCCACTTTGTATCAGTCCATCTTAGATGAGCTCAGGCCCAGCGAAGCCGACGGCGTCTCTGGGTGTTGTTGATAAACGGTTTTCGCCTTGCATAGGGGAGTTTTAACTTGCACTTACAGATGTAGCGACCAACTGTAGTTACTGACAGTGGGTTTCTGAAGTGTTCCTGAGCCCATGTGGTGATATCCTTTACACACTGATGTCGCTTGTTGATGCAGTACAGCCTGAGGGATCGAAGGTCACGGGCTTAGCTGCTTACGTGCAGTGATTTCTCCAGATTCTCTGAACCTTTTGATGATATTACGGACCGTAGATGGTGAAATCCCTAAATTCCTTGCAATAGCTCGTTGAGAAATGTTAATCTTAAACAATTTGCTCACGCATTTGTTGACAAAGTGGTGACCCTCGCCCCATCCTTGTTTGTGAATGACCGAGCATTTCATGGAATCTACTTTTATACCCAATCATGGCACCCACCTGTTCCCAATTTGCCTGTTCACCTGTGGGATGTTCCAAATAAGTGTTTGATGATCATTCCTCAACTTTATCAGTATTTATTGCCACCTTTCCCAACTTCTTTGTCACGTGTTGCTGGCATCAAATTCTAAAGTTAATGATTATTTGCAAAAAAAAAAAAAGGTTTATCAGTTTGAACATCAAATATGTTGTCTTTGTAGCATATTCAACTGAATATGGGTTGAAAATGATTTTCAAATCATTGTATTCCGTTTATATTTACATCTAACACAATTTCCCAAATCATATGGAAACAGGGTTTGTAAAAGTCACATTAAGAAAATGTGTAAAACCCTGAAGGCAAAGCTAGGCTGTTTTAAGATTATAAGAAACTGCTTAACTCTCAGCTGTGCTTTTACTTTTATGAATTCAGTGATTCTGTCACACATATCTTATGGCTTAACTACATGGTCCCCGGCACACCAGTCATCAATCAAGACCATTGAGTGTCATTATAACCGCGCCTTGAAAGTCCTAGACAAGAAGAGTATACCATATCATCATTGCCAAATTTGAACCAAACACAATATTTCAAGTTTTACCAATTTTATTTTGTTACACACAGTCAAACTGGTTTTTAAATGCTTGGATAACTCTACTCCCCAATTGCTCGGCAAGGCAATTACAAGACTGCAAAGTGGTACCAGATCTACCACCCGAACAACGTCAAAAGGCAACTGTTGCGTTCCATTTCGTAGGACATCTTTTTGCCCAGACTGCCTTTTCAATAAAAGGACCACAACTATGGAACTCTCTACCTGACACTATGAAAAGTATACCTGCACTTGTCACTTTCAAAAAAACAAGCAAAATGATGGCTAGTTGAGCAACAATCGTGTTCCCATGTTTAGTTTTTACTCATTTTTACTAATTGGTTTTAAAAACCAATTAGTATTACTGAAATTTTTTTATTTTTTTTATATTTTTTTATTTTTATTTATTTATTTATTTTTTTAACTAATTGGTTTTTATCTAGTTGGGAAGACTATGTCTCCCAGCCGGCCTGGGAATGCCTCGGGATCCCCCGGGAAGAGCTGGACGAAGTGGCTGGGGAGAGGGAAGTCTGGGCTTCCCTGCTTAGGCTGGTGCCCCCGCGACCCGACCTTGGATAAGCGGAAGAAGATGGATGGATGGATGGATGGATGGTTTTTATCTAGTCTGCACTTTGTCTGTGTTATTATTATTATTGGCTTTTATCTAGTTTGCACTTTGTCTGTATTATTTCTATTATCATTATTATCGACTCATCTTTGCCTTATTCTATTTTTTATTTTCCTATTTTAATGATGTTGGATCTGTGTTGTTGTTGTTGTTGTTGTTGGGGAAAAGTGTTGTAAATGAGCTTTGGCTACAAACACTATGATGCATACATTGGATAACTGTCCCTATCTGTCCCTATTTCATATAAACCTCTATAATAATAATAATAATTTATTTGTATTATCATTATTATTATTATTATTATTTTTTTTTTACAAATTACTGTAAATTGAAAAATATGTATACTTTTATTGTGACAGTAAAACTCTGGCCACTAAGCTGCTTTTTTTCTTCTTTTTTTTTTAACCATTAAACATGTAACTTTTTTCTTATTGTAAACACAAATTTAAAAAAAATTTGGTTAAAAAAACAAAACAAAAAAACGGCAGCTCAGTCAGGATTTTACTGTAAAAATACATGTTCTTTTTGTGTGTTTTTTTTTTTTTTACATTAAATTAGTGTAAATTGAAAAATATTTCCACTTTTATTGTCACAGTAAAACTATGGACACTGAGCAGCCTTTTTAAAAAAAAATTATTTCATTATTATTTTTTTTACCATAAAACTTGTAACTTTTTTTTATGTAAAGAAAAGAATAATGATAATTCTTGGTAAATCAATAAAAAATAATAAAAACGGCCATATAAAACTTTACTTTTTCTTACAGTGCACTGTAAAAAAAAAAATATATATATACTTTTTTGGTAAAAAACAAACAAACAAAAAAAAAGGCAACATTTTACTGTAAATGTACGTGTTTTTTTGTTTTGTTTTTTACACCAAATAACTGTAAATTGAAAAATATTTCCACTTTTATTGTCACAGTAAAACTCTGGCCACTGAGCTGCCATTTGTTCTCTTTTTTTCTTTTTATACTATAAAACGTAACTTTTTCTTATTGTAAAAAGCAATAATAATACTTTTTGGTCAAAAAACTAAACAAAAAAAAAAACAGCAGCTCAGTCAGGATTTTACTGTAAATGTACATGTTTTTCTTGGTGTTTTTTTTTTTTTTACAACAAATTATTGTAAATTTAAAAATATTTCCACTTTTATTGTGACAGTAAAACTCTGGCCACTGAGCTGCATTTTTTTGCCATAACATTTTTTACTTTTTCTTATTGTAATTTTTTTTTTTTAAATGTTGGGTTAAAAAAACAAAAAAAACAGCAGCTCAGTCAGGGTTTTACTGTAAATGTACATGTTTTTATTTTTTTATTTTTACATCAAATTACTGTAAATTGAAAAAAGTTTCCACTTTTATTGTGACAGTAAAACTCTGGCCACTGAGGTGCCATTATTTTTTGCCATAAAAAATTAAACTGTTTCTTAGAGTGCACTGTAAAAAAAAAAAAAAAACATTTTTGGTAAAAAAAAATAAAAAATAAAAAAAGGGCAGCTCAGTCAGGATTTTACTATAAATGTAAAAAAAAATTGTTTTGTTTTTTACACCAAATTAATTCATCATTATTTTAACCATAAACATTTTTACTTTTTCTTACTGTAAAAAAAAGAAAGAAAAATAATTAAAAAATAATTGGTTACAAAACAAAAAAAGGGATTTTACTAAGAATGTACATGTTTTTTGTTGTTGTTTTTTTTACACCAAATTAATTTATCATTATTTTAACCATAAAACATGTAACTTTTTCTTACTGTAAAAAAAAATAATATATATTTATTTAAAAAAAATGATAATACAAAAAAATATTGTTAAAAAAAAAAGTGCGGCTCAGTCAGGATTCCACGGAGCCCCTAAAGGGACATGGGAATTTTTTTTTTTTTAGACATGTATCTCGTGGCCACGAGAAACTTTCTCGTGGCCACAAGAAACTTTTTATTAAAAAAAATAAAAAAAATAAAATAAAATATATATATATATATTTGTATTTTTATTTTTATTTTTTTTATAAAAAGTTTCTCGTGGCCACGAGCATTGGATGCGTGCTGATGGTTTGGTGTGTGTTAAAATGGCAGTTTAGGAGTTAATATGGCTGTATTTCCAATTAGGACTTTCCCCCATGTGTGTTGTGGCAAAATGTGAATGCTTGATTAGTAGGTGTGAGACAAACACTTTATCTTCCTGGTTATTGTAACGCTACGTGTTTGACATTATTTAAGACTTTATCATGCCCGGGAAAGGACAGTTACATATTATGTATAAGCATGTATATATATACTCTACCGTTTAAAAGTTTGGGGTCACATTGAAATGTCCTTATTTTTGAAGGAAAAGCACTGTACTTTTCAATGAAGATAACTTTCAACTAGTCTTAACTTTAAAGAAATACACTCTATACATTGCTAATGTGGTAAATGACTATTCTAGCTGCAAATGTCTGGTTTTTGGTGCAATATCTACATAGGTGTATAGAGGCCCATTTCCAGCAACTATCACTCCAGTGTTCTAATGGTACAATGTGTTTGCTCATTGGCTCAGAAGGCTAATTGATGATTAGAAAACCCTTGTGCAATCATGTTCACACATCTGAAAACACTTTAGCTCGTTACAGAAGCTACAAAACTGACCTTCCTTTGAGCAGATTGAGTTTCTGGAGCATCACATTTGTGGGGTCAATTAAACGCTCAAAATGGCCAGAAAAAGAGAACTTTCATCTGAAACTCGACAGTCTATTCTTGTTCTTAGAAATCAAGGCTATTCTACAAAATTGTTTGGGTGACCCCAAACTTTTGAACGGTAGTGTATATATATATTATATATTACTGTAACTTGTTCTTAAAAATAGTAGGTATTTTGTTTGTCAAATTTAGTGTTTGTGTGTATATATGTATACTGTATATATGTATGTGTGTTTCTTCCTATACAGTATACATGTATATGTGTGTGTGTGTGCGTGTATATACTGTGTGTGTATATATATATATATATATATATATATATATATATATATATATATATATATATATATATATATATTTATATATTATATATACACATATACATATACATGTTTATATAATATATATATACACAAAAAAAAAAAAAAAAAATAATAATAATATTTTTATTTATTTATTTATTTTTTAATAAAAAGTTTCTCGTGGCCACGAGAAAGTTTCTCGTGGCCACGAGATACATGTCTAAAAAAAAATAATTCCCATATCCCTTTAGGGGCTCCGTAGGATTCTATTGTACATGTACATGTTTTTTTTATTTTTACATCAAATTACTGTAAATTGAAAAATGGTACCACCGTTATTTGTAAAGTATAATTTTGGCAACTGTGCTGCCAGTTTTTTTTACAGTAATATTTACAAACATTGTTTTACAGTGCACTGTAAAAAACACAATTTACTGTAACAGCATGTTAATCACCAAAAAATGTACGGTAAAATTTAGGGTGGTTTTACACCTAATTACAGTAAATTGAAAAAAGCCACCACTGCAATTTTTGATGGTAAAATTCTGCAGACTAAGTCATTTTTTTAATCGTAAAATGACTGTCGATTTTACGATGTATTACTAATAATGGAAAAACGATACCCTTTTTTGTTACACTAAAACTCGGGAAATTGAGCTGCTAGTTTTTTCAAGTAAAATCTACTGACTTTTTTAAAAACATTTTTTACAGTGGTACTGTAAAAAAAACAAAAAAACATTGTAGATTTTACTGTAAAATCTACTGATTTTTTTTTTTACTGTGATACTGTAAAAAAAAAAAAACATCGTAGATTTTACTGTAAAAAACTGGAGTTTTAGTGAGTTTTAAAAAAAATGTTTTTGTATTTTTTTTTATTACTGTTGTACTGTAAAATTTCAATACTTATAATATTTTAGTTCAGGGGTGTCCAAACTTTTTCCACCAAAGGCCACATACTGAAAAGTCTATTATATGGGGGTCATATTGATATATGTTTATAAAAAAAATGCTAAAAACAGATATTGTTTTTATTTTATTTTTATTTTTTTGTCCTGTCCAGCCACTCAGGAAAATGATATAGTTGATATAGATGATCGTATCGGCTGTACACATTTACTTTAGAAGAGAGAAGTAAAAATAAGTATTTTATTATTAATTATTAGTTAGAACATTTCAGCTTTTCACTACAAAAAGTACACAGTATTATATCATGAAAGGTAGTCCTTATTGCACTGGCAAATTGACTCAGTATTGTACTTCAAAAGTACACATATTGCACTTAAAACTGTACTTAGTAATACACTTACAGAGGTACACAGTATTGATTGTAGAAAAGTAACATTATACTTCCAAAAGTACACAATATTAGATTGATAAAGAACTGAATTATACACGTACAAAAATAAACAGTATTAATCCTACAAAAGTAAACATAATTGTACAAACAGAAGTACACAGTATTGTATTTACAAAAGTAGACAGTATTGTACTTGAAAAAATACATAGTATTGTAGCAAGAGCAATACACTGGCAAAAGTATACAGTATTATTTGTGCTAAAGTAAACATTCTACATACAAAAGTACACAGTATTGTATACACAAAAGTACACAACTTACAAAGTAGATGGTATTGTATTAAAGTACTGATTTATACATATTAAACATACAAAAGTAAACATTATTGTACTTACAGAAGTACACAGTATTGTATTTACACAAGTAGACAGTATTGTAATTACAAAGAAAGGTACACAGTATTGTACTTCAAAAGTACACATATTGCACATAAAAAGTAGTTAGTACCACACTTACAAAAGTACACAGTATTGTACTTGAAAAAATACATAGTAATGTACCTAAAAAGTACACATCATAGTACATATAAAAGTAGTTAGTATTGCACTTACAAAAGTACACAGCATTGTACTTACAAATGTAAACAGTATGTTACTTAAATAAGTACACAGTATTGCTTTTTACAAAAGTACACAACTTTTAAAATACACAGTATTGTGCATAATATGTACACGTATTCACCTAAAAAGTACTGAATAATACAGTGCAAGTACATGTACACGGTATTATTCTGACAAAAGTAAACATTATTGTAATTACAAAAGTATACTTGATTGTACTTATAAAAGTACACAGAATCATTCTTACAAAAGTGAACAATATTGTGTACATAGTATTATACTTTTCAAGTACGTAATATTATACTTACAAAAGTACAAATTATTACCTTTACAAAAGACACAGTACTGGACTTCCAAAAGAACACAGTATGTCACTAAGTACACAGTATTGTACTTAGAAAAGTAGACAATATTGTATTTTCAAAAAAAGTACTTTGTAATACACTTACAGAAGTACACATAATTATTCTTACAAAAGTGAACCTTAATGTACTTACAAAAGTACACAATATTGTATTTACAAAAGTACCCAGTATTGTAGGCATAAAAGTATGCAGTATTGTGTTTACAAAAGTGCACCTTATTGTACGCATAAAAGTACACAGTATGGCACTTATATAAGTACATATTATGGTACTTATAAAAGCACACAGCATTTCATTTAAAAAATACTTAGTAATACACTTACAAAAGTACACAGAATTATTCTTACAAAAATAAACATTATTGTACTTACAAAATACGCAGTGTTGTATTTACAAAGGACACAGTATTGTACCTAAAAAAGTACACAATATTGTACTTACAAAAGTACACATTATGGCACTTATAAAAGTACACAGCATTGCATTTAAAAATACTTAGTAATACACTTACAAAAGTACACAGAATGATTTTTACAAAAATAAACATTATTGTACTTGCAAAAGTATGCAGTGTTGTATTTACAAAGTACACCGTATTGTACCTAAAAAAGTACACAGTATTGCACGCATTAAAGTTAACAGTATTTTACTCACAAAATTACTCATTATTGTACTTAAAAAGTACTTTGTGATACACTTACAAAAGTACACATAATTATTCTTACAAAAGTGAACATTATTCTACTTACAAAAGTACACACTTATGTGTTTACAAAAGTACACTCTATTGTATGCATAAAAGTGCACAATATGGTACTTATAAAAGTACACAGTATGGTACATATAAAAGTACATAGTATGATACTTATAAAAGTACACAGCATGGTACTTATGAAAGTACACAGCATTGCATTTAAAAATACTTAATAATACACTTACAAAAGTACACATATTTTTCTTACAAAAATAAACATTACTGTACTTACAAAAGTACATAGTGTTGTATTTACAAAGGACACAGTATTGTACCTATAAAGGTACACAGTATTGCACGCATAAAAGTGAACAGTATTTTACTCACAACATTTCTCAGTATTGTACTTAAAAAGTACTTGGTGATACACTTACAAAGGTACACAGAAATATTCTTACAAAAGTGAACATTATTCTACTTACAAAAGTACACAATTATGTGTTTACAAATGTACACGCTTTTGTACTTATAAAAGTACACAGTATGGTACTTATAAAAGTACACAGTATGGTACTTATAAAAGTACACAGCATTGCATTTAAAAATACTTAATAATACACTTACAAAAGTACACATAATTTTCTTACAAAAATAAACATTATTGTACTTACAAAAGTACGAAGTGTTGTATTTACAATGGACACAGTATTGTACCTATAAAAGTATGCAGTATTGTCCCTATAAAAGTACACAGCATTTTATTCACAAAATTATTCAGTATTGTACTTAAAAAGTACTTAGTACACAAAAGTACACATAATTATTCTTACAAAAGTGAACAATATTCTACTTACAAAAGTACACAATATTGTATTTACAAAAGTAAAAAGTATGGTACTTATAAAGGTACACAGCATTGCATTTAAAAAATACTTAATAATACACTTACAAAAGTACACATCATTTTTCTCACAAAAATAAACATTATTGTACTTAGAAAAGTATGCAGTGTTGTATTTACGATGGACACAGTATTGTACCTATAAAAGTACACAGTATTGTCCCTATAAAAGTACACAATATTTTACTCACAAAATTACTCAGTATTGTACTTTAGTAAGTACAATATTGTGTACTTACAAAAGTACACAATATTGTATTAACAAAAGTACACAGTATTGTACGCATAAAAGTACACAGTATGGTACATGTACAATTACACAATATGGTTTTTACAAAAGTACACAGTATTGCATTTAAAAATACTTAATAATACACTTACAAAAGTACACGTCATTTTTCTTACAAAAATAAACATTATTGTACTTACAAAAGTATGCAGTGTTGTATCTACAATGGACGCAGTATTGTACATACAAAAGTACACAGTATTGTACCTATAAAAGTACACAGTATTTTACTCACAAAATTACTCAGTATTGTACTTAAAAAGTACTTAGTACACAGAATTATTCTTACAAAAGTGAACAATATTCTACTTACAAAAGTACACAATATTGTATTTACAAAAGTACACAGTATTGTACGCATAAAAGTACACAGTATGGTACTTATAAAAGTACACAGTATGGTACTTATAAAAGTACAAAGTATGGTACTTATAAAATTACAAAATATGGTACTTATAAAAGTACACAGTATGGTACTTATAAAAGTACACAATATGGTACTTATAAAAGTACACAGTATGGTACGTATAAAAGTACACAGTATGGTACTTATAAAAGTACACAATATGGTACTTATAAAAGTACGCAGTATGGTAATTAAAAAAGTACACAATATGGTACTTATAAAAGTACACAGTATGGTACTTATAAAAGTACAAAGTATGGTACTTATAAAAGTACACAATATGGTACTTATAAAAGTACACAGTATTGTACGCATAAAAGTACACAGTATGGTACTTATAAAAGTACACAATATGGTACTTATAAAAGTACACAGTGTGGTACTTATAAAAGTACACAGTATGGTACTTATAATAGTACACAATATGGTACTTATAAAAGTACACAGTATGGTACTTATAAAAGTACACAATATAAGTACACAGTACGGTACTTATAAAAGTACACAAAATGGTACTTATAAAAGTACACAATATGGTACCTATAAAAGTACACAATATAAGTACACAGTACGGTACTTATAATAGTACACAAAATGGTACTTATAAAAGTACACAATATGGTACCTATAAAAGTACACAGTATTGTACCTATAAAAGTACACAGTATTTTACTCACAAAAATACTCAGTATTGTACTTAAAAAGTACTTAGTACACAAAAGTACACAGAATTATTCTTACAAAATTGTTCTACTTACAAAAGTACACAATATTGTTTTTAAAAATGTACACAGTATTGTACGCATAAAAAGTACACAGTATGGTACTTATTAAAGTACACAATATGGTACTTATGTAAGTACACAGTACGGTACTTATAAAAGTACACAATATGGTACTTATAAAAGTACACAATAGGGTACCTATAAAAGTACACAGTATTGTACCTGTAAAAGTACACAGTATTTTACTCACAAAAATCGTCAGTATTGTACTTAAAAAGTACTTAGTACACAAAGGTACACATAATTATTCTTACAAAATTGTTCTACTTACAAAAGTACACAATATTGTTTTTAAAAATGTACACAGTATTTTACGCATAAAAAGTACACAGTATGGTACTTATAAAAGTACACAGTATGGTACTTATAAAAGTACACAGTATGGTACTTATAAAAGAACACGGTATTGTACTTTGTTCTAGAAAATGTTGAGTGTATTATTTTGTGGGAGAGCGCCCTCTGCTGGGGTCTTCTGCTATTTATCCCTGCAGATAGTGCCATCGTACCACTTTCTAATGACGTGACCATAATGACAAATAGTATTTTACAATTTAAAGTAAAAAATAAATATTGAAATACGCGGGGGGAGTATTTTTGTACAGGAAAGAGACATAGTGATGGCGCCACCCGCAGGAAGTGAACATTTTATTCGTGTATGTTTTCATCGTTGAGGGTAAAGTTAGAAGCTCGGCGACCTTTCGGCGAAGGATTTGATGTGAGCGTCTTCCTGAGTCGTTTCCCACGAGGACGTTCTTTCCAGCCTCCATCTTGGATTCCGCTAAATGTCGCTAGGCCGCGCTGAACCTCGGCGATATTTTGAACCTCGCTCGTGGTAAAGTCTGCGGCTTTAAAGGAGGCGCTGGCACCTGGGAGTGTTTGCCAGGAAGACAGATGGCCGCCAAGCACGTGCAGGGAGAGGTAAAGGAAGGACGCCATTGGTCGGAATCACAGAATGTCGGGCTATAAACACTGAACTAGTGTTTTAAAACATAGTTAGCTACTAGCTCGCCGCTATCGAGCTAGTAGCTAACTAGCGGCTAACGTCCCTCCGTAGTGTTTCAGCTAAATCACTAATGAGTTTCTTACAAGTATCATCCCTGCAGGACCAGGAATAGCTAAACATGCTTCAACATGAATCGTGATTCTTACTTGTAACGATTCTTCACCGATTAAAACAATCTAAATCAATTTTGGAATGACTCGCGATTCTTATTCGTAACGATTCTTCATCCATTAAAAAAAATAAAATAAATTGATTTTCAAATGAATCGCGATTCGTGTTTGTAACGATTTGTCATCGATTCAAAAAATTAAATTTGGTTTTTGAATGAATCGTGATTTTTATTTGTAACGATTCTTCATCGATTAAAAAAAAAAAAAGATTTTCGAATGAATCGCGATTCATATTTGTAACAATTCTTCACCGATTAAAAACATTTAAATAGATTTTTGAATGAATCCTGATCCTTACTTGTAATAATTCTTCTTCCATTTAAAAAAATTAAAAAAATAATTACCGAATGAATCGCGATTCTTATTTGTAACGATTCTTAAAAAAAAAAATTTTTTTTCGAATGAATCGCGATTCGTCTTTGTAACAATTCTTCACTGATTAAAAAAATAAAAATTGATTTTTGAATGAATCGTGATTCTTACTTGTAACAATTCTTCACCGATTAAAAAAATCTAAATTGATTTTCAAATGACTCGCGATTCTTATTTGTAACGATTCTTCATCTATTAAAAAAAATAAATAGATTTTCGAATGAATCGCGATTCATATTCGTAACAATTCTTCACCGATTGAAAAAATAAAAATACATTTTTGAATGAATCGTGATTGTTACTTGTAATGATTCTTTATCGATTAAAAAAATCTAAATCCATTTTGGAATGACTTTCAATTCTTATTTGTAACGATTCTTCATCCATTAAAAATAAAACAAATCGATTTTCGAATGAATCGCGATTCGAATTTGTAACTATTTGTCATCGATTAAAAAAATAAAATTTGATTTTTGAATGAATCGTGATTCTTATTTGTAACGATTTTTCATCGATAAAAAAATAAATCGATTTATGAATGAATCACGATTCTTAATTGTAACGATTCTTCATTGATTTATAAGAAAAATAGATTTTCGAATAAATCGCGATTCGTATTTGTAACCCATTTTCATCGATTAAAAAAAAAAAAAATAGATTTTTGAATGAATCGCAATTCTTAATTGTAACGATTCTTCATCGATTTAAAAAAATACGAATTGATTTTCGAATGAATCCGATTCGAATTTGTATCGATTTTTCATTGATTAAAAAAAAAAAAAGATTTTTGAATGAATCGTGATTCTTATTTGTAACGATTTTTCATCGATAAAAAAAAAATCGATTTATGAATGAATCCAGATTCTTATTTGTAACAATTCTCCACAGATTAAAACAAATTTAATTTATTTTTTAATTAATTGTGATTCTTATTTATAACGATTCTTTATCGATTAAAAAGAAAAAGGATTTTCAAATGAATCGCGATTCGTATTTGTAGCAATTTTTCATCGATTAAAAAAAAAAAAGATTTTTGAATGAATCGAGATTCTTACTTGTAACGATTCTTCATTGATTAAAATGTTTTATTTATTTTTGAATAAACCGTGATTCATATTTGTAACCATTTTTCATCAATTAAAAAAACAAGATTTTGAATGAATCACGATTCTTAATTATAACGATTCTTCATTGATTTATAAAAAAAATAGATTTTCGAATAAATCGCGATTCGTATTTGTAACCATTTTTCATCGATTAAAAAAAAATAAAATAGATTTTTGAATGAATCGCAATTCTTAATTGTAACGATTCTTCATCGATTTAAAAAAATACGAATTGATTTTCGAATGAATCCGATTCGTATTTGTATCGATTTTTCATTGATTTAAAAAAAAACTTTGATTTTTGAATGAATCGTGATTCTTATTTGTAACGATTTTTCATCGATAAAAAAAATAATCGATTTATGAATGAATCCCGATTCTTATTTGTAACAATTCTCCACAGATTAAAACAAATTTAATTTATTTTTGAATTAATTGTGATTCTTATTTATAACGATTCTTCATCGATTAAAAAAAAAAAAGATTTTCAAATGAATCGCGATTCGTATTTGTAACGATTTTTCATCGATTAAAAAAAAAAAGAAAACGATTTTTGAATGAATCGCGATTCTTACTTGTAACGATTCTTCATTGATTAAAATGTTTTATTTATTTTTGAATAAAACGTGATTCATATTTGTAACCATTTTTCATCGATTAAAAAAAACAAGATTTTGAATGAATCACGATTCTTAATTGTAACGATTCTTCATTGATTTATAAAAAAAATAGATTTTCGAATAAATCGCAAATCGTATTTGTAACCATTTTTCATCGATTAAAAAAATTTTTTTTTTTGAATGAATCGCAATTCTTAATTGTAACGATTCTTCATCGATTTAAAAAAATACGAATTGATTTTTGATTGAATCCGATTCGTATTTGTATAGATTTTTCATTAATTAAAAAAAAAAAAAGATGTTTGAATGAATCGTGATTCTTATTTGTAACGATTTTTCATCGATAAAAAAAAAATCGATTTATGAATGAATCCCGATTCTTATTTGCAACAATTCTCCACAGATTAAAACAAATTTAATTTATTTTTTAATTAATTGTGATTCTTACTTATAACGATTCTTCATCGATTAAAAACAAATATTGGATTTTCAAATGAATCGCGATTTGTATTTGTAACGATTTTTAATCGATTAAAAAAAAAAGAAAAATATTTTTGAATGAATCGCGATTCTTAATTGTAACGATTCTTCATCGATTTAAAAAAATACGAATTGATTTTTGAATGAATCCGATTCGTATTTGTATCGATTTTTCATTGATTAAAAAAAAAAAAAGATTTTTGAATGAATCGCGATTCTTATTTGTAACGCTTCTTCATCGATTGAATAAAAAAAAGATTTTTGAATGAATCGCGATTCTTACTGGTAACGATTCTTCATCGATTAAAAAAAAAAAAGATTTTTGAATGAATCGCGATTCTTACTGGTAACCATTCTTCATCGATAAAAAAAAAATACAAATCAATTTTCGAATGAATTCGTATTTGTAATGATTTTTCATTGATTAAAACAAAAATATATATATTTTTGAATGAATTGCGATTCTTATTAGGAACTATTTTTCATTGATTAAAAAAATAGAAATACATTTTCGAATAAATTGCGATTCTTATTTGGAATGATTCTTCATCCATTTAAAGAACAAAAAGATTTTCAAATTAATTGTGATTCATATTTGTAACGATTCTTTATCAATTAAAAAAAACATTGGTTTTAGAATAAATCGTGATTCTTATTTACAAGGATTCTGTATCGATTGGAAAAAAAAATAGATTTTCGAATAAATCGGGATTCTTATTTGGAACAATTCTTCATTGATTAAAAAAATTAAAATAGATTTTCGAATGAATCATGATTCTTATATGTAATGATTCGTATTTATTAAAAAAAACATTGATTTTCAAATTAACCGCAGTTCTTATTTGTAACGATTCTTCATTTATTAAAATGTTTTAAATTAATTAAAAAAAAAAAAAAGTTTTATATTTTTCTTTTTTTGAAATATGTCCTGTCCAGCCACTTTATTAAATGTTTGGGTATAATTTTATGAAACAAAACCAGTTTTCTTTTAAGTAAAATAGAAATTTGTCACAGCTTGTTTCTCTAATTTATGGAGGAATGTAGTTAATCACAGAACTGGCACCCAATGTTATTAAAAAAAAAGTATTGATTCTGAATTGAAAATTGATTCTGAATGGAATCGTTTCCCCTCAAGAATCGAATCGAATCATGTGGTAAAATAATGGAAAGATCATTGAGGAGCAGGCGAGTAGAGAGTGCGTGTCGAGTGTGCAAAAAGTTCTCAGAGTGTGCGAAAAGTAATCACATACAAGTTTTGGTCCGGCGAGGAGAGTGCGCGTGAATTTTAATTGCGCTCCCAGTTAATGCGTGGCGGCGTTCCCCGAGGTTTGAAAATTTAAAACCGACTAAGTGAGAAAGAAAGTCGCCTCGGAACGAAGAGGCTGGGAATCGCCAAAGATTGTTTATTGTTGCGCGCTAAGAGCGACGCGTCAGCGCGCTTCTGCGAGGACATTAAGACGCTACCAAGAGCAGATGTTCCCACATTCTTTATTCATGCGCACGTCAGCCCGCTAAACAAACTCACAGATTTGAGGAATTGTGAGAAGAAGGAAAAAAAATATTAAAATCACAACCCTTGTCCTCGCTCGACCAAAACTCTCAACATTTACCCCAGTGGCGGAAAGTGGGCGGAGTCAAATCGATAGCAGCCCAATTAAAGTATTTCCAGGGTTGGTTATTTATTCACACTTGCCAATCAGGAGCCTCCCGCCTGCCAGCGTGGACTGTGGCGTGGCGTGAATGGTAAATGGTAAA
The DNA here is from genome assembly GCF_033978785.1 of Entelurus aequoreus. Classification (NCBI taxonomy): domain Eukaryota; kingdom Metazoa; phylum Chordata; class Actinopteri; order Syngnathiformes; family Syngnathidae; genus Entelurus; species Entelurus aequoreus. The sequence continues at coordinate 19,863,785 of NC_084741.1, read as the reverse complement.
TGGGTTATGCGCTTTTTCTACCTTTTTTTTTTTACACTATTTCCACATTCACCCATTCACACACACATTCACACACTTACACTGCCATGTAAGGCTCTAACCAGGACCCATCAGGAGCAAGGGTGAAGTGTCTTGCTCAATGCGGACCTGACACTGAGTGGGGACAGCCTGTTCTCACGTCCTCTTTCCCACAATATAAACAGCTTGCCTGCCCAATGACGTCATAACATCTAGGGCTTTTAGAGAGTAGAGTGCACAACTGCGCACACAACAAGGAGACGAAGCAGAAGAACGAGGAAATTACAGACATGGCGACGCTGTCGACGAGCAAGATGAAGAAATACGCTTGCAAGTTCCAAAACGAATGGAAACAAGAATATCAGTTCATACAGGACAGTTCGAAGGGGAAGGTGTATGTTGCCTGTAAATTTTGTAGAACAGACTTCTCCATTGAACACGGTGGCCGAAATGATATACTCATCATGAACGGAGAAGTTAAACAGGACAATACTGCCATCTAATGGATAGCCACCGGAACACTGAAATTCAAGTATTTCTTTTATTTATATGTAAATAAAAAAAATAAAAAAAAATACATATATATATATATATATATATATATATATATATATATATATATATATAGCTAGAATTCACTGAAAGTCAAGTATTTCATACATATATATATATATATATATATATATATATATATATATATATAAAAATATATATATATATATATATATATATATATATATATATATATATACATATATTATATATATATATATATATATATGTATATATATATATATATATATATATATATATATATATATATATATATATATATATTTATATATATATATATATATATATATATATATATATATATATATATATACTGATTTATATATATATATATATATATATATATATATATATATATATATATATATATATATATATATATATACTGATATATATATATATATATATATATATACATATATATATATATATATATATATATATATATATATATATATATATATATATATATTTTTTTATATATATATATATATATATATATATATATATATATATATATATATATATATATATATATATATATATATATATATATATATATCAGTGGCGTGCGGTGAGGTTCATGTCAGGTGAGGCACTGACTTCATCACAGTCAGATTTACAAACATATGAACCCTAAAGAGTATCTTATTCACCATTTGATTGGCAGCAGTTAACGGGTTATGTTTAAAAGCTCATACCAGCATTCTTCCCTGCTTGGCACTCAGCATCAAGGGTTGGAATTGGGGGTTAAATCACCAAAAATTATTCCCAGGCACGGCGCCGCTGCTGCCCACTGCTCCCCTCACCTCCCAGGGGGTGATCAAGGGGATGGGTCAAATGCAGAGGACAAATTTCACCACACCTACACTGTAAAAAAAAAGACATTTGAGAAAACGCAAATTTTCAAGGCAACATGATGCAACAAGATTTTTGCGTTTTCTCAACTTTTGACTACTGCTAACCAGACACTGTTTTGGTACACTGTAAAAAATAGTTATAGTTTTTAAGTTAGTCAGACTCAGAAATAAGGTTTCACTATGTTTAACTACCAAAACAGTGTCCGGCCAGCAGTAGTCAAAAGTTGAGAAAACGCAAAAATCTTGTTGCATCATGTTGCCTTGAAAATTAGCGTTATCTCAACTTTTTTTTTTTTTACAGTGTAGTGTGTGTGTGACAATCATTGGTACTTTAACTTTACACTTACAAACTGTAGCACACAAAAAAGCACATTTAATAAAAAAAACGTTATTATGGTCTTACCTTGACTTATAAGTGCGGGAGCAGTGGTGTTCGTGTTGGAAGAGTCATGAATGAATGAAATATGAAATCCGCGCAGCAGTCTGCAAGTGTACCTAATGTTGTGTCCCTGTTCACGGCTCCTCCGGCGCGCCGCGCGAGCATTGTTGTTTTTGCACTTTTTGGCTTCTTGTTAAGTGACTTTTTTTGGGTGGATTCGGTCTTGCACGTGGAGGGTTTGGGTGTGGGCTTTGGTTGGTGTGGCGCTCCCGTCGGGCGATGCATTCTGCGGCGGAGGTGCTTGGCACCAGGAGGCGGGGTTATGAGACGAGCCTCCAGTTTTATGATCGCTCAGCACAAGAAATACGTTACACACATACAGTTGTTGACAAAATACACTGTACATTATATACCTCAGCTAACTAAACTATGGAAATGTATAATATAATTCATATAGCAATACGGTCTCACTGCACAGCAGGCCAGCAGTTAGCCGAGTCATTGTGCACAATCCATGTTGAGGCACAAATCAGTGACGTGCCTCAACTGGCTGCTGATCACCGCACCGTCTCTTCTCAGTATTTGAACGGCAAATGTGAAAATAAAAATAAAAATAATCTAAAACTGGTGAAGTTAAATGGAAAATAACTTTAGTATAATCACTGGATACATATAACAATTTAATTAATTTTTTTTCTTTTTACTTTTTTTTTCTTTCCATGATGGCAGGTGAGGCCGTGCCTCCCCTGCCTCTAGTGACGGCACGCCACTGTATATATATATATATATATATATATATATATATATATATCATACTTGCCAAACTTGAGACCTCCAATATCGGGAGGTGGGGGGGGGGGGGGGTGGTTGGGGGCGTGATTGGGACGGGGGCGTGGTTAGGGGCGTGGTTAAGAGGAGAATATATTTACAGCTAGAATTCACCAACTCAAGTATTTCATATATATATATATATATATATATATATATATATATATATATATATATATATATATATATATATATATATATATATATATATACTTGACTTTCAGTGAATTCTAGCTATATATATATATATATATATATATATATATATATATATATATATATATATATATATATATATATATATATATATATATATATATATATATATATATATATATTTTTTTTAAATTTTTTAATTTTTTTTATTATATATATAAATAAAGGAAATACTTGAATTTTAGTGTTCATTTATTTACACATATACACACCCACACACAACACTCATCTACTCATTGTTGTACTTGAAAGTACAATGCTTTGTTAAGGGTTGAATTGTCCATCCTCTTTCTATTCTCTGTCACTATTTTTCCAACCATGCTGAACACCTCTCTGATGATGCATTGCTGTGTGGCACGCACAAAAGTGCTTTCATCAAATGCACGAGAGTGTGGAATCTTCCATCTCTCCCTAGCATGGCCCAAAACCGGTCAATCCTTGCTTCCTGGGGAAGATCTTCCCTGGCAAGCAATTGGTACTCCAGTACTTGTACCCGGAGGCTGGTCAGGTCCAATCGCAGCTGCGGCAGACTTTTTTGGGGGGGGCGTGGCCTCCAGCTCCGGCTGAATACCGGGAGTTTGTCGGGAGAAAATCTCTGTCGGGAGGTTGTCGGGAGAGGCGCTGAATATCGGGATTCTCCCGCTAAAAACGGGAGGGTTGGCAAGTATGATATATATATATATATATATATATATATATATATATATATATATATATATATATATATATATATATATATATATATATATATATATATATATATATATATATATATATATATATATGAAATATATATGAAATACACGAGTTGGTGAATTCTAGCTGTAAATAACCAACGTTGAAACAACATGCATTTTGCTGTAAATAACCAACGTTGAAACAACATGCATTTTTATGATGTTTAATCAACGTTGGGGTTCTCACATTGATTTGACCATTGAATTTTGGTCAATTCCCAACCAATATCCTATAAGACAAATACAACGTTGAAACATGCTTTTTGCAGACGTTCAAACAATGTTGGGTTCTGACGTTGATTTGACCATTGAATTTTGGTCATTTCCCAACTAATATTCTACAACACAAATACAACGTTGAAACAACATACTTTTTGACAACGCTCAATCAATGTTGGGTTCTCACGTTGATTTGACCATTGAATTTTGGTCATTTCCCAACTAATATTCTACAACACAAATACAACGTTGAAACAACATACTTTTTGACAACGCTCAATCAATGTTGGGTTCTCACGTTGATTTGACCATTGAATTTTGGTCATTTCCCAACCAATATCCTACAAGACCAATACAACGTTGAAACAACATGTATTTTGATGATGTTTAATCAACGTTGGGTTCTCACATTGATTTGACCATTGAATTTTGGTCAATTCCCAACCAATATCCTACAAGACCAATACAAGTTGAAACAACATGCTTTTTGACACCGTTTAATCAATGTTGGGTGCTGATGTTGATTTGACCACTGAATTTTGGTCATTTCCCAACCAATATCCTACAAAACCAATACAACATTGGAACAACATACTTTTTGATGACGTTTTTTCAATGTTGGGTTCTGACGTTGATTTGATCATTGATATTTGGTCATTTCAACAAACATGCACATGCTGTACATGTACATATACATTCACTGTACAAACATACATATACACATACATGTACATATACATTCACTGTACAATAATACATATACACATACATGTACTTATACATTCACTGTACAATAATACATATACCTACTCAGTGGCCTAGTGGTTAGAGTGTCCGCCCTGAGATCGGTAGGTTGTGAGCTCAAAACCCGGGCCGAGTCATACCAAAGACTATAAAAATGGGACCCATTACCTCCCTGTTTGGCACTCAGCATTAAAGGTTGGAATTGGGGGTTGAATCACCAAAAACTATTCCCGGGCGCGGCCACCACTGCTGCTCACTGCTCCCCTCAACTCCCAGGGGGTGATCAAGGGTGAAGGGTCAAATGCAGAGAATAATTTTGCCACATCTAGTGTGTGTGTGACAATCATTGGTACTTAAACTTTAACTTAATATACACATACTTTACATATACATTCATTGTACAAACATACATATACACATACTGTATATATACATTCACTGTACAAACATACATAAACTGTACATATACATTCACTGTGTGATACAACGTTGTATCAATGTCTTGTGCCCGTTGGGTGGTAGAGTGGGCGCTTTCCATCATTTTCAGCAGACTGCATTGCAAAATGATCAATCAATCTGGCCTGATAAATCCCTTCTCTACCGTATTTAATTAGTTTTAAATGTAGAATATTACAGGAAGTATTAAATATTGTTGTGTTGAAAGTGCATTAATATGTTCGGTAAAAAATAAATAAATGATGGTGTTCTTGTGCCATCGGCCGCTAGTCGCCGACGTTCTAATGGCGAGCGAGCTAATTTGCCCGTGTGCTAATCGCTAGCGCGCTAATAGGCCCGCGTCTGAAGGCTTAACTGTGCTTGTTGTGTTTGTATATATCTCTCTCCTTCTATTCGTGGTCATCTTGGCCCGCCAAGTCGTGTGCCCGAAAACCCGCTACACGCCCCCCACCCCCCGCCCTTACGTGCAAACCATCTTTATTCAGCCTCTCTGCTAATGTGTGTGGCACACGCATCAACATGCTTTGTGCGAAATGAATTACGGCTAATTAAAAATCAACAGAAATGAGCATGCAACACTCTGTGCACCATTAATATTTTAACCAGCAGCAGCAGCAGTAATTAAATCCCCCCCCCCCCCCCATCATCTCTCGCTCGCCATCTACAAAGCATCAATAAATTGCAGCATAAGAAAAAAAAAAAAAAGTACAGGTGTGTCTACCTGTCAAGCCAGTAATATCATGATAAATCCATATCATCCCTCATCGTTAGCGCTCTCTCTCACCTCGCCACTTTGCGAGAGACTCGCCACCCCGCGGCGGGAGGATGGGGAGAGGGAGTTCGGGGAGGGGGGCGGGTGGGGTGAGGGAGAGCGAGGTGATGTTCGGCGTCCGAGCCTCGATCCTTCGCTAGACGTTCAAGTCGGAAGATTATGACATCGTCATGTACATTTTAGGTTCGTACCAAAACAGGCTGCAAGAGGGTCCACTCTTTGCGGAGCGAATGAAACCGAGTGGACCCCTCTTGTCCGTCACCCACTCGCTTTGTCCCTGCGGGTGGAGGCGGCGGTGCTAGCCGGCGGAAATTGCTTTGCAAGGGAAGCACGGCTTTTTTCTAAAATGTAAACAAAACATGGGTATTCCTGGTCTTGTCATCCTCGTCCGGACAGAAGGGCGACACGGCAGTCGGAGACGCTTTACCATAGGATAGGATAGGATAGGATAGGATAGGATAGGATAGGATAGGATAGGATAGGACTTTATTGTCATTGCACAAGTACAACGAAACTATGTTTTCAGCACAAACCCGTTGAAAATTAGACAAACAAACAGTGTACAGGGTTACAGAACAGGAACGCTGATGGGTCGCCAAAGGCGCCCCGTAAAAGATAAGAAAAAGGTAAAACGCTGGGGAAGAAGATGAGTAAAAAAATACAATCTAGACTGGGCTTCTAAGGGGGGCCTAGTCTGGAGTGGAAAAAAACACATAAACACGTTACATTTAATCCCGACAACTCGCAACAGAGGGGTGGGGAGTTGGTACCCTGGAGGTCGACTGCTGCTATAAAGCGCTGCCAGCCATCCATCACCCCGAGGGGAAACAAGCGGTGGTGAAGGTGTGGGGTGGGGGAGTGGTGTGTGTGTGTGTATGTGCCCATTGTCTTGGGTGTGATGATGTAATGTTCATAGGATGGGGCCGTTCTGCATGTAAGCAAAAGTTTTGACTCCAGGTGAGGGAGGTCAATCAATCAATCAATCAATCAACTTTTATTTATATAGCCCTAAATAACAAGTGTCTCAAAGGGCTGCACAAGCCACAACGACATCGAGACCGAAAGCAATGGATGTCGAGTGGGTCTGACATAATTTTGTGAGAGTCCAGTCCATAGTGGATCTAACATAATAGTGAAAGTCCAGCCCATAGTGGATCTAACATAATAGTGAGAGTCCAGTCCATAGTGGGGCCAGCAGGAGACCATCCCGAGCGGAGACGCGTCAGCAGCGCAGAGATGTCCCCAACCGATACACAGGCGAGCGGTCCACCCCGGGTCCCGACTCTGGACAGCCAGCACTTCATCCATGGCCACCGGACCTGTGCCCCCCCCTCCACAAGTGAGAGGGGGGCAGAAGAGAAAAGAAAAGAAACGGCAGATCAACTGGTCTTAAAAGGGGTCTATTTAAAGGCTAGAGTATACAAATGAGTTTTAAGATGGGACATAAATGCTTCTACTGAGGTAGCATCTCTAACTGTTACCGGGAGGGCCTTCCATAGTACTGGAGCCCGAATAGAAAACACTCTATAGCCCGCAGACTTTTTTTGGGCTCTGAGAATCACTAATAAGCCGGGGTTCTTTGAACGCAGATTTCTTGCCGGGACATATGGTACAATACAATCGGCAAGATAGGCTGGAGCTAGACTGTGTAGTATTTTATACATAAGTAATAAAACCTTAAAGTCACATCTTAAAGGCCTACTGAAATGATTTTTTTTTATTTAAACGGGAATAGCAGATCCATTCTATATGTCATACTTGCCATATTTTTGCTGAAAGGATTTAGTAGAGAAAATCGACGATAAAGTTCGCAACTTTTGCTCGCTGATAAAAAAAAGCCTTGCCTGTACCGGAAGTAGCGTGACGTCACAGGAGCTAGTATTCCTCACAATTCCCCATTGTTTACAATGGAGCGAGAGAGATTCGGACCGAGAAAGTGATGATTACCCCATTAATTTGAGCGAGGATGAAAGATTTGTAGATGAGGAACGTTACAGTGAACGACTTGAGAGGCAGTGATTGACGTATCTTTTTTCGCTCTGACCGTAACTTAGGTACAAGCTGGCTCATTGGATTCCACACTCTCCTTTTTATATTGTGGATCACGGATTTGTATTTTAAACCACCTCGGATACTATATCCTCTTGAAAATGAGAGTCGAGCACGCGAAATGGACATTTAAAGTGACTTTTATCTCCAAGACAATACATCAGTGACACACTTAGCTACTGAGCTAGCGCGATAGCATCGTTCTCAAATGAAGATAGAAACAAAATAAATAAACCCCTTAATGGAAGGATGGATAGAAAATCAACAATACTATTAAACCGTGGACATGTAAATACACGGTTAATGCTTTCCAGGCTGGCGAAGGTTAACAATGCTGTGCTAACGACGCCATTGAAGCTAACTTAGCAACCAGACCTCACAGAACTATGTACACTCTCCTTTTTCTATTGTGAATCACAGATTTGTATTTTAAACCACCTCGGATACTATATCCTCTTGAAATTGAGAGTCGAGCACGCGAAATGGACATTTAAAGTGACTTTTATCTCCAAGACAATACATCGGTGACACACTTAGCTACTGAGCTAGCGCGATAGCATCGTTCTCAAATGAAGATAGAAACAAAATAAATAAACCACTTAATGGAAGGATAGATAGAAAATCAACAATACTATTAAACCGTGGACATGTAAATACACGGTTAATGCTTTCCAGGCTGGCGAAGGTTAACAATGCTGTGCTAACGACGCCATTGAAGCTAACTTAGCAACCAGACCTCACAGAACTATGTACTCTCTCCTTTTTCTATTGTGAATCACAGATTTGTATTTTAAACCACCTCGGATACTATATCCTCTTGAAAATGAGAGTCGAGCACGCGAAATGGACATTTAAAGTGACTTATCTCCAAGACAATACATCGGTGACACACTTAGCTACTGAGCTAGCGCGTAGCATCGTTCTCAAATGAAGATAGAAACCCATCAACAGCCGTGCTCACCTGCATTCCAGCGATCAACGGCACGACGAAGGACTTCATCCGTGGGTTTGGCGGCAAGCATCGGCTAGGCGTCAGGGTAAGTAGTCCTTGTTGTGTTGCTGTAAGTATTGTAATGCCCCGCAGTGGAGAAGGAGTCACACAGACGAGGAAGCGCTGCTCAATCGCTTTATTAAAAAGCGGTAACTGGTTGTAGTTCAAAAAGTAACGCACACACATACACGAGCTGCTGTTAGCCAAAGCTCACACACACAAGTTCTCCGCCAACTCACTCGCGCATGCGCGTTCCCCAAACCCTTAAAGACAGTACACTAATGCAAATATCACAGATATTACAGTATTGTACTTAGCCGCTAAAACACCGATCGATCCCACCTACAACGTTCTTCTTTGCAGTCTCCATTGTTCATTAAACAAATTGCAAAAGATTCACCAACACAGATGTCCAGAATAATGTGGAATTTTGTCGAAGAAAACAAGAGGCTTTTCTATCGGGTCCGATGGGGTCCAACCACTTCCGTTGCTTTTGTGACGTCACGCGCATAAATCATATCCAAAGGAGTTTTTCAACCGGAAGTGTGGCGGGAATTTTAAAATTGAACTTTATAAGTTAACCCGGCCGTATTGGCATGTGTTGCAATGTTAACATTTCATCATTGATATATAAACTATCAGACTGCGTGGTTGGTAGTAGTGGGTTTCAGTAGGCCTTTAAGTGCACAGGAAGCCAGTGCAGGTGAGCCAGTATAGGCGTAATATGATTTGTCAAAAGTCTAGCAGCAGCATTTTGTACCAACTGTAATCTTTTAATGCTAGACAAAGGGAGACCCGAAAATAATACGTTTCAGTAATCGAGACGAGGTCAAAAGCATCCATCATTGAGGTGTCCTCGGGGGTGTTTTCAGAACAGCCTGTTCCTGTTGTTCACAGCGTCAAGGCCATTCGAGGGTGTCAAATCGTAGATTAGGATGTTTGTTTTCCGCGAGCAGACAATACAATGACTTGTCTGTTCTATTCGTCCATGCTGGCTGCTCTCATATTACATTTTTCCTTTTCAAGCTTCTCCATGATGTGATCCATCTTGCGATTCAGTTCATAAATCGCCACAGTCTGTGATCCCACAGCCCGGCCCAAACCTTCCATTGCGATGAACAGCCTTTGGGCTCCTTGAGTGGCTGCCATCGTCTTACAAATTTGACGATACACCAGAGCAATGCCCAGCCCAATCAGCAGGTGCCCCGCGATCACGGTTCCAAATAGGTAGATGAATAGGGGCCGATCCCGTGGGTGCTTCCGGGCCCAAGCACACACACACACCGAGCACCCACTGGCAGAAGTGTAGATCGGCGCCTATGCGCTTTACTGAATCAAAAGTTGCTTTATAACAATCGTCAATATACAGGACTGCAGTTTCTGGAGGAGGTCAGGTCAAGAAAATGAGGCACTCCTAACTTGGAGGAGCCGAACCACCGTCTTATATTCCTTCTGTCTCCGTGTGGGTGTGTGTTAATTCAGGAGAGTACAACCTGACCATGTAAAGAGATGTTCGTGTGCAAGTGACTGGGAAGACAACAGATGTATACCATAACTTGTAGGTTGATGTTAAGATAACATGGAGTCTCTCCTCCAGGATAGAGCTATCACTTTTGCATTCCGAAGTCTGAATTTATTACCTATTCTTATGAGAAAGTTAAGCCAGTCCACATACAAATGTTCAACGAAGGCTCCTTAATTTACTATGGGCTCAACCATTATTTACTTAAACCTGGTGGTTTGCTTTCTCCAAGTTGCATATAAACATTCACCGTCCGAATAATTGGCCGGAAAATATACTATTTTGATTCGAATACATGGAAAACATTTTTTTCTATATTATTGGATTCATCTGTGTGACGTCAGAATTTTTTGGAACAACACAGAGAAGAAAGTACAAAAGAGCTCTTAAAGAGAGATTCCTCAATTTCTGAAGAGACAATTGCCACGATCCCCCAGATACCAGTGAAAGCTGAGCTGGCTGACCCCCCCACCAGTGCAGAGACAGTGGAAATCACTCCAACAGACCACTTCTGGAAAGGCATCAGGAGGCAATAGTCTGCCCGCACACATCTACAAGAATGAAGGCATGGCACTAGTAGAGAAGCTAACGTCTCTGTACCAGGTCATCTGGAGGAAGGGTGAAGTCCCTCAAAACTTCAAAGATGCATCCATAGTCCATGTCTACAAGAGGAAAGGGGACAGGGCATCCTGCGATAACCATGGCGGTATAGCCCTCCTGAGCGTCGCAGGAAAGATCCTGGCGAGAATCATCCTCAACCGACTCATCAATCATGTTGCTGAGAATGTCGTCCCTGAATCCCAATGTGGTTTCCGTGCAGGCAGAGGTACATGTGACATGATCTTTGCCATCCGACAACTGCAAGAAAAGTGCAGAGAGCAGAACAAGGGTCTCTTTATGTTGTTTGTTGACCTCACCAAAGCCTTTGACACAGTCAATCGTGAGGGCCTATGGCAAATCCTTGGCAAGTTTGGCTGCCCAGAGAAGCTGATATCACTCATCGCGTCCTTCCATGACGGGATGCAAGCCAGGGTCCAAGAAAATGGTGATGCATCCAAGCCATTCCCTGTTAGGAATGGAGTGAAGTGATGTGTTCTGGCCCCAACCCTTTTCTCCATCTTGTTCTCTGCAATGCTGCTGGATGCTTTCACAGACTGTGACATCCAGTTCCGCTTCAGTGGCAAGCTTTTCAACTTGCGGAGACTCCAGGCACGGACCAAAGTGTTTGAGGCTCTACTGCGGGAATTCCTCTTTGCTGATGACTGTGCTTTGACAGCTACAACTTCAGATGACATCCAGCACATTGTGAACAGCTTTTCAGTATCCTGTAGACACTTTGGTCTGACTATAAGCCAGTGGCCATGTTTCAACCGCCCCCCATCACCTTAGAACCCTGCTGTTACTCCTTCCACCACCAGTGACCATTGACAGTACGGACCTCAAGACCTGCTACCTTGGAAGCACCATCTCTAGCAATGGATCTCTGGACAACGAGATCGTATCTCCAAAGCCAGTTCATCATTTGGAAGACTGACAAAGAGGCTGTGGCAGAACCACGGCATAAAGCTGTGCACAAAAGCTGCTGTCAACAGAGCAGTAGGGGTGAGTGCACTGCTCTACGGCTTTGAAACCTGGACAACCTACAATCGTCACATCCATCAACTGGAACCGTTCCACCACAGGTGTCTGCGCTCAATATGCAACATCAAGTGGCAGGACAAAGTGTCTACACTCGAGGTCCTGCAGAAGTGTGGTCTACCCAGCGTTCAAAGCCTGGTCATCAAAGCCCAGCTCAGGTGGGCAGGTCATGTTGTCCGTATGCCGGATAGTCGGATACCAAACATGATGCTCTATGGTCAGCTGAAGGAGGGACAGCGTGGCCTGGGAAGACCCCTTCTCCGCTTCAAGGACAAACTGAAGGCCAATCTCAGGGCCTGCAACATCGATGTAGCAAACTTGGAGGATACAGCTGTCGACAGGGAAAGGTGGAGGCACCAGGTCACCGGAGGCACTCAGAGCTTCGAACGGACAAGGGTGGACTCCATCCAAGACAAGTGAGACCGCAGGAAACGTGGACCTCTCACCTCCACACTGGACAACATTCCCTGCTGTATTTGTGGAAGACTGTGTGTCCCAGGGATATGGTTACGCTCCCACATGAGGAGTCCCGCTAAAAGGAAATAGCTGTTTTTGTCTACTCATCCGTCGGATCGACGGTAGACTCCATCATGAGGCCAAAAGTTTGGACACACCTTCTCATTCAATTAGAGATGTCCGATAATATCGGACTACCGATATTATCGTCCGATAACTGCTTTAAAATGTAATATCGGAAATTATCGGTATCGGTTTCAAAAAGTAAAATGTATGACTTTTTAAAACGCCGCTGTACGGAGTGGTACACGGACATAGGGAGAACTACAGAGCAGTTGCGTCTTACAGTCATACTTGCCAACCCTCCCGATTTTCCCGGGAGATTCCTGAATTTCAGTGCCTCTCCCAAAAATCTCCCGGGGCAACCATTCTCCCGAATTTCTCCAGATTTCCACTCACACAACAATATTGGGGGCGTGCCTTAAAGGTACTGCCTTTGCGTGGCGGTCCAATCACATAATATCGACGGTTTTTCACACACACGATTGAATGCAAGGCATACTTGGTCAACAGCCAAACAGGTCACACTGAGGGCGGCCGTATAAACAACTTTAACACTGTTACAAATATACGCCACACTGTGAACCCACACCAAACAAGAATGACAAACACATTTCGGGAGAACATCCGCACCGTAACACAACATAAACACAACAGAACAAATACCCAGAATCCCTTGCAGCACTAACTCTTCCGGGATGCTACAATATACACCCCCCGCTACACCCTACCCCCCACCTCAACCCCGCCCACCTCAACCTCCTCATGCTCTCTCAGAGAGAGCATGTCCCAAATTCCAAGCTGCTGTTTTGAGGCATGTTAAAAAAAAATAATGCGCTTTGTGACTTCAATAATAAATATGGCAGTGCCATGTTGGCATTTTTTTCCATAACTTGAGTTGATTTATTTTGGAAAACCTTGTTACATTGTTTAATGCATCCAGCGGGGCATCACAACAAAATTAGGCATAATAATGTGTTAATTACACTACTGTATATATCGTATCGGTTGATATCGGAATCGGTAATTAAGAGTTGGACAAAATCGGAATATCGGGTATATCGGCAAAAAAGCCATTATCGGACATCCTACATTCAATGCGTTTTCTTTACTATTTACATTGTAGATTGTCACTGAAGGCATCAAAACTATGTGTACTTAACAAAAAAAGGTGTAATAAATGAAAACATATATTCTAGTCTTCTTCAAAATAGCCATCCTTTGCTCTGAGTACTGCTTTGCACACTCTTGGCATTCTCTTGATGAGCTTCAAGCACACCCGTGAAGTGAAAACCATCTTGAAGCTCATCCAGAGAATCAACAAGCTCTGTTTACTCATCCAAACACAAACTGAGCATTTGAAAGTTTTATCAAACGTTTTTAAGAAGAAAAACATACGGCAAAAAAAAAAAATAGGATGATTTTTTTTTTAAATAAGAAAAACTTTGTCGTGTGAGATTTTGTATCTTTAAAGCTCGCCAGTGTTCACACGACCCAACGTAATCGCGGTCGTAATTGAACGTAACAAAAAGCACAAACTTTATCTGGTTAGAAAAACCATCAGCCGGCGACTGATTTCCTTTCCCAGCATGCTTTGCAGGGGCGTGAATTCTGCCTCTCAAAACAACACAGATGTGATTATCAGCGCGATACGCGGGGTCACGTGACCTGCCCTGGTCAGACGCACAATACGGACATTATGCCACAGAGTTGGCCTCAACAAAGCGTATTGACGTGTTGACAATGAAGCTGATGATGGAATTCGATGATAACGACAAACAAAACAAAAAAATCCCCCTTTTTTTTTCTCCCCCAAAAGCCACGGTCGTAAAAGTTCACTCTGCGGGTCAAGAGGTCATGGCGTAGGATGCAGCTGGGAGGCGGAGCTCCTTCAACACAAGGGGGGGGAATTTTGTATATGACTTTGTCAATAAAAATAATTTTTTGTCCTAATTCTTACACAGTTGATACACGTGTCCATTATTGTGCCTGCCGCCTCCCCCAATCCTGCCTAGCAACAACCAACGTTCATTTCTACTGGTTGACATTCCTGAACTAAAAGTTGTAATATTTGTATCACGCTCACACAAAAAGTATGTAAAAGAAAACAAACAAAAAAAAGCCATGTTTCATGGTTCTGACACAAGATTAATACTCCAGATGTGAACCTTACTAAAACTGACTTCTGCAGGGGTGTCCAAAGTTGGGCCCCGGGGGCCATCTGTGGCCTGCAGCTTGAGTTTGATTAAAAACAAAAAAAACTGTAAAAATGTAAGAAAAAAAAGACTGAAAAAGTCTAAGTATGCATGGCATATTTTATATTTAAAAAATGCTAAATAGACATTATATATAAAAACTTAGTGCCAGCTTTGTGTTAAAAGTAACAAATTGTATTATTTTTTAGTACCAAAATGTCAGCTTTTTCTCGCTACATTACATCTTTTGCTCTTTTTTCTTACAGTTTTCCTGTTTTTCTTTTTTTTTTTGCGGGCCAACTGCTATCCGTAAATGGCCCCCTGGCCGCACTTTGGACACCCCTGATATAACTAAAACTACTACACTTTGTCACCTATAACACAACGCTGACAAAAACTTTGGTCGGTTTTCAGCATTTTTTATTTTTTTTTTACAAAAAAAAATATCTAAATGGCCCCTTGCATACTTTGACTTTTCTTTATGTGGCCCTTAGTGGAAAAAATGTTGGCAAACCGTTCCACTATTCAATTCGATTCTTTAAAAAAACAAACAAAAAAAAACAAACAAACAAACAGAAACATTTTTGAAAATCATGACTCTATTCATAATTTGAACAAATAAGAATCGTGTCTCGGATGTGAATCATTTAATTCTAGCACCCATAATTAATACTGGACAAAAAAAACCAATAGGATAGTAGCGGAAATCAAACGTAAATGTGTACTATTTTAAGCAGTTGTGTCCAAACTTTTTGACTTGGGGGCCACATTGGGCTTAAAAAAGGTGATAAATGTGGAGAGGCTGTTTTGCGTTTTTCCCATCATCCCTTGTAATGGATTTAAATGGGTGTAGTTTAGATTTTTTTTTATGCTGATTGGACATTTGTTTTTATAATATCGTCAAAGTTCAATGAGCAGGTTGTGTTATGTGTGACCATGTTTGTTGAATTTTTGTGCTGGTTGATTTTTATTTATTTTTATTTTTGCACCATGACTAGGGAAGGTTGTTTGGATCGGGTCATATAACTAAGCTGCTGTGCACACTCTATCAATGATGCCATTTATTTGAGTTCCTTTTGATGGCAAGAAAATGGCAGCTATCGTTCAACTACTGATTATATGTATTTTGTATGAAAAAAACGTGCCCGGCCAAATTGCTTATTGGACAGGTGCCATCTCGCGAGCCTAATTGAAGACTCCAGCGGGTCGTAATTTGGACATCCCTGATTTAAACGTTTTGTCAACTAGGGGGGTCCGCAGCTCGCTGCGGGGTTGTTCTTCCAGTGCAAAGACGGCTCCGGACGACAACGTGAAGGTAGGGTTGGATTTAATTGACATAAATAACTCAAACTACCACAAACGTAAACAATAAAATATTTCTTTTTTCATAAAAAATATTGGGAAGAAAAAAAAAATTGTTTTCAAAGAAAAATATTTGGAAGAATAAAAACACATTTCTTCAATCAAAAACTAATTTTCAAGAATAAAAACTATTTTGGGCGGTGGCCGAAGGCAGGGCACTTGGCGGTCCGATCCTCGGCTACAGAAGCTAGCTCTTGGGACGTGGAACGTCACCTTGCTGGGGGGGGAAGGAGCCTGAGCTAGTGCGCGAGGTGGAGAAGTTCCGGCTAGACCAGGGGTCGGCAACCCGCGGCTCCGGAGCCGCATGCGGCTCCTTGACCACTCTGATGCGGCTCAGCTACATACATGCCGACCCCCCCGATTTTCCCAGGAGACTTACGGATGTCAGTATCTCTCATAGACTACTCCCAGGAAAATATAATCCTATTTACACTCTAATTACTATATAAAGGGCATGCCCTAATTGCACTGCAGTAATTGTCCTCTATAGCATTTACATACAGCATGCCAGTCCAGCCACATGTTGCATGTTGTTATTGCTTGCTCACACAGGAGACAGCAAAGCATACTTACTCATCAGCCACACAGCTTACACTGACGGTAGCCGTATCAAACAACTTTAACATTGTTACGTTACAAATATGCGCCACACTGTGAACCCACACCAAAAAAGAATGAAAAACACATTTCTGCAGAACATCCCACTGTAACACAACATAAACACAACACAACCATTACCCAGAATCCCATGCAGCCCTAACTCTTCCGGTCTACATTATACACCCCCGCTACCACCAAATCCCCCCACACATCAACCCCCCCCTCTACGTGCGTTGGTTGAGCGGAAGAGTTAGGGCTGCATGGGATTCTGGGTATTGGTACCGTCAGTGTAAGATGTGTGGCTGTTGAGTTAGTAGCCTTGCTGTCTGTAACGCTATCTAGCCAAAGCTGCGTTCCACTTGTGGCCGAGCAGATACACTGACTGGGCAGACTCTAGAGGGCGCCAAATGCAGTGTCATCACGCTCTGATATTCGGGAGTCTCCCGGGAAAAATGAGAAGGTTGGCAAGTATGACGCAAGCGACATTCATTCAAAACTCGCGGGCTGCACTAACATCAAATTTCCACATTAAAGTACGTGTCGGTGCGTGTGTCTGAGACCCCTAGTTAACATAGCACAAAGCGTTTAAGCTTTGTATGCGGTGTTTTTCATTTTAAATTTTAAAAACATATTTTGTGGCTCCCATTACTTTCTTTAATGTGTGAAACTTGCCAAAATGGCTCTTTGAGTGGTAAAGGTTGCCGACCCCTGGGCTAGACATAGTCGGACTCACTTCGACGCACAGCAAGGGCTCTGGAACCAGTTCTCTCGAGAGGGGCTGGACTCTCTTCCACTCTGGCGTTGCCGGCAGTGAGAGGCAACGGGCTGGGGTGGCAATTCTTGTTGGCCCCCGGCTCAGAGCCTGCATGTTGGAGTTCAACCCGGTGGACGAGAGGGTAGCTTCCCTCCGCCTTCGGGAGGGGGAACGGGTCCTGACTGTGGTTTGCGCTTACGCGCCAAACCGCAGCTCAGAGTACCCACCCTTTTTGGATTCGCTCGAGGGAGTACTTGAGAGTGCTCCCCCGGGTGATTCCCTCGTTCTACTGGGCGACTTCAACGCTCATGTTGGCAGCGACAGTGAAACCTGGAGAGGCGTGATTGGGAAGAATGGCCGCCCGGATCTGAACCCGAGCAGTGTTTTGTTATTGGACTTTTGTGCCCGTCACAGATTGTCCATAGCGAACACCATGTTCAAACATAAGGGTGTCCATATGTGCACTTGGCACCAGGACACCCTAGGCCGCAGTTCCATGATCGACTTTGTAGTTGTGTCGTCGGATTTGCGGCCTCATGTTTTGGACACTCGGGTGAAGAGAGGGGCGGAGCTTTCTACCGATCACCACCTGGTGGTGAGTTGGCTGCGATGGTGGGGGAGGATGCCGGACAGACCTGGCAGGCCCAAACGCATTGTGAGGGTTTCCTGGGAACGTCTGGCAGAGTCTCCTGTCAGAGAGAGTTTCAATTCCCACCTCCGGAAGAACTTTGAACATGTCACGAGGGAGGTGCTGGACATTGAGTCCGAATGGACCATGTTCCGCGCCTCTATTGTCGAGGCGGCTGATTGGAGCTGTGGCCGCAAGGTAGTTGGTGCCTGTCGTGGCGGTAATCCTAGAACCCGTTGGTGGACACCGGCGGTGAGGGATGCCGTCAAGCTGAAGAAGGAGTCCTATCGGGTTCTTTTGGCTCATAGGACTCCTGAGGCAGCGGACAGGTACCGACAGGCCAAGCGGTGTGCGGCTTCAGCGGTCGCGGAGGCAAAAACTCGGACATGGTAGGAGTTCGGGGAAGCCAGGGAAAACGACTTCCGGACGGCTTCGAAGCGATTCTGGACCACCATCCGCCGCCTCAGGAAGGGGAAGCAGTGCACTATCAACACCGTGTATGGTGAGGATGGTGTTCTGCTGACCTCGACTGCGGATGTTGTGGATCGGTGGAGGGATTACTTCGAAGACCTCCTCAATCCCACCAACACGTCTTCCTATGAGGAAGCAGTGCCTGGGGAATCTGTGGTGGGCTCTCCTATTTCTGGGGCTGAGGTTGCTGAGGTAGTTAAAAAGCTCCTCGGTGGCAAGGCCCCGGGGGTGGATGAGATCCGCCCGGAGTTCCTTAAGGCTCTGGATGCCGTGGGGCTGTCTTGGTTGACAAGACTCTGCAGCATCGCATGGACATCGGGGGCGGTACCTCTGGATTGGCAGACCGGGGTGGTGGTTCCTCTCTTTAAGAAGGGGAACCGGAGGGTGTGTTCTAACTATCGTGGGATCACACTCCTCAGCCTTCCCGGTAAGGTCTATTCGGGTGTGCTGGAGAGGAGGCTACACCGGATAGTCGAACCTCGGATTCAGGAGGAACAGTGTGGTTTTCGTCCTGGTCGTGGAACTGTGGACCAGCTCTATACTCTCGGCAGGGTCCTTGAGGGTGCATGGGAGTTTGCCCAACCAGTCTACATGTGTTTTGTGGACTTGGAGAAGGCATTCGACCGTGTCCCTCGGGAAGTCCTGTGGGGAGTGCTCAGAGAGTATGGGGTATCGGACTGTCTGATTGTGGCGGTCCGCTCCCTGTATGATTAGTGCCAGAGTTTGGTCCGCATTGCCGGCAGTAAGTCGGACACGTTTCCAGTGAGGGTTGGACTCCGCCAAGGCTGCCCTTTGTCACCGATTCTGTTCATAACTTTTATGGACATAATTTCTAGGCGCAGTCAAGGCGTTGAGGGGATCTGGTTTGGTGGCTGCAGGATTAGGTCTCTGCTTTTTGCAGATGATGTGGTCCTGATGGCTTCATCTGGCCAGGATCTTCAGCTCTCGCTGGATCGGTTCGCAGCTGAGTGTGAAGCGACTGGGATGAGAATCAGCACCTCCAAGTCCGAGTCCATGGTTCTCGCCCGGAAAAGGGTGGAGTGCCATCTCCGGGTTGGGGAGGAGACCCTGCCCCAAGTGGAGGAGTTCAAGTACCTTGGAGTCTTGTTCACGAGTGGGGGAAGAGTGGATCGTGAGATCGACAGGCGGATCGGTGCGGCGTCTTCAGTAATGCGGACGCTGTATCGATCCGTTGTGGTGAAGAAGGAGCTGAGCCGGAAGGCAAAGCTCTCAATTTACCGGTCGATCTACGTTCCCATCCTCACCTATGGTCATGAGCTTTGGGTTATGACCGAAAGGACAAGATCACAGGTACAAGCGGCCGAAATGAGTTTCCTCCGCCGGGTGGCGGAGCTCTCCCTTAGAGATAGGGTGAGAAGCTCTGCCATCCGGGGGGAGCTCAAAGTAAAGCCGCTGCTCCTCCACATCGAGAGGAGCCAGTTGAGGTGGTTCGGGCATCTGGTCAGGATGCCACCCGAACGCCTCCCTAGGGAGGTGTTTAGGGCACGTCCGACCGGTAGGAGGCCACGGGGAAGACCCAGGACACGTTGGGAAGACTATGTCTCTCGGCTGGCCTGGGAACGCCTCGGGATCCCCTGGGAAGAGCTGGACGAAGTGGCTGGGGAGAGGGAAGTCTGGGTTTCCCTGCTTAGGCTGCTGCCCCCGCGACCCGACCTCGGATAAGCGGAAGAAGATGGATGGATGGATGGATGGAAAAACTATTTTCTAGAATCAAAAAATGATTCGCTAGTAAAAAAAAAACATCAAT
>NC_084741.1:19813489-19838489 GCF_033978785.1 Entelurus aequoreus | reverse complement strand
AACTAACAGTGGTATAATTATTTAGTTTACAGTAATGCACAGTAAAACCGACCAAAAATTTGACAGTAAGAAAAACAAAAAACATTGGTACGATTCTTTAATTTACAGTAATGCACTGTAAAAACGGCAAAAAAAAAACGAATTTTACAGTAAAACTTATAGTGGTATAATTCTTCAATTTACAGTAACACACTGTGGAAAAACAATGACCATATATTTTATGGTAAAAAAAAAAAAAAAAGTTGTCACGTTTTTAATTGTAATTTTAATTCGAAATATAATTGCCCCATTTTTACTGTAATGCGCAGTTAAAACAACCAACAATTTTACAGTAAAACAACCAACAAACATTGGTATAATTTTATGGTAAAAAAAAAAGGAAAAAAAGCAGCTCAGTTGCCAGAATTTTACAATAGAAAAAAAATAAGTTGTTCCATTTTTAAGTAAATAGTAATACACTTTAAAAACTGACCTTTAAACCAACAAACTGTCAGCTCTTTTGCCAGAATGTTACCCTAACAATAACAATGGTATAATTTTTCAATTTACAGTAATGCCCTGTAAAAAATAAGTTAATTTAAAAAAAAAAAAATCCAGCTCAGTCACCAGAATTTTACCATTAAAATTATAATCATCCCATTTTTACAGTAATGCACGATAAAAACTACTAAAAATTTAACAGTAAAAAAAATTAAAAAATAAATAAAATAGCAGCCTAGTTCCCATATTTTTCCGTAAAAATTACAGTGGTAACAGTTACACCAATAAACAGTAAAAAATAATGATGATTTTACAGTAGAAAAACTGCCAGCTCAGTTGCCAAAATTTTATCGTAACACTGGTGTCATTTTTTTTTTTTTTTTTTTACAGTAATTCACAATGAAAGCAATGACCATAGATTTAAAGCAAAAAACTGACAGCTCAGACACTGTAATTGTACTGTAAAGGTAAAAGTGCTACCATTTTTTTTAATTTACAGTAATACACTGTAAAAACGGCCACGTTTTACGATAAAAAACAAAGCAGCAGCTTAGTTGCTGGGATTTTAGCGTAAAAACAAAACAAAAAGTGTAACCATTTTCAAGTTTACAGTAATTCAACGTAAAAACATTATACATTTGACGTTAAAATTCTGGCAAGATGTTGTTTTTTAACATAAAATCGACATGTTTTTTTTGCCATGTACATTTTGTCTATTATAAGCGCCAAAAACAACCCAATGTATGTCAAAACATATTTTGTCATATGAATCATTCAAAGTGCGCTAATTAGTTAGCAATGCATTTAGCACCACCCGCAGGCCTGGAGTGGGATAGCAGCATCCTTTCTTCATTTCATCAAAGCGGAAAAACAAAAGTCTGACTCTTCTCCTCGCGTTCAATCGCGGGTCACATGACCACGGCGATCATCCCTAAGCTCCTTCCCAACTTTTGCGCCGGCTCCCAACTTTCCTCCCTGAGCTCCTTTAGCTCCAGGGGACTCTGCCCCCACCCCCCCCCCCCCCCCCCCCCCGTCTCTGAAGGGGATCGCGGCTTTGGCACCCGACTGGACTCGCCTCGCTCATCAAATCTGCGTCCACGGATCTCAGCTCCCGGGGTCCGACGGCTGGAGTCGTTCAAGTTTCCCCCGCCTCAGCTCGACCTCTGGCGGGCGACGGGAGCCAAGCGGCTGAGATCTCGCCCCCCCTCCCCTCCCCTACCCCCGGGGCCCGCTGGAACCCGAAAGCCGGCGGTGGCGCGGTGGCGCGGTGGCTCCGGCCCATCCTCGTCTGCGTGACTTATGGAGTTTGAGGCCCGGCGCTGCCAACACCACTTTGAGTGCACTTTTACGATAAACAAAAGCACATCCGAGCTTGAGCTTCTCATTTCACACTGTGTGCTTTGGCTGCCGGCGACGCTTTCCTGGAGCCTCTGGCCCCGAGTCCAAAGAACGGCTCCAGTTGGCTTTACTTATAAAATACAAAAAAAAAAAAAAAAAAGATGCTACATGTGGGGGATTATTCTCCAGCCTTCATCCTCCAAGCTCTTTGCTCGCCCTCAACCTTCACTTTCCTCAAGACAAACACCTGACTCCACACACACACGCACACACACACACACACACACACACACACACACACACACACACACACACACACACACACACACACACACACACACACACACACACACACACACACACACACACACACACACACTTGTATTTCTTACCTTCTTGAGACCCCCGAAAAATGCCTACCTCTTTAAAGGCCGACTGAAATGAATTATTTTTATTTAAACGGGGATAGCAGATCCATTCTACGTGTCATACTTGATCATTTCGCGATATTGCCATATTTTTGCTGAAAGGATTTAGTAGAGAACAACGATCGCAACTTTTGGTATCTGATAAATAAAAGCCTTGCCCGTACCGGAAGTAGCGTGACGTAGTCAATTAAAAGGCTCCTCACATTTTCCTATTGTTTTCAACGCAGCTAGAGAGATTCGGACAGAGAAAGCGACGATTACCCCATTAATTTGAGCGAGGATGAAAGATTCGTGGATGAGGAACGTTAGAGTGAAGGACTAGAATGCAGAGTTTTGTCGCTCTGACCGTAACATAGGTACAAGCTGGCTCATTGGATTCCACACTCTCTCCTTTTTCTATTGTGGATCACGGATTTGTATTTTAAACCACCTCGGATACTATATCCTCTTGAAAATGAGAGTCGAGAACGCGAAATGGACATTCACAGTGACTTTTATCTTCACGACAATACATCGACGAAACACTTTAGCTACGGAGCTAACGTGATAGCATCGTGCTTAACTGCATACAGAAACAAAATAAATAAATCCCTGACTGGAAGGATAGATAGAAGATCAACAATACTATTAAACCATGGACATGTAAATACACGGTTAATGCTTTCCAACCTGGCGAAGGTTAACAATGCTGTTGCTAACGACGCCATTGAAGCTAACTTAGCAACGGGACCTCACAGAGCTATGCTAAAAACACTAGCTATCCACCCACGCCAGCCAGCCCTCATCTGCTCATCAACACCCGTGCTCACCTGCGTTCCAGCGATCGACGGAGCGACGAAGGACTTCACCCGATCACAGATGCGGTCGGCGAGACGGAGGAAGTTAAGGTGAGTTTGGCGGCTAATGCGTCTGCTATCCATCTCTGTCTTCCTGGTTGTGTTGCTGTAGTCCGCCGCTAATACACCGATCCTACCTACAACTTTCTTCTTTGCAGTCTTCATTGTTCATTAAACAAATTGCAAAAGATTCACCAACACAGATGTCCAGAATACTGTGGAATTATGAGATGAAAACAGAGCTTTTTTGTATTGTATTCAATGGGGTACCAATACTTCCGCATCAACTGATTCCGTCACGCGCATACGTCATCATATCTAGACGTTTTCAACTGGAAGTTTAGCGGGAAATTTAAAATTGCAATTTATAAGTTGGTCGGTAGTAGTGGGTTTCAATAGGCCTTTAAAACCACCCTTTCTAGATATATAAAGATGTGTATTTACAACATTAATAATATCTACATACTATGCAAATATAAAAAAGCTTGTTGTGAAAAATGAGTTGGAATTTCACAAGGAAAAAGGTCACAATTTCACAAGAAAAACTTAGAATTTGGGCAGTATTATAATAAAAGTTGTCATTTTACTCAAGGCAAGTCGAAATTTTACAAGAAAAACTGAACATTTGTGCAATATTATGATAAAAGTTGGAATTTTACTCAATGACAGTCGCAATTTTACGAGAAGAGCTTAACATTTTGGCAACTTTATGAAAAGAGTCGTAATTTTATTCGAAAAAACTCCCTCTTTTTTAAGAAAACTTAAAAATGTTGGCAATATTATGATAATAATTGGAATTTTAATTTACTTGGCAAAATTATGACAATAATGATAATTTTACTCAAAAATGTCACTATTTTACAAGAACACCAAAGACATTGTGATAAAAGTCAGAATTTTATATAACAAATGTCACCATTTTGCATTAAAAAGTAATAATTTTACATAAAAACAGTAATAATTTTACATAAAAAAGTAATAATTTTACGAGAAAATATTGCAATATTACAATATTAATGCTGCGGCTATGCTAACGCTCTTGGGAGTGTAGAGCGATTTGGCAAAAAACACCCGTCATTTCTGTCAATTTCATGGCTGGCTCAAAGCGTGAACACTCTGTGATCACATACGACCGACAGACAATTCTGGATGTGGATGGATCGGGTCGTTATAGACTGAAAGATGCATGTACGGTGGACCTCCTCGCTAGCATGGGAATACTTTGTGGGCTACATCGAGCGGCCTTTGTAGCAGCGGAGTCAAGTGCTAGCGGTGACCGCCAATGGAGACGACATAAGCGGTGCGAGCGGAAGCAGAAGCGGGGATGCCGAGCTGGGCTAACAACAAAGAGAAAAGCTAACCAAAGAAGCGTGGAGTCTCCGGGTAAAAAGCCATTTAAACTAGAACTAGCCGGCGTCAGGCTGGATAATCCCTGCACACATAGCAATTCTCTTAGAATAAAACACAACTCACATAATGTTTTTTCTTTTGTGACCGTGTCAGAGGCAGACATACATTGTACTGAGGTAGCTAACTATGATGCGTTCAGTTTATCGCAACATCAAGCAAACAATCTGAATATCCCCGTCGTATCAATTCCTAGATATGGTCGAAACTATTTAAAGTGCAATACGCATAATAAACGCAACATTATTAATATTGCTACTTCGGATAATTTCAACAAACAATCCTCAAAACAGCCCACTACCTATAATATGGGCTTTTTAAACATAAGATCATTATCTTCCAAAACGTTATTAGTTAATGAAATCATTAGAGACAACAAACTTGACGTTGTTGGTCTCGCCGAGACCTGGCTCAAACCAGACGATTTTTTTGCGCTAAATGAGGCATCTCCTCCTGGCTATACCAATACACATGTTGCCCGACCTCTTAAAAGGGGAAGGGGTGTCGCACTAATATACAATGAAAACTATAATCTTACACCTAACCTAAATAATAAATATAACTCGTTTGAGGTGCTCACTTTGAGGTTTGTCACACCGCTGCCTCTCCACCTGGCTGTTATCTACCGCCCCCCTGGGCCCTATTCGGACTTCATCAGTGAATTCTCAGAGTTTGTTGCTGATCTAGTGACGCACGCCGACAATATAATCATAATGGGGGACTTTAATATCCATATGAATACCCCATCGGACCCTCCATGCGTGGCGCTCCAGACTATAATTGATAGCTGTGGTCTTACACAAATAATAAATGAACCCACGCATCGCAACGGTAATACGATAGATCTAGTGCTTGTCAGGGGTGTCACCACCTCTAAAGTTACGATACTCCCGTACACTAAAGTAATGTCCGATCATTACCTTATAAAATTCGAAGTTCTGACTCATTGTCAACAAACTAATAATAATAATAATAACTACTATAGCACCCGCAACATTAATGCTGCCACAACGATGACTCTTACTGACCTACTGCCTTCGGTAATGGCACCATTCCCAAATTATGTGGGCTCTATTGATAACCTCACTAACAACTTTAATGACGCCCTGCGCGACACCATTGATATTGTAGCACCGCTAAAGCTAAAAAGAGCCCCTAAAAGGCGTACCCCATGGTTTACAGAAGAAACTAAAGCCCAGAAATTATCATGTAGAAAGCTGGAACGCAAATGGCGTGCGACTAAACTTGAGGTTTTCCATCAAGCATGGTGTGATAGTTTAATAACTTATAAACTCATTCTTACCTCAGTTAAAGCTAAATATTACTCAAATCTCATCCACCTCAACAAAAATGATCCTAAATTTCTGTTTAGTACAGTAGCATCGCTAACCCAACAAGGGACTCCTCCCAGTAGCTCCACCCACTCAGCAGATGACTTTATGAATTTCTTTAATAAGAAAATTGAAGTCATTAGAAAAGAGATTAAAGACAATGCATCTCAGCTACAACTGGGTTCTATTAACACAGATACTACTGTATATACGACGGATACCGCCCTCCAAAATAGTTTCTCTCTCTTTGATGAAATAACATTGGAGGAATTGTCAAAATGTGTAAATGGGACAAAACAAACAACATGTTTACTTGACCCGATTCCTGGGAAACTTATCAAGGAGCTTTTTGTATTATTAGGTCCATCAGTGTTAAATATTATAAACGTATCACTTTCCTCTGGCACTGTTCCCCTAGCATTCAAAAAAGCGGTCATTCATCCTCTACTCAAAAGACCTAACCTCGATCCTGATCTCCTGGTAAACTACCGGCCGGTGTCCCACCTTCCGTTTATCTCGAAAATCCTCGAAAAAATTGTAGCACAGCAGCTAAATGAACACTTAGCGTCTAACAATCTCTGTGAACCTTTTCAGTCCAGTTTCAGGGCAAATCACTCTACGGAGACAGTCCTCGCAAAAATGACTAATGATCTATTGCTAACGATGGATTCTGATGCTTCATCTATGTTGCTGCTTCTTGATCTTAGCGCCGCTTTCGATACTGTTGATCATAATATTTTATTAGAGCGTATCAAAACGCGTATTGGGATGACAGACTTAGCCTTGTCTTGTTTTAACTCTTATCTTACTGACAGGATGCAGTGTGTCTCCCATAACAATGTGACCTCGGACTATGTTAAGGTAACGTGCGGAGTTCCCCAGGGTTCGGTTCTTGGCCCTGCACTCTTTAATATTTACATGCTGCCGCTAGGTGACATCATACGCAAATACGGTGTTAGCTTTCACTGTTATGCGGATGACACCCAACTCTACATGCCCCTAAAGCTGACCAACATGCCGGATTGTAGTCAGCTGGAGGCGTGTCTTAATGAAATTAAACAATGGATGTCCGCTAACTTTTTGCAACTCAACGCTAAGAAAACGGAAATGCTGATTATCGGTCCTGCTCAACACCGGCATCTATTTAATAATACCACCTTAACATTTGACAACCAAACAATTAAACAAGGCGACTCGGTAAAGAATCTGGGTATTATCTTCGACCCAACTCTCTCGTTTGAGTCACACAATATCCGTAATATCGCTAAAATTCGTCCCATTCTGTCCACAAGCGATGCTGAGATCATTATCCATGCGTTCGTTACATCTCGTCTCGATTACTGTAACGTTTTATTTTCGGGCCCCCCTATGTCTAGCATTAAAATATTACAGATGGTACAAAATGCGGCTGCTAGACTTTTGACAAAAACAAGAAAGTTTGATCATATTACGCCTATACTGGCTCACTTGCACTGGCTTCCTGTGCACCTAAGATGCGACTTTAAGGTTTTACTACTTACGTATAAAATACTACACGGTCAAGCTCCCGCCTATCTTGACGATTATATTGTACCATATGTCCCGGCAAGAAATCTGCGTTCAAAGAACTCCGGCTTATTAGTGATTCCCAGAGCCCAAAAAAAGTCTGCGGGCTATAGAGCGTTTTCTATTCGGGCTCCAGTACTATGGAATGCCCTCCCGGTAAAAGTTAGAGATGCTACCTCAGTAGAAGCATGTAAGTCTCATCTTAAAACTCATTTGTATACTCTAGCCTTTAAATAGACTCCCCTTTTAGACCAGTTGATCTGCCGTTTCTTTTATTTTATTTTCTACTCTGCTCCCAACCCGGGGTTGGGAGCAGAGTAGTCCCCATCAGATGGGGACATCTCTACGCTGCTGACCCGTCTCCACTCAGGATGGTTCCTGCTGGCCCCACTATGGACTGGACTTTCGCTGATGTGTTGGACTTTCACAATATTATGCCAGACCCACTCGACATCCATTGCTTTCGGTCTCCCCTAGAGGGGGGGGGGGGGGGGATTACCCACATATGCGGTCCTCTCCAAGGTTTCTCATAGTCATTCACATTGACGTCCCACTGGGGTGAGTTTTCCTTGCCCGTATGTGGGCTCTGTACCGAGGATGTCATTGTGGCTTGTACAGCCCTTTGAGACACTTGTGATTTAGGGCTATATAAATAAACATTGATTGATTGATTGATTGATACAGAAACAGAAAGAATATGATAAATTGTTCCCAATTTTATAAGAAAGAAGTCGACACATTGTGAGAAAAAGACTGCTGTTATAGTTAATACATTTATTTTTAGTTTTTTTTGTTTGTAATTGATTTTTAATCTTCATTATTTACTTCAAGTTATTACAGTATGTCGCTATGCACATTTTTTAATTTTTTTTTTAATTTTTTAAATTCATTTTGTCCAAAGGGGGCACATTTCAATTTCTTACACACACTTGTTATTTCATATGTTGACCAGAGGCGGAGCACTTTTAAAACCGACACACAAAATCCCTCCTTTTTGGGACCACCCTCATTTTGATATATTTCACCACCAGGGGTGCAAATGAGACATTCTCTATTAGATGCAATGGTTTTCAGTATTGGGACCATGATTTATGTCCTAACTTGTTCACACCTCCTCATATGGAAGCTACTTTTCCTTGTTGTTGTCTCAAGAAGGGTAGATATACAAGAACACACACACACACACACACACACACACACACACACAAACACACACACACACGCACACATGCACACACACACACACTTGTATTTCTGACCTTTTTGAGACCCCTGAAAAATGCCTACCTCTCTAGGACCACCCTTTCTAAATATATATAGATGTGTATTTACAACATTAATAATATATACATACTATGCAAATATAAAAAAGCTTGTTGTGAAAAATTTGTTGAAATTTCACGAGAAAAAAGTCACAATTTCACAATAATAATAATAATAATACCTGGAATTTATATAGCGCTTTTCTAAGTACCCAAAGTCGCTTTACATGTTAAAAACCCATCATTCATTCACACCTGGTGGTGGTAAGCTACTTTCGTAGCCACAGCTGCCCTGGGGTAGACTGACGGAAGCGTGGCTGCCAATTTGCGCCTACGGCCCCTCCGACCACCACCTATCATTCATTCAACATTCATTCACCGGTGTGAGCGGCACCGGGGGCAAGGGTGAAGTGTCCTGCCCAAGGACACAACGGCATGGTAAGAGGCGGGGAGCGAACCTGCAACCCTCAGGTTTCTGACACGGGCGCTCTACCCACAACGCCATGCCGCCCCGAAAAGAAAAACTTTGAACTTTGGCAGTATTATAATTAAAGTCGTCATTTTACTCAACGCAAGTCGAAATTTTACAAGAAAAACTGAACGTGTGCGCAATATTATGATAAAAGTTTGATTTTTAACTCATTAACAGTCGCAACTTTACGAGAAAAGCTTGAATGTTGGCAACTTTATGAAAAGAGTCGTAATTTTATTCGACAAAAGTCCCCCTTTTTTAAGAAAACTTAAAAATGTTGGCAATATTATGATAATAATTGGAATTTTAAGTTACTTGGCAAAATTATGACAAAAGTGATAATTTTACTCAAAAATGTCACTATTTTACAAGAACAACAAAGACATTGTGATAAAAGTCAGAATTTTATATGACAAATGTCACCATTTTGCATTAAAAAGTAATAATTTTACATAAAAAAGTAATAATTTTACATAAAAAAGTAATAATTTTACAAGAAAATATTGCAATATTACAGAAACAGAAAGCATATGAGAAATTGTTCCCAATTTTATAAGAAAAAAGTTGACACATTGTGAGAAAAAGATTGCTGTTATAGTTAATACATTTATTTTTAGTTTTTTTTGTTTGTAATTGATTTTTAATCTTCATTATTTACTTCAAGTTATTACAGTATGTCGCTATGCACATATTTTTATTTTTATTTTTTAATTAATTTTGTCCAAAGGGGGCACATTTCAATTTCTTACACACCCTTGTTATTTCATATGTTGACCAGAGGGGGAGCACTTTTAAAACCGACACACAGTCAATTTGAAAAATCCCTCCTTTTTGGGACCACCCTCATTTTGATAGATTTCACCACCAGGGGTGCAAATGAGACATTCTCTATTAGATGCAATGGCTTTCTGTATTGGGACCATGATTTATGTCCTAACTTGTTCACACCTCCTCATATGGAAGCTACTTTTCCTTGTTGTTGTCTCAAGAAGGGTAGACACACACACACACACACACACACACACACACACACACACACACACACACACACACACACACACACACACACACACACACACACACGCACACACACACACTTGTATTTCTGACCTTCTTGAGACCCCTTAAAAATGCCTCCCTCTTTAGGACCACCCTTTCTAGATATATAAAGATGTGTATTTACAACATTAATAATATATACATACTATGCACATATAAAAAAGCTTGTTGTGAAAAATTTGTCGAAATTTCACGAGAAAAAAGTCACAATTTCACAAGAAAAACTTTGAATTTTGGCAGTATTATAATAAAAGTCGTCATTTTACTCAACGCAAGTTAAAATTTTACAAGAAAAACTTTACGAGAAAAGCTTAAAATGTTGGCAACTTTATGAAAAGAGTCGTAATTTTATTCGACAAAAGTCCCCCTTTTTTAAGAAAACTTAAAAATGTTGGCAATAGTATGATAATACGTGGAATTTTAAGTTACTTGGCAAAATTATGACAAAAGTGATAATTTTACTCAAAAATGTCACTATTTTACAAGAACAACAAAAACATTGGCAACATGGTGATAAAAGTCAGAATGTTATATGACAAATGTCACCATTTTGCATTAAAAAGTAATAATTTGACATAAAAAAAGGAATAATTTCATGAGAAAATATCGCAATATTACAGAAACAGAAAGAATATGAGAAATTGTGCCCAATTTTATAAGAAAAAAGTTGACACATTGTGAGAAAAAGACTGCTGTTATAGATAATTTTTATTATTTTTGTTTGTAATTGGTTAGTGATGTTTATTATTTACTTCAAGTTATTACAGTATGTCGCTATGTACATATTTATTTAAAGTAATTTTGTGCAAAGGGGGCAGATTTCAATTTCTTACACACACTTGTTATTTCATATGTTGACCAGAGGGGGAGCACTTTTAAAACCGACACACAGTCAATTTGAAAAGTCGTACATATATTTAATGGCTCTAATCGACTTTTAAATGCAGCTTAAATTATTTTAGGCATGTGCTTACTGACAACAAAGATGATTAATTCATACATAAATATAATTTTTTACGCTAAGTGTGCTGATCATTTAGCTGTTACGATAATTAAAATGAATCTTAAAATGTATTCATTTAAAAGAAAGGAAAGGCAAATTGCTAAAAAAACAATTGACTTTGTTTAGGTGTAAAAATTGAAGCAGTGTTAATTGTGTGAAATGTTTACATTTTAAAACATTTTAGGAAGTGTAAAAAGAAGTGAAGCAGCCCTTTAAACACATTTTAGGTGTAAAAAGAAGTGAAGCACTGTTATTTATGTAAAATGTTTACATTTAAACACAATGTAGGTGTAAAAAGAAGTAAAGTAGTGTTATTTGTGTAAAATTTTTACATTTAAAATGCATTTAAGGTGTAAAAAGTAGTGAAACAGTGTTAATTGTGTAAAATGTTTACATTCAAAACACATTTCAATTTTAAAAAGAAGTGAAGCAGTGTTGACATTGTTAAATGTTTACATTTAAACACATTTTAGTTGTAAAAAGAAGTAAAGCAGTGTTATTTATGTAAAATGTTTACATTTAAACACATTGTAGGTGTAAAAAGAAGTGAAGCAGTCTTGATTGTTTTAAATGTTTACATTTAAAACACAGTTTAGGTGTAAAAAGAAGTGAAGCAGTGTTAATTGTGTAAAATGTTAACATTTGAAAAAAAATCTAACATAAAAGGAAATAAAGCAGTTTTGATTGTTTAAAATGTTTTCATTTAAAACATATTTTAATTAAAAAAAGAAGTGAATCAGTGTTGATTGTGTAGAATGTTTACATTTAAAACATATTTTAGGTGTAAAAAGAAGTGAAGCAGTGTTGATTGTGTAAAATGTTTACATTTAAAACACATTTACGTGTAAAAAGAAATGAAGCAGTGTTAATTGTGTGAAATGTTTACATTTGAAAAACAAATCCAACATAAAAGGAAGTAAAGCAGTTTTGACTGTTTAAAATGTTTACATTTAAAATATACAAACGTTTGTACATTTAAACACATTTTAGGTGTAAAAAGAAGTGAAGCAGTGGTAATTGTGTAAAATGATTACATTTAAACACATTTTAGGTGTAAAAATAATTTAAGCAGTGTTAGTTGTGTAAAATGTTTACATTTAAAACATTCTAAATGAATAAAGCAGTGAAGCAGTGTTAAATGTGTAAAATGTTTACGTTTAAAAAAACAAATCTAACGTAAAAGGAAGGGAAACAGTTTTGATTGTTTAAAATGTTTACATTTAAAACACTTTTTAATTTTCAAAAGAAGTGAAGCAGTGTTGTGTGACCCATGTTTAAAATACCCATTAAAAACATGCATACAGTGCAAAGACTTTTATTGTGGAGGGTTACTTCCTGCCGCTCACTTCCTTTTAAGGAAGTGCTGCTCACTAATCACCACCCCCTCCCGCAGCTGCTGTGAGAAGCGCTTGAGAAGAAACTTGCAAAATCTTCTCATTCTAAACACTTTGCAAACTTCATAATTAGGTGAGTCTTTTGCCATGGCATAATCAACGGAATTCCACAATCATGTGCCATGTCGCCAATATTATGTTAGCATCTGTTTTAGCATAGGCGCTAACCGCTGCCATACTTCCATAGAGCCACCATGTTCGATTAACTAGGCCAGGGGTCGGCAACCCAAAATGTTGAAAGAGCCACATTGGACCAAAAATACAAAAACAAATCTGTCTGGAGCCGCAACAAATTAGAAGCCATATTACATACAGATAGTGTGTCATGAGATATACATTGAATTGAGATGACTTAAATGAAAGTAAATTACCTCAAATATAGCTACTAATGAGGCATAATGATGCAATATGTACATATAGCTAGCCTAAATAGCATGTTAGCATCGATTAGCTTGCAGTCATGCAGTGACCAAATATGTTTGATTAGCACTCCACACAAGTCAATAACATCAACAAAACTCACCTTTGTGCATTCACGCACAACGATAAAAGTTTGGTGGACAAAATGAGACAGAAAAAGAAGTGGCATAAAACACGTCCTAGAAAGTCGGAGAAAGTTATACATGTAAACAAACTAAGGTGAGTTCAAGGACCGCCAAAATTAGTAGGAAAAAACGGCGCTCGCCAAATACTCGAATCAGTGACGCATGTTTAATACAAACAGTGTGCTTTATAACAATTAGGGAGGTTTGTGTCATGTTTGTCCTCCTACAGAAACCATATTAAAACAAAAAATATATTTTTTTCCCCTCATCTTTTTCCATTTTTCATACATTTTTGAAAAAGCTTCAGATAGCCACTAGGGCGGCGCTAAAGAGCCACTTGCAGCTCTAGAGCCGCGGGTTGCCGACCCCTAAACTAGGCTGACCATACGTCCTCTTTTCCCCGGACATGTCCTCTTTTGCGGGGGTGTCCGGGTGGACTTTCTTAAATGCCTCAAATGTCCGGCATTTTGAGTTAGGGTTGCGTGTATTTTCAATGTACGTTCAGGGTTAAGTTAAGAAGGGGTTAAACAAAACAAACTGTGAAGGTGCGCACGCAGAAACATTCGTGAGGGAGGGGCAGAGACACAGAGCGAGAGAGCTAGTGAGTGGAGAGACAGACATGAGAACAAGAAATGCCGAAACGTAAATGCAACTTCACGGGTGGTTTGCGGGAAAAGTATTTGTGTTTTGGTCCTGGCTGTGACACATGGGAAGCAGAATGCACTGTGTGCAAAACAGGAACGTGTATATCTGTGGCAAATAAAGGGGCCAACGATCTACAAGCCCATATCGACACTACAAAGCACAAAACAGCTGTGCAGGGCGAGAGCTCGTCTGCTGTTTTTTTGTTTAAATGTAATTAACTTCTTTTGAGGCATTATTTATGTTTACATTATATGCAAGAGGTTATTTTGAATATTTCTACCTCTGCACTTTTTTTTTCCAAAACTGTGAATGTTACAGAATATAAGTGTGACTTATTTTGTTATATTGTCAAGCAGTGTTGGCGTTAACGCACTTTTTGTGTATTTTTAACGCATTGAAATCAGAAAGGACGCAATTTATTTAATTTTTTTTACCATTTGCGGCCCACAGCTAATGTTTTAAAGGCCCACGGCACATTCTAAAAATACTATTAAAATAAACAAAAACATAACAAAAGTGAAATAAAAAAGCTTACAGGTGAAATGTAATTTAGAAACAGTTGCAATGTTGATTAATAAAACAAAAATGTTTTTTTTTCTTTCAAACTGTCATTGCTCAAAACATAATAATAATAATCAAAATCAATGTTATTATGAATTATTGACCTATCAAAGGTTCCGATTACTTCACATCAAATATTCCACTAAGAAAAATATTTTTGGTGGAAGATTTTGCATATTTTGGGTGTTTGCCATAAAAAACATAGTTTTGTTTGACAAAAAAGGGCGGAAAACAAACAAACAAAAAACACAACATAAAAAAACTAAAACATTTTGAAATGAGGAATAGATGTGAAGTTGATGTAGACTCCAGAGATTTAAGCGTTAAATATAAAATGTATGTATGCCCTGGCACACCATTATCATCATTTCATGACCCAAGCAAAACACTTTGTATACTTTTATACTGAAATAAATACACCTACAACTTATTCAATAAAAACATAAAAACTAGCAGCAGTGGTAAAGTTTAGATCCATGAAGGACAGAAGAAAGTGAAAGAATGTTTATAACTGAATACATTTACATATGTATACACATTTGTTATCTTTTGTATTATTTTTTTTAATGAATTAACGTTTATGACAACCTTTTTCCAAATCACAACATAGAATGTGAGATATAACCGGATAATGCATACATTTGTCATTTATTTTCAAAACGCTTACAAAAAAGTGGTACCCCAAAAATGTACTGTGGCACCCCATTTTTATGACTTGATGGGGTCCCTGGGACCCCATTTTGAAAATTCCTAGCGCCAACACTACTGTCAACATAGGAGAAAAAATGCTTTATTTAAATGAATATATTACTTATGAAGCAAGTTCGAGTATCATTGGCAAATTTTCACCTAGTCCCGGCCTTGGCGTGCTGCCCGCCTTGGCACGCATATATGTGTCCTCTTTTTGGGGTTTCACAATATGGTCAGCCTAATTTATAAGCAACAGTTTAGTCTAGCAAAGTGGCAAAGGGCTTTGCACTGCTAATATGCTTTAGCCACCTTGTGGATGCGCTTCAGATGGAACGCAGGTGCGTGTATTTAGGTTGTTGCGCAACACTTTAATTTATTAACTCTGCTTGATTGTTTATCAACTTTGAATGTTTGGACAAGTACTTGAATTTGAATTATGATACATTGAGTTTCTAATAATGAGTATTATTATGAAACTAGGTTCTATAAGTGCACTTGTAAATGAACTTGTAATTGAATTTGTAATTGATCCATGATTGAGTGTTATCACTTTAGATAAGAAATCATGATCTGTATTATAAATGTATTATGAATGTTCATTTTAATTGGACTCATGATTGTCAACATGGTTAATTATGTCATATCAATTGGTTTATTAGTACAAATAATTAGTCATTCCGGACAATCGAATGCTTACATTATGCTTTCAAATACATCTATAATGTACTTTGCTAGTGAAGAGGTAACTAGGTTACTCACTTTGTTTTTTTGGACTTTTAGGTCAGGTTTTTTTTCCGGGAAGGAATACCCGTTGACCCAAACAACCTGAGCTCCCTATCCACCTTCAAACTCAACTCAACAAATGGCGAGCTAAACAACTACGCGGTAGGACAAGCATTTTTTTTCTCCTCCGCGGCGAACCTTTTGGATTACTTTTGTTTGTGAACTGAACTTTTGGACTGACGCGAAAGCGTTTGCGTACCTTTTTGAACTGAACTGTGAACTGGTTCCGAGAAGGCAGCAGGACTGCATCTTGTGTTTTTGTTTTGGGCATTTTTTTTATTTTTTCCTACTGTGTCATCTGTGGCATTTATATTCCTGTTCAATACATTTAACGCAGTCGAAACCAAAATAACTAGTTGTCGTCATCTTTCATACCACAGGCTCCTAGACGAACCATCTTCTGTCACACTGTTTACATTCTTAACCCGCCTAGCCCATGCTAGCGTTACAGTTGACTTAAGG
The DNA here is from genome assembly GCF_033978785.1 of Entelurus aequoreus. Lineage (NCBI taxonomy): Eukaryota > Metazoa > Chordata > Actinopteri > Syngnathiformes > Syngnathidae > Entelurus > Entelurus aequoreus. Next base: position 19,822,248 of record NC_084741.1, on the reverse strand, counting down.
CCTACTGAAATTATTTTTTTTAATTTAAACGGGGATAGCAGATCCATTCTGTGCCATACTTGATCATTTCGCGATATTGCCATATTTTTGCTGAACGGATTTAGTATAGAACAACGACGATAAAGTTCGCAACTTTTGGTCGCTGATAAAAAAAATCCTTGCCTGTACCGGAAGTAGCGTGACGTCACAGGAGGAAGGAATCCTCACAATTCCCCATTGTTTACAATGGAGCGAGAGAGATTCGGACAGAGAAAGCGACGATTACCCCATTAATTTGAGCGAGGATGAAAGATTCGTGGATGAGGAATGTTAGAGTGAAGAACTAGTGTATCTTTTTTCGCTCTGACCGTAACTTAGGTACAAGGTCTCCTTTTTCTATTGTGGATCACGGATTTGTATTTTAAACCACCTCGAATACTATTTTCTCTTGAAAATGAGAGTCGAGAACGCGAAATGGACATTCACAGTGACTTTTATCTCCACGACAATACATCGGCGAAACTCTTTAGCTACTGAGCTAACGTGATAGCATTGGGCTCAAATGCAGATAGAAACAAAATAAATAAATCCCTGACTGGAAGAATAGACAGAAGATCAACAATACTATTAAACCATGGACATGTAACTACACGGTTAATAATTCTCAGCCTGGCAAAGCTTAACAATGCTGTTGCTAACGACGCTGAAGCTAACTTAGCAACTTAGCAACCGGACCTCACAGAGCTATGATAAAACATTAGCGCTCCACCTACGCCAGCCAGCCCTCATCTGCTCATCAACACCCGTGCTCACCTGCGTTCCAACGATAGACGGCGCGACGAAGGACTTCACCCGATCACAGATGCGGTCGGCGGCTAGCATCGGCTAGCGCGTCTGCTATCCAAGTAAGTCCTACTTGTTGTGTTGCTACAGCCAGCCGCTAATACACCGATCCCACCTACAACTTTCTTCTTTGCAATGTCCATTGTTCATTAAACAAATTGCAAAAGATTCACCAACACAGATGTCCAGAATACTGTGGAATTGTTCGATGAAAACAGAGCAGTTTGTATGGTGACACATTGGGTACGAATACTTCCGTTGCCGTCGTGACGTCACGCGCATACGTCATCATACATAGACGTTTCCAACCGGAAGTTTAGCGGGAAATTTAAAATTGCACTTTATAAGTTAACCCGGCCGTATTGGCATGTGTTGCAATGTTAAGATTTCATCATTGATATATAAACTATCAGACTGCATGGTCGGTAGTAGTGGCTTTCAGTAGGCCTTTAGTAAAATGTTTACATTTAAACACATTTTAGTTGTAAAAAGAAGTTAAGCAGTGTTATTTATGTAAAATGTTTACATTTAAAATGCATATTAGGTGTAAAAAGTAGTGAAACAGTGTTAAATGTGTAAAATGTTTACGTTTTAAAAAAAAAACAAAAGGAAGGGAAGCAGTTTTGATTGTTTAAAATGTTTACATTTAAAACATATTTTTAATTTAAAGAAGTGAATCAGTGTTGATTGTGTAAAAAGCTTACATTTAAACACATTTTAGGTGTAAAAAGAAGTGAAGCAGTGTTATTTGAGTAAAATGTTTACATCTAAAACAGATTTTAGGTGTAAAAAGAAGTAAAGCAGTGTTGATTGTTTAAAATGTTTACATTTAAAACACATTTTAATTTTCAAAATAAGTGAAGCAGTGTTGACATTGTAAAATGTTTACATTTAAACACATTTTAGCTGTAAAAAGAAGTTAAGCAGTGTTATTTATGTAAAATGTTTACATTTAAAATGCAATTTAGGTGTAAAAAGTAGTGAAACAGTTTCCAGAAAACACAGAGTGAGATGTTCTACCTCTTGTGCGAAACACAAATGCATAAAATGACTTAACACATTAAAATGAACAGTGAACGTGAATGGAAGACCTGACGGATAAAATTTACGGGTGCGCATCATCAGTAGTGTTCCTCTGGGTCATTGGATGTTTCGGCCTTTAACACTATACACCCTCTCCAGAGGCGGCCAGCTACAGGATGATCAGACCTTAGCTTGCGACCCAAGCCCAATTAGCCATAAAAGTCACCTTGTTGGCAGACCTATCAGGGAACTATGCATGGCAGGGGCGTCCGGTTCCCTGAGTCAGCTTTGTCTGACCGCATACCTCCAGCTGCACTAGTTGGGGGCCCAATTGGGGTCATTCCTCTTCAGCCAGAGCCACCGGCTGCTCTTTTTTCGGCTGCTTCAGATGCGGCTTTGATGGCTGTACGCAGGCACTGACCCCTGACTCCCAAGTCCCTCAGCAGTTTTGCGGTAGAGGTTCCCACAAAGCCTCTGCACCCAACCTCCACAGGGCGGACTTCAGTATTCCAGCCGCGATTTTGAGCTCGGAATACCGCAAATATTTCCTCTCATATGCCTCCTCCATGGATTCCTCCCAGGGTACAGTGAGCTCAACAATGAAGGCCTTTTTGTGGGAAGTGGACCAGAGCACTAAGTCAGGCCTCAAAGTGGTAGTGGCGATCTCGCTGGGGAAAATCAGCTGTTTGCCAACATCTGCCAGCATCTTCCAGTCGCGTGCTGGACACAGCTTACTTCTCTCTGACGGGTTAACGTTGCGCCCGGCAACTGTGACACCTTCACGGACAAAGGTAGTTCTCCATGAGGTTTTAGATGGTGGTGGTAGTGCATTGATGTTGGATCGTTTTACCTCCAGTGTGGAAGCAAGACTCTTCAAAACTTGGTTGTGGCGCCAAGTATATCGCCCCTGAGTGAGGCTGGTTTTGCAACCTGTGAGTATGTGATAAATGTGTAAAATGTTTACGTTTAAAAAAAAAACAACATAAAAGGAAGGGAAGCAGTTTTGATTATTTAAAATGTTTACATTTAAAACATATTTTTAATTTAAAGAAGTGAATCAGTGTTGATTGTGTAAAAAACTTACATTTAAACACATTTTAGGTGTAAAAAGAAGTGAAGCAGTGTTATTTGAGTAAAATGTTTACATCAAAAACAGATTTTAGGTGTAAAAAGAAGTAAAGCAGTGTTGATCGGTTGGGGACATCTCTGCGCTGCTGATCCGTCTCCGCTCGGGATGGTTCCTGCTGGCCCCACTATGGACTGGACTCTCGCTGATGTGTTGGATCCACTGTGGACTGGACTTTCACAATATTATGTCATACCCACTCGACATCCATTGCTTTCGGTCTCCCCTAGAGGGGGGGTTACCCACATATGCGGTCCTTTCCAAGGTTTCTCATGGTCATTCACATCGATGTCCCACTGGGGTGAGTTTTTCCTTGCCCGTATGTGGGCTCTGTACCGAGGATGTTGTTGTGGCTTGTGCAGCCCTTTGAGACACTTGTGATTTAGGGCTATATAAATAAACATTGATTGATTGATTGATTGATTGTGTAAAATATTTACATTTAAAACACATTTTAGGTGTAAAAAGAAGTAAAGCAGCGTTGATTGTGTAAAATATTTACATTTGAAACACATTTTAGGTGTAAAAAGTAAAGCAGTGTTAATTGTGTGAAATGTTTACATTTACAACACATTTTAGGTGTAAAAAAGAAGTTAAGCAGTGTTGATTGTGTACAATGTTTACATTTAAAATGCATTTGAGGTGTAAAAAAGTGGTGAAACAGTGTTAAATGTGTAAAATGTTTCCGTTTAAAAAAAAAAAAAAACGTAAAAGAAAGGGAAGCAGTTTTGATTGTTTAAAATGTTTACATTTAAAACACATTTTAATTTTAAAAAGAAGTGAAGCAGTGTTGACATTGTAAAATGTTTACATTTAAACACATTGTAGTTGTAAAAAGAAGTAAAGCAGTGTTGATTGTGTAAAATATTTACATTTAAAACATGTTTAATTTTAACAAGAAGTGAATCGGTGTTGTGTAAAAAGTTTACATTTAAGGGTACATTTACACATTTTAGGTGTAAAAAGAAGTGAAACAGTGTTGATTGTGTAACATATTTACATTTAAAACACATTTTAGGTGTGAAAGAAGTAAAGCAGTGTTGATTTTGTAAAATATTTACATTTAAAACACATTTTAGGTGTAAAAAGTGAAGCAGTGTTAATTGTGTAACATGTTTACATTTAAAACACATTTTAGTTGTAAAAAAAGAAGTTAAGCAGAGTTAATTGTGTACAATGATTACATTTAAAAAAAAATCAAACGTAAAAAGAAGTAAAGCAGTGTTATTTATGTAAAATGTTTACATTTAAAACACATTTTAGATGTAAAAAGAAGAGTGAAGCAGTGTTATTTATGTAAAATGTTAACATTTAAAACCCATTTAAGGTGTAAAAAGAAGTAAAACAGTGTTAATTGTGTAAAATATTTACATTTAAAACACATTTTAGTTGTAAAAAGAAGTAGAGCAGTGTTGAGTGTGTGAAATGTTTACATTTACAACACATTTTAGGTGTAAAAAAGAAGTTAAGCAGTGTTGATTGTGTACAATGTTTACATTTAAAATGCATTTGAGGTGTAAAAAAGTGGTGAAACAGTGTTAAATGTGTAAAATGTTTCCGTTTAAAAAAAAAAAAAAAACGTAAAAGAAAGGGAAGCAGTTTTGATTGTTTAAAATGTTTACATTTAAAACACATTTTAATTTTAAAAAGAAGTGAAGCAGTGTTGACATTGTAAAATGTTTACATTTAAACACATTGTAGTTGTAAAAAGAAGTAAAGCAGTGTTGATTGTGTAAAATATTTACATTTAAAACATGTTTAATTTTAACAAGAAGTGAATCGGTGTTCTGTAAAAAGTTTACATTTAAGGTACATTTACACATTTTAGGTGTAAAAAGAAGTGAAACAGTGTTGATTGTGTAACATATTTACATTTAAAACACATTTTAGGTGTGAAAGAAGTAAAGCAGTGTTGATTTTGTAAAATATTTACATTTAAAACACATTTTAGGTGTAAAAAGTGAAGCAGTGTTAATTGTGTAACATGTTTACATTTAAAACACATTTTAGTTGTAAAAAAAGAAGTTAAGCAGAGTTAATTGTGTACAATGATTACATTAAAAAAAAAAATCAAATGTAAAAAGAAGTAAACAGTGTTATTTATGTAAAATGTTTACATTTAAAACACATTTTAGATGTAAAAAGAAGAGTGAAGCATTGTTATTTATGTAAAATGTTAACATTTAAAACCCATTTAAGGTGTAAAAAGAAGTAAAACAGTGTTAATTGTGTAAAATATTTACATTTAAAACACATTTTAGTTGTAAAAAGAAGTAGAGCAGTGTTGAGTGTGTAAAATGTTTACATATAAAACACATTTTAGGTGTAAAAAGAAGTAAAGCAGTGTTAATTGTGTAAACTATTTACATTTAAAACACATTTTAGGTGTAAAAAGAAGTAGAGCAGTGTTAATTGTGTAAATTGTTTTCGCCATCCTCCTTCACGTTACTTCCTGTCTATTGTCTTCTTCTTCTCCCACAACTTCGGAGAAGTCTTCCTCTTCAAATATATTCTTCAAACGTCGAGCTTTCAACTTCCGAGCTTCCATTCCCAACTCAGACAATGCAACGCTTTTCAGTCCCTGACTTGTACATTTGCCCCTTGCATACGGCGCTTCAATGGCGAGCCCGCGCCACGGCGGCGGCCCCCTGTGTCAGACTCGGGAGGAAGACGAGGCGTGACCAGACGCGTTAATAACGCTCCTCCCGTTAGAAAAGCGGCGCGGCGGATCAGACGGCGAGTGGCACGCGTCAAGGCCCGGGCGCCGGTACCACAGCGGCTATTAGCATGCGCTCGCCAGCCCAGGCGCGCCACTCGACACCCACATCCCCCCCGGGGGCCCCTCGCCTGTCTCTGGGAACAGATGTGCCGCCCACTCGCAACAGTTGTACGCTCCCCGCGGTGGCCTTGTGGGAGATGGTGGCCCGAAGACGATACCTCGCTGGAGCGGCTGCCATGTTGGCGGAGCGCACTTTTTACGAGATCAATATTTACCCAAAACTCTGCACCTGCTGCATGTTTACAGGGAGTCTCTCCTCTCCTCTCCTCTCCTCTCCTCTCCTCTCCTCTCCTCAACTTTCCATTTACATCTTCTTCTTTTCCTACTTCTCTTTTTCAACTCATTACACCGCTACTGTATTTAAAACTAATAATAAAACATATTAAAACCATAACTGCTAATGCTTAATGAAGACTTTCATCTGCGCCATAGCTTAAATCAACTAACGCCGTCATCCTTTTAATTACTTTTTCATGTTCTCTACAATTATTCATGGGCAATATTATAGAAAAATATTTACTTCAGTATAACAGAAAAAACAAGGTATAAAAAAGCAAAACTAAGAGCAAGAAATAAGAAACAATCATAATAAAAATTATATATCATATTAGTAAATTTGTAAAATATATTTTTAATTGTTCAAAGTTGTTGTTCACAGTGCCTGTGAAACATATTTAAATGCAATAATACTTTTACAGAAGTGTACTTTTTTACTGTAAGAATCATTCAGTGTCTCTCACACATTCATTTATTTGTGGCGGCCCGCCACGAAAGAATTACGTCCGCCACAAATACATTAAAAAAAAAAATATATATATATATATTTTTTGTTTTGTTTGTTTTTTTGTTGTTGTCCTGTCCAGCTTCTCAGGCAAATCATATAGTTGATGTAGATGCCCATATAGGCTGTTCAAATTTACTTTACAAAACAGAAGTGTAGGATACTTCTCTTGTTGCCTTATTTGTATTTGACCACTACTGTTTTCTGTTTATTTGTTACTGACTGTGGCAGGACACCTCTGCCTCTGTTTCACTTTATGTTGCTGGTAAATAATATGGTTGTAGTAGTAGGCTAAAGTTAAATTATTTAGTATGCACTAATTAAAGGGGCAGAGCTTTAAGAGACATTTTAGCTTTTATATTTTATAAGATATATTTTTTGTAAGAACCACAATTAATAAATATATTTCAGTGAATAACTTATTGTTCAAATCTGTATATAAATATGTACATAAAGTGTTGTAATTATATTGTAAAATGGATGGATGGATGGACGTTTAAAACAAAACTGTTATTATTAATTAGTAAGTATACATTTTTTGAGCCTTTATAGAGAAAATTATATCATTGTAGTAAATTATGCAAATCACTCGATGATGTCATGGTGACCACGCCCATAGCCACGCCCGTAGCCACGCCCCCACCGCCACAGGTATCTTGGCAGTTTATGGGAAACACTGTTATTGTATGTATGTATGTATGTATGCACCCCCCAATGTCACGTTGTGACATTGCTGGCTAACGAGCAGAGGAGCATGTTCGGCGGCACACAATCACAGAGTACTTACAAGCAGACACAGTGTGTAGACAGAAAAGGAAGAATGGAAACATTTTGGCTTAAAAACTAAGGATAAAGGTGAAGTTATAACACTGAAACGCCCTCAGGAGGAGGTGCTTTAAGACATGGCTAGCTAGCTAGCGGCTAACGTCCATCCGCTGTCGGCAGTGTTTTAGCTACTTCTAAATCACTAATCCTCACCTCGATGGCGACAAATAAAGTATGTTTCTTACAAGTATCATCCCTGCAGGACCAGGAATAGCTAAACATGCTTCAGTACACACCGTAGCTCACCGGCGTCAAAATGTAAACAAATGCCATTGGTGGATCGACACCTGACATCCACTGTAATAATATCAAGTACAAGCACATATCGAGTTGATACTACTATGATATGTCGAACATTTTTGGAATCGCAACAACTTCTTTCATTTAAAAAAAAAAAAATGCATATTATGTTTATAAACTCAATAAATATGTCGCTGGACACATGAGGACTTTGAATATGACCAATGTATGATCCTGTAACGACTTAATATCGAATTGATACCTAAATTTGTGGCATCATCCAAAACTAATGTAAAGTATCAAACAACAGAAGAATAAGTGATTATTACATTTTAACAGAAGTGTAGATAGAACATGCTAAAAGAGAAAGTAAGCAGATATTAACAGTAAATGAACAAGTAGATTAATAATTCATTTTCTACCACTTGTCCTTAAAGGCCTACTGAAAGCCACTACTACCGACCACGCAGTCTGATAGTTTATATATCAATGATGAAATCTTAACACTGCAACACATGCCAATACGGCCGGGTTAACTTATAAAGTGACATTTTAAAATTCCCGGGAAATATCCGGCTGAAACATAGTGGTATGATGACGTATGCGCGTGACGAAGTCCGAGTAACGGAAGTTATGGTACCCCGTAGAATCCTATACAAAAAGCTCTGTTTTCATTTCATAATTCCACAGTATTCTGGACATCTTTTGCAATTTTTTTAATGAACAATGAAGGCTGCAAAGAAGACAGTTGTAGGTGGGATCAGTGTATTAGCAGCGGACTACAGCAACACAACCAGGAGGACTTTGTTGGAGCGCTAGCCGCGCTAGCCGCGCTAGCCGCCGACTTCACCTTGACTTCCTACGTCTCCGGGCCGCCAAACGCATCGGGTGAAGTCCTTCGTCCTTCTGCCGATCGCTGAAACGCAGGTGAGCACGGGTGTTGATGAGCAAATGAGGGCTGGCTGGCGTAGGTGGAGAGCTAATGTTTTTAGCATAGCTCTGTGCAGTCCGATTGCTAAGTTAGCTTCAATGGCGTCGTTAGCACAGCATTGTTAACCTTCGCCAGCCTGGAAAGCATTAACCGTGTATTTACATGTCCACGGTTTAATAGTATTGTTGATTTTCTATCTATACTTCCAGTCAGGGGTTTATTTCTTTTGTTT
>NC_084741.1:19788489-19808489 GCF_033978785.1 Entelurus aequoreus | reverse complement strand
TGTTAATTCCTGTTTTCTTCCTGGTATTTTCCTGTTTACCTGTCATTACTTCCTGTTTCCATCCAGTTTACTTTCCATAATAATTCCATGTTTACTTCTTGTTACTTTTCATTTCCTTCCTGTCTACACATCACTAATATTTCCTGTTTCCTTCTTGTTACTTCTTGTTTTCTTTCTGGTATTTTCCTGTTCACCTGTCATTATCTTTCTGTTTCCATCTGTAATAATTTCCTGTTTTCTTCCTGTTACCTTTTGGTTTACTTTCCGTTATTACTTCCTGTATACATATCACTATTGTTATTTACTGTTTCCTTCTTGTTACTTTCCGTTTCCTTCCTGTCTACATATCACTAATATTTCCTGTTTCCTTCTTGTTACGTCCTGTTTTCTTCCTGTTTACCTCATCACTTCCTGATTCCATCCAGTTTGCTTTCCGTAATAATTTCCTGTTTTCTTCCTCTTACCTTTTGGTTTACTTTCCGTTATTATTTCCTGTTTCCTTTCTTATACTTCCTATTACTCTCTCATTATGTCCTGTTTCCTTCTTGTTTTCTCTCTGGTATTTTCCTGTTTACCTGTCATTACTTCCTGTTTCAATGCGTAATAATTTCCTGTTTCCTTCCTTATACTTCCTGTTACCTTTTGGTTTACATTCCGTTATTACTTCCTGTTTCCTTCCTTATACTTCCTGTTTCCCTCTCATTATGTCCTGTTTCCTTCTTGTTACTTCTTGTTTTATTCCTGGTATTTTCCTGTTTACCTGTCATTACTTCCTGTTTCCATCCAGTTTGCTTTCCGTAATCATTTCCTGTTTTCCTCCTCTTACCTTTTGGTTTACTTTCCGTTATTACTTCCTGTTTCCCTCTCATTATGTCCTGTTTCCTTCTTGTTACTTCTTGTTTTCTTCCTGGTATTTTCGTGTTTACCTGTCATTAACTTCCTGTTTCCATCCGTAATAATTTCCTGTTTTCTTCCTCTTACCTTTTGGTTTACTTTCCGTTATTACTTCCTGTTTCCTTCCTTATACTTCCTGTTTTCCTCTCATTACGTCCTGTTTCCTTCTTGTTACTCTCTGTTTCCCTTTTGCCTTCTTCGCGGTTAACTCCTCAACATAATTCCCGTTTTCTTTGTGTTACTTCCTGTTTACTTTGCGCGAGTGCGCGCTCCTTTTTCCGCGACTTCCCCGTCAAACCTTCAGCAACAAGCGTAGCGTGGCTGCCACGGCGCACGCCAATCACGGCGACACTCCGACTCTCCGCATGCAAGCGCGTCTTCTTCCCAGAGGGTAAGAATTAATTCCTCCTCCTCCGCCGCCTTCCTTCCAAGGTGCCGCTCGCCTCCCTCTCTCTCTCTCGGTGAAAGGCGGCGAGAGAATGAGAACCTCTCCTGAGGGGATCCAGCTTATATACTATTTCATCCGCATTTCTTAAATCCTCTGATAAATGTGAATGCCTTTCGCCGGAGAACTTGCGGAATAAAAGGAGATTATTTCCCGGAGATACTAATATTAGTCTTTTGGCACGGCGTCCACGCCAGCGTCTATTGATGCTGATATTTCATCCACGCCACGCTTTTTTTTTGTGGGGATAAAAGGCGCCTGTTGTTTTATTTACATACCTGCGAGAACCATCACGCCATTCATGTAGATGACTTATCGGGCCGCCGCAGAACCTCCCTCGCCCGTAGGGGGTGAGAGAGGGAGGAGGAGGAGGAGGAGGAGGAGGAGGAGGAGGATGGAGAATTTAAGTCTCTCCTGCTGGCACCACAAAGTGAAACTTCACTTCCTACACAAGTTTGCCATTGTTGCATCTTTTTGTAAGTGACTGAACGTGCAATCAACATTTTAGGACACACTTTTTTGGAATGGCGGAAGAACTTGGCCGCGTGAAATGTGGTGACGCCGTGCCTCATTTTCTGTCTTTTTACTCCAGATTGGACCGGATAACAAAGTCATGAACAAAAAAAAAAATACAAACAACTAATTGGATTATAATTTTTATTTGTATTTTTTTTGTCCTCAGGCTAATCATATTGCTGATGTACAGTCGCGGTCAAAAGTTGACATACACTTGTAAAGAACATAATGTCATGACTGTCTTGAGTTTCCAATCATTTCAACAACTCTTATTTTTTTGTGATAGAGTGATTGGAGCACATACTTGTTGGTCACAAAAAACATTCATGAAGTTTGGTTCTTTTATGAATTTATTATGGGTCTACTGAAAATGTGACCAAATCTACAAACAGCAATGTTAATATTTGCTTACATGTCCCTTGGCAAGTTTCACTGCAATAAGGCACTTTTGGTAGCCATCCACAAGCTTCTGGTTGAATTTTTGACCACTCCTCTTGACAAAATTGGTGCAGTTCAGCTAAATTTGTTGGTTTTCTGACATAGACTTGTTTCTTCAGCATCCGTTAAGTCAGGACTTTGGGAAGGCCATTCTAAAACCTTAATTCTAGCATGATTTAGCCATTTCTTTAACACCTTTGAAGTGTGTTTGGGGTCCTTGTCCTGTTGGAACACCCAACTGGGCCCAAGACCCAACCTCCGGGCTGATGATTTTAGGTTGTCCTGAAGAATTTGGAGTTAATCTTCCTTTTTCATTGTCCCATTTAAAGCACCAGTTCCATTGGCAGCAAAACAGGCCCAGAGCATAATACTACCACCACCGTGCTTGACGGTGGGAATGGTGTTCCTGGGATTAAAGTCCTCGCCTTTTCTCCTCCAAACATATTGTTGGGTATTGTGTCCAAACAGCTCAAATTTTGTTTCATTTGACCAAAGAACTTCCCTCTAGAACAGGGGTGTCAAACTCGTTTTCATTGAGTGCCACATCACAGTTATGGTTGCCCTCAGAGGGCCACTTTTATATATTTTTTGACATTAGCAGCAAAAAATATATATACATTTTACTTTAAAAACTGGCAGTTCAGTCACCAGAATTTCACAGTAATAGCAGTGTTTTTTTTTTACAGCATATAAAAAAAATTGAATAAATGGAATGGAATGGAGAAACAATCCCACTGTTTTTAGCTGCCAGTTTTGTTTTGCCGTAAAATCTTGTTTTAATGGTTTTTTTTTTGTTTGTTTAATGTTTTAGAGTCTCACTGTATATGGAAAAAAACAGTACCAATGTTGATTTTACGGTAAAAAACTCAGTCGGCGGAAAATAACCGTAAAATCTATTGTCAGTTTTACAGTCTAAAATTTGAGTGATAATTGTTTTGAAATCATAAGTCAAGCAGATATTCAAGTCCAGTATTTATCTTTATTTTAACAAAAAAATATTTTTGGAATACTTGATAATATAATATTTTGATAATATTGCATTTTAAAAGATATGCAATTGCATGCAGTACATGATTTTTAATGTCAAAAGGGAAAGAACAAATATATTTAGTAAGTAAAGATTAAGCATTTTATTAACAAATATTATTTCCAGGCTTTCGCGGGCCACATAAAATGATGTGGCGGGCCAGATGTGGCCCCCGGGCCTGGAGTTTAGCACCTGTGCTCTGGAATGTCTTATCTTTGTCCATGTGATGTTGACCTGTATGTTAGTTGCATTTTTATTTTTTTCGCACCATGACTAGGGAAGGTTGTTTGGATTGTGTCACATAACTAAATGCTGTGTGACCACGTCAAAATACTTTCAAGGTTCGTTGATCCGATTTACCCACATTGTACACAAGATGGCCGCTGATATGTAGCATTTAGAGAGTGCCTGTTGTAAACGTGCAACACTTTGTTAAACTCATGACATCTCGCGGGTCTAAGGGCCAAATTGAAGAGGCTGGCGGGCCGTAGTTTGGTCACCAAAAACACAAATATTACAAACCCCGTTTCCATATGAGTTGGGAAATTGTGTTAGATGTAAATATAAACGGAATACAAGGATTTGCAAATCCTTTTCAACCCATATTCAATTGAATGCACTACAAAGACAAGATATTTAAAGTTCAAACTCATAAACTTTATTTTTTTTTTGCAAATAATAATAAACTTAGAATTTCATGGCTGCAACACGTGCCAAAGTAGTTGGGAAAGGGCATGTTCACCACTGTGTTACATGGCCTTTCCTTTTAACAACCATCAGTAAACATTTGGGAACTGAGGAGACACATTTTTGAAGCTTCTCAGGTGGAATTCTTTCCCATTCTTGCTTGATGTACAGCTTAAGTTGTTCAACAGTCCGGGGGTCTCCGTTGTGGTATTTTAGGCTTCATAATGCGCCACACATTTTCAATGGGATACAGGTCTGGACTACAGGCAGGCCAGTGTAGTACCCGCACTCTTTTACTATGAAGCCACGTTGATGTAACACGTGGCTTGGCATTGTCTTGCTGAAATGAGCAGGGGCTTCCATGGTAACGTTGCTTGGGTGGCAACATATGTTGCTCCAAAACCTGTATGTACCTTTAGCATTAATGGCGCCTTCACAGATGTGTAAGTTACCCATGTCTTGGGCACTAATACACCCCCATACCATCACAGATGCTGGCTTTTGAACTTTGCGCCTATAACAATCCGGATAGTTATTTTCCTCTTTGGTCCGGAGGACACGACGTCCACAGTTTCCAAAAACAATTTGAAATGTGGACTCGTCAGACCACAGAACACTTTTCCACTTTGTATCAGTCCATCTTAGATGAGCTCATGCCCAGCGAAGCCGACGGCGTTTCTGGGTGTTGTTGATAAACGGTTTTCGCCTTGCATAGGAGAGTTTAACTTGCACTTACAGATGTAGCGACCAACCGTAGTTACTGACAGCGGGTTTCTGAAGTGTTCCTGAGCCCATGTGGTGATATCCTTTACACACTGATGTCGCTTGTTGATGCAGTACAGCCTGAGGGATCGAAGGTCATGGGCTTAGCTGCTTATGTACAGTGATTTTTCTCTGTACCGAGGATGTCGTTGTGGCTTGTGCAGCCCTTTGAGACACTTGTGATTTAGGGCTAAATAAATAAACATTGATTGATTGATTGATTGATTTCTCCAGATTCTCTGAACCCTTTGATGATATCCCTAATTAATCCCTAAATTCCTTGCAATATCTGGGTGAGAAAGGTTTTTCTTAAACTGTTCAACAATTTGCTCACGCATTTGTTGACAAAGTGGTGACCCTCGCCCCATCCTTGTTTGTGAATGACTGAGCATTTCATGGAATCTACTTTTATACCCAATCATGGCACCCACCTGTTCCCAATTTGCCTGTTCACCTGTGGGATGCTCCAAATAAGTGTTTGATGAGCATTCCTCAACTTTATCAGTATTTATTGCCACCTTTCCCAACTTCTTTGTCACGTGTTGCTGGCATCAAATTCTAAAGTTAATGATTATTTGCAAAAAAAAAAAATGTTTATCAGTTTGAACATCAAATATGTTGTCTTTGTAGTGCATTCAACTGAATATGTGTTGAAAATGATTTGCAAATCATTGTATTCCGTTTATATTTACATCTAACACAATTTCCCAACTCATATGGAAACGAGGTTTGTATCTAAAAATACTGATTGGCAAGGAATACCATTAAAAAGTAGCATTTTTTTCCCCAATTTATAATCCTTTAAACTACTTATTTATTTTTGCCTCATTTGTATTTAATTCAACTGTATATAATTGTATGCATTTATTAGTACTTTTATCGCGTTTAAAAGCAAAACCAAATTGGATTGGATATATTTTGTCTTTTTGTTTGCTTGGTGTTTTAAATATATAGTTTTGAGGATGTGAAATGAAATGATGAGTGCACGGTCGGGGCCTCCTCCAGTCCAAAGTGAACCAGGGACCCGAAACAAGTCAAACCAGAACCGGTCTCAGCTTTAATCCACGATTACCAGTGTCCCAATTAAGCCTAATCTACGATTACAAAATATCTGCGACTCGCTGATGTGAGATTATTCAAATCCCCGCTGGTGTAAGCGCAGCCGAGCGGCGCCGTGTAATCTGGACCCGCCGTGTTCGCCATTCATCCGCCCGCGTGTAAACAAACGCTCCCGCCGAGTGTCAAACTTCACACTTGGCCGCCTATCTTCCGTCATTAAAATATTAATGGCAGATTAGGCGCCTTAATGCCGTTTTAGGAAACAAACACAATCGTCTCACCGCGCCTTTCTTCGCCGGCAACCTCCTGGCATCTCGGGAATCAGCCGCCTGTTTGGGCGCTGAAAGGAAGGCAGGAAGGGATAGAAGTGTAATCCCCATCAATGCACTTTGCCGCCACCTTCTTGTTAAAACGTGTGACTAATGGGCACAAATCTGCGGCTTTGGGAGCGCCAGCGAGCGGCGGCCGGGCCGCGGAGCGAACGCACCTCCAGGTTTCTTCCTGCAGCCGTGGCGTTCAAAGCGGAGCACTTTAAAGGGCTTTGTGGCGCTGGGATTTAAAGACAGCGTGCGCTCGCTGATAAGGTGAGGAGGTCCTCCCCGCATGGCGACCACCAGCAGTTTTTCCCCCATAGACCTGCGATCCATCTGTGGCATCAGGCTGCATTTGCATAATTGGCCATGACGCACACAAAAGGGTGTAAGGATACAACTTTGTCACTTCCGATACCGATATTGGAGCCTTGGGTATTATTGGCCCTTAAGATATTGATCCGACATGAATCATACACCTTTTAATTTTTGTGGAATGTTAGAAAAATGTTTGATCGAGTGAAAATAGTCAAATAGGTATGGAAAACACTAACTTATTTATTATTAACCCCCTGGAATGGATTTATGCTTTCTTTAAGTTAAAGTGGCGTGGTAGGTGTTTTTGGCGACACCCAGTGGCCACCATAATTCATTCAATTAAGCTCATCACGCAGTAAGTTGCATGATGCGGACACATTTGTTACTTTTGTTACACTTTTTGCCTCAGAGACGTTGTGGACACGTAAAGCAGTGTTATGCAAATTACTTGTAAAAAGTAGGGATGTCCGATAATGGCTTTTTGCCGATATTCCGATATTGTCCAACTCTTTAATTACCGATACCGATATCAACCGATACGATATATACAGTCGTGGAACTAACACATTATTATGCCTAATTTGGACAACCAGGTATGGTGAAGATAAGGTCCTTTTTAAAAATAATAATAAAATAAGATAAATAAATTAAAAACATTTTCTTGAATAAAAAAGAAAGTAAAACAATATAAAAACAGTTACATAGAAACTATTAATGAATGAAAATGAGTCAAAATAACTGTTAAAGGTTAGTACTATTAGTGGACCAGCAGCACGCACAATCATGTGTGCTTACGGACTGTATCCCTTGCAGACTGTATTGATATATATTGATATATAATGTAGGAACCAGAATATTAATAACAGAAAAAAACAACCCTTTTGTGTGAATGAGTGTAAATGGGGGAGGGAGGTTTGTTGGGTTGGTGCACTAATTGTAAGTGTATCTTGTTTTTTATGTTGATTTAATAAAAAAAAACAAAAAAAACAAACAAAAAAAAAACCGATACCGATAATAAAAAAAACGATACTGATGTTTTCCGATATTACATTTTAAAGCATTTATCGGCTGATAATATCGGCAGGCCGATATTATCGGACATCTCTAGTAAAAAGTAATTAATTATAGTTATTCATTACTTTCCCAAAAAGTAATTGAATTACTAACAGTATCACTCTTTGATGAATGTAATTATTTACTAGGAAAAGTAATTAATGCGTTAAATAAAAAAAATTAAATTAAAATAAAATTCTAATATCTGGCATATGCAGTGGAGAGATGTTTCATGAGAGCGGAGTGTGTGTGTGTGCCTTTAAAAGGGGGCGTCTGTTGCCAAGTGATGTCGGCGAGAGCTCAGAGAGAGCAGCGTTTTGGGTCAGCTGCGTTTGTTAGCTTAGCAGCTGCAGTGACGGCAGCTCTGTTGAGTCTTGGCGTGGGATTGTGTTAGCGCTAGCTAATAAACAGGTTGACTGCTTCGGCGGCTGTCGTCTCCTTGTTGTTGTTAATGGCTACAAACGCAAAAATAAAAACTGTCGTCTTTTCCGTCAGTCAAGTCAGTGCGGTCGGAGACCTTCTGCAGCGTTGCCGTTCAGCAGCCATTAAGTACCTTGTGGAAATCCGTGAATACAGCGACAATGTTTGGGTTAGGCTTAAAAGTGGTTCAAATCAGATTTTTTCAAAGCGTTTTTTTCCCCATCCTGCTGACTGTTTACACTTCAAATAAAATGTGGTCTGTACTAGAGACTCCAGCGTGAACGCGCACAGGCCCCAATGTGACCTCAATGTGGCCCCAATGTGGCCCCAATGTGGTCTCGATGTCACTTGCGTGCACAGATCGATAAAGTGAAAACCAAGGAAGTTGACCAGATTCCGTAAATGAGCAAGGAAGTTGCTACTACTACTACAAAATAAAATAAAAGTCGCCTCACCTTAAAAATACGTGTTTTTTTTATGTGAAAAAAAATCTAATTAATATAATGTATGAATAGATGTGTATAGTGTAATACAGGGGTGTCAAACTCATTTTAGATCGGGGGCCACATGGAGGAAAATCTACTCCCAAGTGGGCCAGACTGGTAAAATCACAGCACAATAACTTAAAAATAAAGACAACTTCAGATTGTTTTCTTTGTTTAAAAATAGAACAAGCACATTCTGAAATTGTACAAATCATAATGTTGTTGGGGTACATGTTGCGGTTAATAGTATTCTATCGTTATATGTCGTTATTTATATTTTCTGAATAAATTATGTGATAATGTTCATCAGTCAACTCATTGGTGTTAATTTTCAACCTATCAAGATAAAAAAATGATGTCAAAATCAAATTACAGGATGTTATTTACCGTATTTTTCGGACTATAAGTCGCAGTTTTTTTTCATAGTTTGGCGGGGGTTGCGACTTATACTCAGGAGCGACTTATGTGTGAAATTAACACATTAGCGTACAATATCAAATAATATTATTTAGCTCATTCACGTAAGAGACTAGACGTATAAGATTTCATGGGATTTAGCAATTAGGAGTGACAGATTGTTTGGTAAACGTATAGCATGTTCTATATGTTATAGTTATTTGAATGACTCTTACCATAATATGTTACGTTAACATACCAGGCACGTTCTCAGTTGGTTATTTATGCCTCATATAATGTACACTTATTCAGCCTGTTGTTCACTATTCTTTCTTTATTTTAAATTGCCTTTCAAATGTCTATTCTTGGTGTTGGGTTTTATCAAATACATTTCTCCAAAAAATGTGAGTTATACTCCAGTGTGACATATATTTTTTTTCCCTTCTTTATTGTGCATTTTCGGCCGGTGCGACTTATACTCCGAAAAATACGGTATATTTGCTGAATAAATTATGTGATAATGTTCATCAGTCAACTCATTGGTGTTAATTTTCAATCTATCAAGATAAAAAAAATGATATCAAAATCAAATTACAGGATAATATTTATGTAGTTTGATCATTTTCCTTGACATCATGTGGTTTATTTTATTATATTTTTACATATGTAGCATCATCTACAAAGATTTGCTATTGTGACATCTAGTGGACACATTTAGAAAAGCTGTTTCCTTCATTCAAAAATTTCAGGGTAATTTTTATACTTAGCAAACTCATCCCGCGGGCCGGATAAAACCTGTTCGCGGGCCTGATCCGGCCCTCGGGCCATACGTTTGACACCCCTGGTGTAATATATTTGGGAGGGCTCTAACATTTTTATGGCTGTTAAGTAGAGGCAACACGAACATCAGCGTGGATCTACGTCATATTTATTTTTCAACTCACTTATGTAAAAAGATTACACAATGTACGTGACATGTAAGCAAATACGTGAGAGCGCCAATTCTGGTCCTTCAACAATCGCTATTTCTTCGGATTAAAAAAAAAATCTACAAAACCCAAAAGCAGTGAAGTTGGCACGTTGTGTAAATGGTAAATAAAAACAGAATACAATGATTTGCAAATCCTTTTCAACTTATATTCAATTAAATAGACTACAAAGACAAGATATTTCATGTTCGAACTGAGAAATTTGATATGATTTTGCAAATAATCATTAACTTAGAATTTAATGGTGGCAACACATTGCAAAAAAGTTGGCACAGGGGCATTTTTACCACTGTGTTACATGGCCTTTCCTTTTAACAACACTCAGTAAACGTTTGGGAACTGAGGAGACACATTTTGAAGCTTTTCAGGTGGAAATCTTTCCCATTCTTGCTTAATGTACAGCTTAAATCTTAAGTCTTCAGCATTGTCTTGCTGAAATAAGCAGGGGCGTCCATGATAACTTTGCGTGGATGGCCACATATGTTGCTCCAAAACCTGTATGTACCTTTCAATATTAATGGTGCCTTCACAGATGTGTAAGTTACCAATGCCTTGGGCACTAATACACCCCCATACCATCACAGATGTTGGGTTTGCGCCTATAACAATCCGTATGGTTATTTTCCTCTTTGGTCCGGAGGACACCACGTCCACAATTTCCAAAAACAATTTGAAATGTGGACTCGTCAGACCACAGAACACTTTTCCACTTTGCATCAGTCCATCTTACACAAGCTTGAGCCCAGCGAAGCCGGCTGCGTTTTCGGGTGTTGTTGATAAATGGCTTTGGCTTTGCACAGTAGAGTTTTAACTTGTACCTACAGATCTAGCGACAAACTCTAGTTACAGACAGTGGTTTTCTGAAGTGTTCCTAAGCCCATGTGGTGATATCCTTTACAGACTGATGTCGCTTTTTGCCTGAGCGATCGAAGGTCCGTAATATCATCGCAGTGATTTCTCCAGATTCTCTGAACCTTTTGATGATATTACGGACTGTAGATGGTGAAATCCCTAAATTCCTTGCAATAGCTGGTTGAGAAATGTTGTTCTTAAACTGTTGGACAATTTGCTCACGCATTTGTTGACAAAGTGGTGACCCTCGCCCCATCCTTGTTTGTGAATGACTGAGCATTTCATGGAAGCTGCTTTTATACCCAATCATGGCACACACCTGTTCCTAATTAGCCTGTTCACCTGTGGGATGTTCCAAATAAGAGTTGGCTGAGCATTCCTTAACTTTCTCAGTCTTTTTTGCCACTTGTGCCAGCTTTTTTGAAACATGTTGCAGGCATCAAATTCCAAATGAGCTAATATTTGCAACAAATAACAACGCTTTCCAGTTTGAACTTTAAGTATCTTGTCTTTGCAGTCCATTCAATTGAATATAAATTGAAAAGGATTTGCAAATCATTGTATTCTTTTTTTATTTACCATTTACACAAAGTGCCAACTTCACTGGTTTTGGGTTTTGCATTATATATATATATATATATATATATATATATATATATATATATATATATATATATATATATATATATATATATATATATATATATATATATATATATATATATATATATACACTACCGTTCAAAAGTTTGGGGTCACATTGAAATGTCCTTATTTTTTAAGGAAAAGCACTGTACTTTTCAATGAAGATAACTTTAAACTAGTCTTAACTTCAAAGAAATACACTCTATACATTGCTAATGTGGTAAATGACTATTCTAGCTGCAAATGTCTGGTTTTTGGTGCAATATCTACATAGGTGTATAGAGGCCCATTTCCAGCAACTATCACTCCAGTGTTCTAATGGTACAATGTGTTTGCTCATTGGCTCAGAAGGCTAATTGATGATTAGAAAACCCTTGTGCAATCTTGTTCACACATCTGAAAACAGTTTAGCTCGTTGCAGAAGCTACAAAACTGACCTTCCTTTGAGCAGATTGAGTTTCTGGAGCATCACATTTGTGGGGTCAATTAAACGCTCAAAATGGCCAGTAAAAGAGAACTTTCATCTGAAACTATTCTTGTTCTTAGAAATGAAGGCTATTCCACAAAATTGTTTGGGGGACCCCAAACTTTTGAACGAGTGTATATATATATATATATATATATATATATATATATATATATATATATATATATATATATATATATATATATATATATATATATATATATAATATGCTTTGTCAGCCAGTCCCATCATAATGTGTTTATGAGCCAGGGCGTAACGGGTAGCGTCGAATCAAACAGTGGCGTCCCACATTTATCTAAACAAATGTATGGGAAACACTGACCAGGTGACGTCGGTCATCTTTATTCATGCATCCTGATTACACGTATTACCGAATTACACCTGCTTCATTAACCCTGATTTGTCTCCGTCTATTCTCAGCCAGATGTGGGTGTCCTTCTCTCCTTCCTTCCTCCCTTCCTTCTTTCCTTGCGTCCTCAATATTTCCAGAAGATATGAGACAGACCTCAATGTCAGCAATGTCCAAATACAGGCCAGAAACGCTCATTTAACTGTTTGGGCAAATGGAATTATTTTATCTACACTCTTTGTTTTTAATTTGACTTATTTTTTTTTTTTAAATGATGATTGTATTTAATTATTGTAATTTCAATTATTATTATTATTATTATTTTATTTTTATTTATTGACTTTTCATAATTTTCTGAATTGCCTCGTGTACTACTGGTGTTCTATAAATACTAATGCTCATATGAGTTTTATTTTATTTTTAATACATTTGCACAATTTAAAAAAAATAAAAAATCACATTGCTGTTATGGGGTATTGTCTGTAAAATTTTGAGGACAAAATTTAATTTATTCCATTTTGGAATAAATTCTATAAATAATATAAATCTATAAATATTCTATACATACTAATGCTCTTGTGATTTTTATTTTTAATACATTTGCACAATTAAAAAAAAATAAAAAATTGAATTTATAAATACTATAAATCTATAAATGTTCTATAAATACTAATGTTCATGTGATTTTTATTTTATTTATAATACATTTGCACAATTTAAAAAAAATAAATTATATTGTCGTTAAGGGGTATTGTCTGTAGAATTTTGAGGACAACATTTAATTTATTCCATTTTGGAATAAATTCTATAAATACTATAAATCTATAAATGTTCTATAAATACTAATGCTCATGTGATTTCTATTTTATTTTTAATACATTTGCACAATTAAAAAAAAAAAATCACATTGCTGTTATGGGGTATTGTCTGTAGAATTTTGAGGATAAAATTGAATTTATTCCATTTTGGAATAAATTCTATAAATACTATACATCTATAAATGATCTATAAATACTAACGCTCATGTGATTTTTATTTTATTTTTAATACATTTGCACAATTAAAAAAAATAAATAAATCTCATTGCTGTTATGGGGTATTGTCTTTAGAATTTTGAGGACAAAATTTAATTTATTCCATTTTGGAATACATTCTATAAATACTATAAATCTATAAATGTTCTATTAATACTAATGCTCATGTGAATTTTATTTTATTTTTAATACATTTGCACAATTTAAAAACAATAAAAAATCACATTGCCGTTATGGGGTGTTGTCTTTAGAATTTTGAGGACAAAATGGAATTTATTCCATTTTGGAATAAATTCTATAAATACTATAAATCTATAAATGTTCTATAAATACTAATGCTCATGTAATTTTTATTTTATTTGTAATTTATTTGCACAATTAAAAATAAAAAAAATCACATTGCTGTTATGGGGTATTGTCTGTAGAATTTTGAGGACAAAATTGAATGTATTCAATTTTGGAATAAATTCTATAAATACTATAAATCTATAGATTTTCTATAAATACTAATGCACATGTGATTTTTATTTTATTTTTAATACATTTTCAAAATAAAAAAAAAATAAAAAAATCACATTGCCGTTATGGGGTATTGTCTGTAGAATTTTGAGGACAAAATTGAATGTATTCCATTTTGGAATAAATTCTATAAATACTATAAATCTATAAATGTTCTATAAATACTAATGCACATGTGATTTTTATTTTATTTTTAATACAGTTGCACAATTTAAAAAAAAAATAAAAATCACATTGCTGTTATGGGGTATTGTCTGTAGAATTTTGAGGACAACATTTAATTTATTCCAATTTGGAATAAATTCTATAAATACTATAAATCTATATATTTTCTATAAATACTAATGCACATGTGATTTTTATTTTATTTTTAATACATTTTCAAAATAAAAAAAAATAAAAAAAATCACATTGCCGTTATGGGGTATTGTCTGTAGAATTTTGAGGACAACATTGAATTTATTCCATTTTGGAATAAATTCTATAAATACTATAAATCTATAAATGTTCTATAAATACTAATGCACATGTGATTTCTATTTTATTTTTAATACAGTTGCACAATTTTAAAAAAATTAAAAATCACATTGCTGTTATGGGGTATTGTCTGTAGAATTTTGAGGACAACATTTAATTTATTCCATTTTGGAATAAATTCTATAAATGCTATAAATCTATAGATTTTCTATAAATACTAATGCACATGTGATTTTTATTTTATTTTTAATACATTTTCAAAATAAAAAAAAATAAAAAAAAATCTCATTGCCGTTATGGGGTATTGTCTGTAGAATTTTGAGGACAAAATTGAATTTATTCCATTTTGGAATAAATTCTATAAATACTATGAATCTATAAATGTTCTATAAATACTAATGCACATGTGATTTTTATTTTATTTTTAATACATTTGCACAATTTAAAAAAAATTAAAAATCACATTGCTGTTATGGGGTGTTGTCTTTAGAATTTTGAGGACAAAATGTAATTTATTCCATTTTGGAATAAATTCTATAAATACTATAAATCTATAAATGTTCTATAAATACTAATGCTCATGTGATTTTTATTTTATTTTTAATACATTTGCACAATTAAAAAAAAATTAAAAAATCCCATTGCCATTATAGGGTATTGTCTGTAGAATTTTTAGGACAAAATTGAATTTATTCCATTTTGGAATACATTTTATAAATACTATAAATCTATAAATGTTCTATAAATACTAATGCTCATGTGATTTTTATTTTATTTATAATACATTTGCACAATTTAAAAAAAAAAAAATCATATTGTCGTTAAGGGGTATTGTCTATAGAATTTTGAGGACAACATTTAATTTATTCAATTTTGGAATAAATTCTATAAATACTATAAATCTATAAATGTTCTATAAATACTAATGCTCATCTGATTTCTATTTTATTTTTAATACATTTGCACAATTAAAAAAAAAAAATCACATTGCTGTTATGGGGTATTGTCTGTAGAATTTTGAGGATAACATTGAATTTATTCCATTTTGGAATAAATTCTATAAATACTATAAATCTATAAATGATCTATAAATACTAATGCTCATGTGATTTTTATTTTATTTTTAATACATTTGCACAATTAAAAAAAAAAAAATCTCATTGCTGTTATGGGGTATTGTCTTTAGAATTTTGAGGACAAAATGTAATTTATTCCATTTTGGAATAAATTCTATAAATACTATAAATCTATAAATGTTCTATTAATACTAATGCTCATGTGAATTGTATTTTATTTTTAATACATTTGCACAATTTAAAAACCATAACAAAATCACATTGCCGTTATGGGGTGTTGTCTTTAGAATTTTGAGGACAAAATGTAATTTATTCCATTTTGGAATAAATTCTATAAATACTATACATCTATAAATGTTCTATAAATACTAATGCTCATGTGATTTTTATTTTATTTGTAATTTATTTGCACAATTAAAAATCAAAAAAATCACATTGCTGTTATGAGGTATTGTCTGTAGAATTTTGAGGACAAAATTGAATTTATTCCATTTTGGAATAAATTCTATAAATACTATAAATCTATAGATTTTCTATAAATACTAATGCACATGTGATTTTTATTGTATTTTTAATACATTTTCAAAATAAAAAAAAATAAAAAAATCACATTGCCGTTATGGGGTATTGTCTGTAGAATTTTGAGGACAAAATTGAATTTATTCCATTTTGGAATAAATTCTATAAATACTATACATCTATAAATGTTCTATAAATACTAATGTACATGTGATTTTTATTTTATTTTTAATACAGTTGCACAATTTAAAAACAATTAAAAATCACATTGCTGTTATGGGGTATTGTCTGTAGAATTTTGAGGACAACATTTAATTTATTCCATTTTGGAATGAATTCTATAAATACTATAAATCTATAGATTTTCTATAAATACTAATGCACATGTGATTTTTATTTTATTTTTAATACATTTTCAAAATAAAAAAAAATAAAAAAAATCTCATTGCCGTTACGGGGTATTGTCTGTAGAATTTTGAGGACAAAATTGAATTTATTCCATTTTGGAATAAATTCTATAAATACTATGAATCTATAAATGTTCTATAAATACTAATGCACATGTGATTTTTATTTTATTTTTAATACAGTTGCACAATTTAAAAAAAAATAAAAATCACATTGCTGTTATGGGGTATTGTCTGTAGAATTTTGAGGACAACATTTAATTTATTCCAATTTGGAATAAATTCTATAAATACTATAAATCTATAGATTTTCTATAAATACTAATGCACATGTGATTTTTATTTTATTTTTAATACATTTTCAAAATAAAAAAATCAAAAAAAAATCACATTGCCGTTATGGGGTATTGTCTGTAGAATTTTGAGGACAACATTGAATTTATTCCATTTTGGAATAAATTCTATAAATACTATGAATCTATAAATGTTCTATAAATACTAATACTCATGTGATTTTTATTTTATTTTTATACATTTGCACAATTTTAAAAAAAAACAAAAAAAACAAAACAAAAAAAAACAACATTTAATTTATTCCATTTTGGAATAAATTCTATAAATACTATGAATCTATAAATGTTCTATAAATACTAATGCACATGTGATTTTTATTTTATTTTTAATACATTTGCACAATTAAAAAAAAAAAAAAAAATCACATTGCTCTTATGGGGTGTTGTCTTTAGAATTTTGAGGACAAAATGTAATTTATTCCATTTTGGAATAAATTCTATAAATACTATAAATCTATAAATGTTCTATAAATACTAATGCTCATGTGATTTTTATTTTATTTTTATACATTTGCACAATTTAAAAAAAAAACAAAAAAAACAAAACAAAAAAAAACAACATTTAATTTATTCCATTTTGGAATAAATTCTATAAATACTATAAATCTATAAATGTTCTATAAATACTAATGGACATGTGATTTTTATTTTATTTTTAATACATTTTCAAAATAAAAAAATATAAAAAAATCACATGGGGTATTGTCTGTAGAATTTTGAGGACACAATTTAATTTATTCCATTTTGGAATAAAGCTGTAACATAACAAAATGTAAATGTGTTGTGAATATTTTGCGCATGCATGCATGCACTGTCAAGTTCCCTTGCCTTCCTCCCTTCCATCCTTCCTTCCGCCCTTCCTTCCTTGGTCCAAAGTGGACGTTTTTTTTTTATCTTCCCGGGGAAAAACTGATGATTGTTTTTCCTGGCAGTGAGATTCCGTGGATTCAAACCAATTTGTCTGCTGTTGTTTTTGTTAAATACACTTTGGGAAATGAGGTGAACGAAACCTATAAAATGAAGTCGCTTCCAGCTGAATCGTTAATTCGCTGCAAAAAAAAAAAACTAAACAAAAAAAAACAACAACCCCGCTTTCCTCCTCTTCCTCCTCGTCCTCCTCCCCCTTCCGCCCGCATGCGAGCGGGAAATAATGACAGTGTTTCGCCGTTGTTTGATCAGCCTTTGCAAATTTGAATGCCAAATTTGTTTTTGCAGGTGTTGCTCATGGAATAATTGCGGCGCGTAATGTGCGGAAAGGTGCCGCCACCCTTCTACACTTAATGCGCTTTTTTAAGCACAAAACTACTCCCGCCCTGACGCCCCACGCATTTCGCTCTGCAAACGCCACAATAATAACTCAATAATTAGCACGCGTCGATCCATCGATAACCACATCCAGGTTATTACCTGTACGCCGCAATCACGGCTCGGTACGTAGTTCGGTTTTGGGTACGTAAAGCGGTGGTTCTCAAACTTTTTTCACCGAGTACCGCCAAAGAAAACACTCTCCATAATGACAAACATTAACATACAGTAGCAAAGGCAGAGGTTTTATTTAACAAGGCCTACTCAGTGGCCTAATGGTTAGAGTGCCCGCCCTGAGATCGGTAGGTTGTGAGTTCAAACCCCGGGCCGAGTCATACCAAAGACTATAAAAATGGGACCCATTATGTCCCTGCTTGGCACTCAGCGTCAAGGGTTGGAATTGGGGGTTGACTCACCAAAAATTATTCCCGGGTGCGGCCACCGCTGCTGCTAACTGCTCCCCTCACCTCCCAGGGGGTGATCAAGGGTGATGGGTCAAATGCAGGGAATCATTTCGCCACACCTCGTGTGTGTGAGACAATCATTGCTACTTTAACTTTAACTTTAAGTAAAGCTAATATTTCTGGCCAATGTAACAGTACACGCAGTTTGAACAGTAACACTGTGTTATATATAAATTAAGTGATTTTTTTTGGCGTGCCACTTGTGAAATGCATACCACAGTTTGACAATCGCTATGTCAAAGGAACATGTAACAGAAATAGCTGCTTAGTGTTTGAGTAAATGCAACCGTTTTTTGGTCATTAAAGTTCTTCTGGAATGCTACAATACTTATTTAAAGAAAACAAGGCTAACAGGCTACTTCCTGGGTTCTTTTTTGGGGATCATGGGCAGGGATGTAACCATACTTGCCAACCTTGAGACCTCCGAATTCGGGAGATGTGGGTGGGGTGGGGTGGTAGCAGGGGGTGTATATATTTTCAAGTAATTCATATATATATATATATATATATACTGTATATTAGGGGCGTGGGAAAAAATCGATTCGAATTTGAATCGCGATTCTCACGTTGTGCGATTCAGAATCGATTCTCTTTTTTTTAAAAATTTTTTTAATTTTTTTTTAATTTATTTTATTTTTAATTTTTTTTTAAATTAATCAATCCAACAAAACAATACTCAGCAATACCATAACATTGCAATCCAATTCCAAAACCAAACCCGACCCAGCAACACTCAGAACTGCAATAAACAGAGCAATTGAGAGGAGACACAAACACGACACAGAACAAACCATAAGTAGTGAAACAAAAATGAATATTATCAACAACAGTATCAATATTAGTTACAATTTCAACATAGCAGTGATTAAAAATCTCTCATTGACATTATCATTAGACATTTATAAAAAAAAAAAAAAAGAACAATAGTGTCACAGTGGCTGACACTTGCATCGCATCTCATAAGCTTGACAACACACTGTGTCCAATATTTTCACAAAGATAAAATAAGTCATATCTTTGGTTCATTTAATAGTTAAAACTAATGTACATTATTGCAATCTGTTGATAAAACATTGTCCTTTACAATTATAAAAGCTTTTTACAAAACATCTACTACTCTGCTTGCATGTCAGCAGACTGGGGTAGATCCTGCTGAAATCCTATGTATTGAATGAATAAAGAATCGTTTTGAATCGGGAATCACGTTGAATCGATATATATATATATATATATATATATATATATAAAAATAATCTGTTCATGAATGAGTATATCCGTTCAGCCACCGTGTTCAATGGAGAAGACTGATCTACAAAATGTGCAGGCAGCATACCCCTTCCCCTTCGAGCTGTCCTGGATGAACTGAAATTATTTTTTCCAATCATTTTGGAACTTGCAAGCGTACTTCTTCTTCTTACTCGTCGTCGCCATGTCTCTTCTTCCTTCTTCTGCTTTGTCTCTGTTATGTTTTTGTACATTACTACTTGCTGTAGTTTTTAAGCAATGCATGATGGGAATCCTGATGTGTGTCAGTTAAGGCTGCAACAACTAATCGATTAAAATCGATTATAAAAATAGTTGGCAATTAATTTAGTCATCGGTTCGTTGTATCTATGCTATGCGCATGCGCAGAGGCAATTTTTTATTTTATCTTATTTTTTAAAATTGTATTTTATTTTTTAATTTTTTAATTTTTTATAAACCTTTATTTAT
>NC_084741.1:19770989-19778489 GCF_033978785.1 Entelurus aequoreus | reverse complement strand
AGAAATATAAACTGCAGCTCAGCTCACTCGCAGTCCTGGCTTGAGGTGAAGGCTAATTACCTCTCAGTTCCAGCCACATCGACCCCTTCTGAGCGCCTATTTTCAGCTGCTGGGAATATTGTAAACAAGAAAAGAACCAAACATGTACACATGCTAACCTTTCTTCATTACAACTGTTAGTCACTCACTGGAATGAGTAGAATTGGTTATTGTGTACTGTGTTGGACTGGATGTTTATTTTGCACATTTTAAAAGCAATACTTAATGTTTACAGTGCTCCAGAATATTTAGATTGGCACTTTTTTGTATTGGATGTTTATCTTTATTTTTGCACATTTTAGCAAATAAGCAATACTTTCACTTTTGTTGAAATGTTTACACTGTTGTTACAGAATATTTTGTTTTGCACTTTTTTTGTACTGGATGTTTATCTTTATTTTTGCACATTTTAAAGTAAAATAAGCAATACTTTTACTTTTGAAATGCTTATACTATTGCAGAATATTAAGATTTGCACTGGATGTTGACTTTTATATTTGCACATTAAAAAGCAAATAAGCTACTTTTAATTTTGTTAAATGTTAAAAGTTTTAAATGTTTACATTGTTACAGAATATTTAGTCATGTTGTTGTCAATGTTGACTGAGTGGCCATACTTCTTTTTTTTTGTAAATAAAAGCCATGCCTTTTGAAAAAACGGGCCTACATTTATTTTTTCATCTTCATTTTGAATAAAAAAATAATCGGTAAAAGGAAAAATAATCTATAGATTAATCGAAAAAAAATAATCTATAGATTAACCGATTAATCGAAAAAATAATCTATAGATTAATCGATAGAAAAATAATCGTTAGCTGCAGCCTTAGTCACCAGTCTAACCATAGCACAAAGCCCAACGGCTGACGTCGGGATTCTAATGTACAATCTGTGCTTCCCACAACACCAGAATAAGTCAGCTCGTGCCCAAGGGCCTATCCTATAGCCATCTATCAGTGTGGTGCACCAGTAACGGTTGATGTCACCCAATTTGTTGGGGGACGGAGAGGGTCCTGTAATTTGAAAACGCGTGTAATTCAGCTTATGGGCCACAAAGGGAAGAAGTCGGGTGGTATTGTCAACAGAAGGGTACACATGTCAGTCAACTTAAAAGGGGCGGGGTAAGTGTGGGAAAAGGGACGTCCAGCGGAAGAAGCAACACAGTCACCCAGGTTTTGGCATCCACCTGAGCCACAGGTTGTCTGCACCCGCTCCTAAGGTCAAAGGTCAAATTTACCAGGCCTTCGGTGGTGATGTCATTAGCACGCACGGATGTGAGCCTTTGAAACACCACCGAGGTGGGGTGGTACTTGAGGTGCTACAGAGGGTGTAGAGGTAGTTAACGCCCTCTCAAGGACATTAATTTTAATAATTCCTTTAGCGTCTGTATCAGTCAGGTCAAGCCCCAAAACAACATAAAAGGGACGATGGGCACAACTTACCAGAGTATGTTGTCTGCATCCGACACCAATGGTTCAGGGTTGAGTCGTAACAAATATAGAGGTTATTACCACGATAGTTATTGTGTCCCCCGTAATTAATCACACTGCACAGGTCAAAAAATAAGTCTTGCTATCCCCTTTGACCCAGTCTATTTAAAGTCCGCTGTATGTTCTTAGACACTTGTCAGTCACTGTCGTCAGGAAGGATGAACTGAGACACAAAGACAGTAGAACACGCCCAAGCACCAGTCCGTCAGGGAACACTAGTCGGGTGTAACATCCTGCCTTTCGTCTATCAATATCAGAGTAATTTAGGTAACAAAACGGGGATAAACATCAAACTTTTCACTTAATGTAACGACACAGATAGTTATGCTGCAAACAAGCAAGAAAAACTAAGAAACATTTAGCATACTGGATTGGTCTCACACAAGGATATACAATATAGAAGTTGAAAAGAGTAATGTAGGTAGAAAATCTCTCTCGTCTCCTGGGCTGAGGGGCAGATGTTGTGGCGATGTCAGCAATGACATCCCCTGGTGATCTGTCAGGTTCTTCAGCTATAGTGCAGAGGGAGAGGTGGTACCAGGTGTCCCCTCCACCAGCCAGTCGAAGGGCGTGGGACGTCCGTTCCACGACCTTGAAGGGACCAGTCCACCTGAGCTCCGTCCACTTGCGTTTGATGACCTTGATCTTGACCCTCTCAGCGGGCGGAAGGGAATCTGTACAGAAGAACTGGCACACAAATTCTGCAATTTTTTGTGTAAAATACCATTTTGGTTTTACGCTGAGTCCTCCTTCCATGGGGTGGGGGGGGGGGGGCTGCTGGTCCTGTGAATGGCTGACCTGTATGCAGCTCATAGGGTGAAAAACTCAAAGGGCGGTAAAACAGTTTTATTCACGGACCTTCGAATGATCATTAACGCTAATTGCAACATGTCAATCCAATTAAATTTGGTCTGTGCACAGATTTTAGCCAATTAGTTTTTTATGTTCTGGTCCATCCTTTCAACCTTACCTTGGGACTCAAGATGGTACCCCAAACCTGTGTTCTAGTCCGAAAGCCTTTTCGACCAAGGCTAAGTGAGTATTTTTTAAATGGTTGCCGTTGTCTGACCTAATCTTTTTGGGGAAACCATGTCGGGGTACTAGGTCATTCACAAGTCATTTTATTACTGATATTGTATCCTCTTTTGAGGTTGTTGTTGCTTCCGGCCAACCACTGTGATTGTCAACACAAGTCAGTACGTACCTTTTCCCTTGTACTGTATTGATCATATCAGTGAAATCAAAGACTATACATGGTTCACCCTCACCTCCTCCATATTCTAAATTTGATCTACTAAACTACTATCGATGTGTAAAATCGTTATTTTCAAATTAAAATTAGTTATAACTTCTTACCCACGGTAAAAACGTTAAAACTATGGAATGTGTCAGAGTCGGATGATTGTCGATTTTGTTCCAAGGAGTCTGTATCCACCCTCACTCACCCCCTTCTGTTTCTGAAAAAAGGACTGTGTTAATCATACTATCACTTTCAGAAAAATCTAAGAAAAAGGTCAGCTAATAGTCAAGTAGCGGAGGGCAGGTCATGTTTGAGGTCAATGATTGTCTCTTTAGCCTCTATGGTCCACTGGGGGGTGTTGTTAGGGTAGGGGACCCCTTAGCAATATCACAAATAACTCAAACTCAACTAAACCCTATCTTTTATGTAATTTATTCAATATGGTGAAAGTAACAAAATATGCTTATATTTATATTGTCACCAATACTAGAAAAATACTACCCTTATGGCGGATGCTTTAGCAATAGTATTTTGAATTTTTACCACACCTGTTGGCCCCAATAATTCATTAAGTCAAGCTCATGTTGTAGAAAGTTGAATGATGCGGACACGTTTGTTACTGAATACTTTCTATCAGACTTCTGCCATGGCAACTTTGTTTATGTAATGAGCAACTATAATTATTTGATATGCTTAAATGTGTAATGTGTCGTTTTAGCTCAGCTGTTGTGTAGCTGCTAGCTCCTCGTAGCCTACAGGTGTCTAAAGTGCAGCCCATAGTTATGTGTTTAACATAACCATGGGCTAAACCTAAACAATTGAAAATGTGGTATTTGGGTGTCGGTGTAATGTTTGGCAGCTACGCCGTGTCTTATCATTGGACCTAAGTTCTTTGGTTTTGTAGGCGAGACAGAGAGCAAGGGAACAATGTGGGACACTATTGTGTCCATCTTAAACCATGCTAGCTGTTGCAAAGATAGGTCAACATGAGCAGCCACACATTGAGTTCCAACATATATAAATAATCATAACATATGGCGAGTCGGGTGGCAGAACACACGGAAGCATCTCAGTCAGTCAGGGTTTTCACCGTTAGAGCAGTTGGATGTCAGCCATTCCTGTTGTTTCAGGCTGTGGTATGAGCTCATGGAGTAGTCTTGGTAGTGGTGTCGCAGCTGGGTGGTTCAGCCGTCAGGTAACACCAGGAATGTTCCTTCTTTGCGATTTGAATGTCAGGGTACAGTCTGTAAAGGAGGTCCAGCAATCTGAACCGGAAGTGGTTTGGTGACAGGTAACCTTCTTGTGACCCCAGCGAAGCCTTCGACCTTTAAAGAGGAAGCAAACAGTTTTTTTGGTACCTCTGCATTCAGAATCGAATGGGTGACTGATAAAATTGTCCGTTGACACTCATGTCCAGCAGGGGTCCTGTCGGTACTTCCTGCTGCGGCTCCTGATGTGGGCGTCCTCTTACACGCCTTCGTGTTCGTTTGTTGGCACGACGGAACCTTTCCTGTTCGGAAATGTTCGGACAGTCACGACTCCAGTGACCAGGCTGGTCACAGCCGAAACAGTGTCTACCCCAGACCGGCTTTGAAGCATCGTGTTGTCCACCACCCGAGTCCAACCGCACGTCTGTTGAGGATTCTTTCCTCCACCTGTTGGAACTCAAAAGCAAGGTCACCCACTGCTGAATATACCCTAGCTGATCTTTGACCTTTTGGTTCTTTTAACCTTTTATCTTCAGCGATCTGTAATTTAAGTAGTCGTTTCCTTGTTGCTCTGTCATTAGCCCTATTTTGCATGGGATAAATAAAATGTCCTGCCATATATTGTTTTTGGCACCTTGTATATCAGGGTTAACTTTGTCCAAAGTGTTTGGCCAAAGGTTCCCCCCCGGAGGTACAGGTGGGAAAGCAAGGTCAACAATGGCTTGCATGTATGCATCGGCAAGAAACTTATATTGTAGTATGTCCAAAGTGTTAATGTCATGTGTCAAAAAAGTCTGCCGGAGAAAATGGTCAGACGTGTACAAGGGGTTAATTTTCGGAGGCAGGATTAATCTTGGAGGGGGCGTGTTAATACCTCCTTCTCTTGTCACTGGAGTAGGGGGCGGTGACTTAGTCAAAGTTTGGGCGGGTCGTTTGAATTGTCTTGCGCATGCGCGGCAGACAAAAAACCAATCAGTTCATTCTGTCATTAATCATCGTTTCTTTTGCTGCATTTCGTTTTTCCACGTAATCCCCGTTTACTTTTATCATACGCCAAACTCTTAAATTCTCTCCCTGAGTGTTCCATTTTCACCAGCGCACACACACACACACACACACACACACACACACACACACACACACACACACACACACACACACACACACACACACACACACACACACACTCAGCAGCACACACACACACGAGCACGCGTAAGTACTCCCGCACACACACACACACACACACACACACACACGAGCACGCGTAAGCACTCCCGCACACACACACTCACACTCAGCAGCACACACACACACGAGCACGCGTAAGCACTCCCACTCACACACACTCACACTCAGCAGCACACTCTCTGCGTTTCACTTTACCATAAAACTTCCAGTTACTTTTTTTTATTTTGTTTTATTTTTTATTTTACCAGACGTTTGAGTTCACGACTTTTCGAGTATTGTAAACTCCCTCTTAACCCTTTCAAGGAACGTTCTCCTTTTTTTTTTCTTCTTTTTTTTCCTCTACCTGCTAGTTCCATTGTCGACAACCGTCCATTCAATTGATCATTACACAGTAATGATTAATCACATTTTTCCCCGACCGCCATCACATTCCTGTCTGTCACACTCCAAGGCCATGTGTCTATTTCTTTACGTTTTAGTGTCTTATCTCACTGGGATCTTTGAACCCGCTTCCTTACGTTTCAGTGTCTTATCTCACTGGGATCTTTGAACCCGCTTCCTTACGTTTCAGTGTCTTATCTCACTGGGATCTTTGAACCCGCTTCCTTACGTTTTAGTGTCTTATCTCACTGGGATCTTGCAACCCGAACTCATTAAGGGACGACCAAATTCACAGGGTAAGCTACACCCAACTATTAGTTCACTCGTCAATGAAACTGCCCGTCACGGTAATCGAGACACAATGTCCTGAGTTGACCACTTATTTACAATTTTAATGCAATGGCAGGCTCGGCAAAAATGCAATCAATCTATCAAAATCACCAATCTGTGCCTGGGATTAAAAAACAGTGTTTGACTTACAGACTTCAGGACAGACTCCTAACGCAGATTTTATCTAAAAAGAAAGGTTCTGCTTACCTTGAATTGGCCAATTGAGTCTGTCCAGAAGATTGCAAGAAGTCATCAATCAACAGCGTGCCATCTCGGACGAAGCCCCCACATTGTTGCTTCCAACAATATGTATATATATATATATATATATATATATATATATATATATATATATATATATATATATATATATATATATATATATATATATTTATTTTTCTTACTTGGGACTTCCTGCGGGGCGGATTTTGGACGCTGGCGGGCGGTAGTTTGGGGACCCCTGCTTTAGCGCATCGCCGAGGGTATGACGTGAGGTGGGGTTACCTTCATACACTATTTCTAATGCGAAGGCCTGCATGTAAGCCAGGTTTTATGAGTGAGCAATTGTGTGAATGCTCCAAAGCATTCACACACATGGATTTCTACACCAAAATTAATATATTTATTAAACTTCTTCAACTTCTTCTTCTCCAGATTTTGGCACGCTCTACTTTCCACATTTTTCACCCGATTCAAACCGTTCCAACTTCAAACTGTTCAGCCTATTCGGGAATCGCAGGCCTTTCCTTGACAAATTCCGAAAATTCCCAGACTTCCCAGAATTTCAGGTTTTCCGGGGCATTTTTCCCATTCAAAATGAATTGGCCATTTTTCCAACTTCCACCATTTCCACATTTTTCAACCGATTCAACACATTCCACCATCCTGGAAATTTAAACTACTTTTTTTCAAAGTTAAAAAAAATCCAGGATTTTCCAGAATTCCTGGTTTTCCAAAGCCCTATTTCCACTCTTTTTCTCTGGCGACCACTCCTTTCACATTTTTCAACACATTTCAACCGTTTTACCGTCAAAACATTCCTCTTAATCACAACAAAAAACAAAGTTGTTTTTTGAATTGGAAAAAATCCCGGTTCTCCCAAAATTCCAGGAATTCCGTAATACCATTTCTCAGTACAACATAAAAAAAAATCCAACACCAACCATTTCAACTCATTTAGACCATTGAAGTTTTGTACAATTTTTTAAAAAATTCCCGCTTTACCCGAAATTCCCAAATTTTGGGGAAATTCCCATTGAAATCAATGGGACATTCTTTAAAGTTCCACAATTCCTACATTTTTCATCTGATTCAAACTTACAACTTCAAAATATTCAGCCTGTTTGAGTATTGTGTGCTCTACGTCAACAATTCTAAAAACAATTCCAGGATTTCAGTTCAACGTCTGCACTAGAGCATTCACACGCAATTCCTTCAGGAATTGCCTCATCTAGTTTCAAGATCATTTTCTAGGCTTAGGTCAGGCTGATTACAAATATGAATACTAATCAAATATACTTCAAAGGAAGGGACTACATTCACATAAAATAATGCCGTGCTAAAATAAATAAATTGTAAATAAATGATTAATCTATCCATCCATCTTCATCTGCTTATCCACAGT
>NC_084741.1:19763395-19765895 GCF_033978785.1 Entelurus aequoreus | reverse complement strand
AGTCGGGTGGTATTGTCAACAGAAGGGTACACATGTCAGTCAACTTAAAAGGGGCGGGGTAAGTGTGGGAAAAGGGACGTCCAGCGGAAGAAGCAACACAGTCACCCAGGTTTTGGCATCCACCTGAGCCACAGGTTGTCTGCACCCGCTCCTAAGGTCAAAGGTCAAAGTTACCAGGCCTTCGGTGGTGATGTCATTAGCACGCACGGATGTGAGCCTTTGAAACATCACCGAGGTGGGGTGGTACTTTAGGTGCTACAAAGGGTGTAGAGGTAGTTAACGCCCTCTCAAGGACATTAATTTTAATAATTCCTTTAGCGTCTGTATCAGTCAGGTCAAGCCCCAAAACAACATAAAAGGGACGATGGGCACAACTTACCAGAGTATGTTGTCTGCATCCGACACCAATGGTTCAGGGTTGAGTCGTAACAAATATAGAGGTTATTACCACGGTAATAGTTATTGTGTCCCCCGTAATTAATCACACTGCACAGGTCAAAAAATAAGACTTGCTATCCCCTTTGACCCAGTCTATTTAAAGTCCGCTGTATGTTCTTAGACACTTGTCAGTCACTGTCGTCAGGAAGGATGAACTGAGACACAAAGACAGTAGAACACGCCCAAGCACCAGTCCGTCAGGGAACACTACCGGGTGTAACATCCTGCCTTTCGTCTATCAATATCAGAGTAATTTAGGTAACAAAACGCGGATAAACATCAAACTTTTCACTTAATGTAACGACACAGATAGTTATGCTGCAAACAAGCAAGAAAAACTAAGAAACATTTAGCATACTGGATTGGTCTCACACAAGGATATACAATATAGAAGTTGAAAAGAGTAATGTAGGTAGAAAATCTCTCTCGTCTCCTGGGCTGAGGGGCAGATGTTGTGGCGATGTCAGCAATGACATCCACTGGTGATCTGTCAGGTTCTTCAGCTATAGTGCAGAGCGAGAGGTGGTACCAGGTGTCCCCTCCACCAGCCAGTCGAAGGGCGTGGGACGTCCGTTCCACGACCTTGAAGGGACCAGTCCACCTGAGCTCCGTCCACTTGCGTTTGATGACCTTGATCTTGACCCTCTCAGCGGGCGGAAGGGATTCTGTACAGAAGAACTGGCACACAAATTCTGCAATTTTTTGTGTAAAATACCATTTTGGTTTTACGCTGAGTCCTCCTTCCATGGGGGGGGGGGGGGGGGGGGGGCTGCTGGTCCTGTGAATGGCTGACCTGTATGCAGCTCATAGGGTGAAAAACTCAAAGGGCGGTAAAACAGTTTTATTCACGGACCTTCGAATGATCATTAACGCTAATTGCAACATGTCAATCCAATTAAATTTGGTCTGTGCACAGATTTTAGCCAATTTGTTTTTTATGTTCTGGTCCATCCTTTCAACCTTACCTTGGGACTCAAGATGGTACCCCAAACCTGTGTTCTAGTCCGAAAGCCTTTTCGACCAAGGCTAAGTGAGTATTTTTTAAATGGTTGCCGTTGTCTGACCTACGTACTAGGTCATTCACAAGTCATTTTATTACTGATATTGTATCCTCTTTTGAGGTTGTTGTTGCTTCCGGCCAACCACTGTGATTGTCAACACAAGTCAGTACGTACCTTTTCCCTTGTACCGTATGGATCATATCAGTGAAATCAAAGACTATACATGGTTCACCCTCACCTCCTCCATATTCTAAATTTGATCTACTAAACTACTATTGATGTGTAAAATCGTTATTTTCAAATTAAAATTAGTTATAACTTCTTACCCACGGTAAAAACGTTAAAACTATGGAATGTGTCAGAGTCGGATGATTGTCTATTTTGTTCCAAGGAGTCTGTATCCACCCTCACTCACCCCCTTCTGTTTCTGAAAAAAGGACTGTGTTAATCATACTATCACTTTCAGAAACATCTAAGAAAAAGGTCAGCTAATAGTCAAGTAGCGGAGGGCAGGTCATGTTTGAGGTCAATGATTGTCTCTTTAGCCTCTATGGTCCACTGGGGGGTGTTGTTAGGGTAGGGGACCCCTTAGCAATATCACAAATAACTCAAACTCAACTAAACCCTATCTTTTATGTAATTTATTCAATATGGTGAAAGTGACAAAATATGCTTATATTTATATTGTCACCAATACTAGAAAAATACTACCCTTATGGCAGATGCTTTAGCAATAGTATTTTGAATTTTTACCACACCTGTTGGCCCCAATAATTCATTAAGTCAAGCTCATGTTGTAGAAAGTTGAATGATGCGGACACGTTTGTTACTGAATACTTTCTATCAGACTTCTGCCATGGCAACTTTGTTTATGTAATGAGCAACTAGAATTATTTGATATGCTTAAATGTGTAATGTGTCGTTTTAGCTCAGCTGTTGTGTAGCTGCTAGCTCCTCGTAGCCTACAGGTGTCTAAAGTGCAGCCCATAGTTATGTGTTTAACATAACCATGGACTAAACCTAAACAATTGAAAATGTGGTATTTGGGTGTCGGTGTAATG
>NC_084741.1:19640895-19758395 GCF_033978785.1 Entelurus aequoreus | reverse complement strand
TTTTCCGGGGTGAGAACCATGGACTCGACTTGGAGGTGCTGATTCTCATCCCAGTCGCTTCACACTCAGCTGCGAACTGATCCAGTGAGAGCTGAAGATCCTGGCCAGATGAAGCCATCAGGACCACATCATCTGCAAAAAGCAGAGACCTCATCCTGCAACCACCAAACCGGATCCCCTCAACACCCTGACAGCGCCTAGAAATTCTGTCCATAAAAGTTATGAACAGAATCAATGACAAAGGTCAGCCCTGGCGGAGTCCAACCCTCACTGGAAACGGGTCCGAGTTACTGCCAGTAATGCGGACCAAGCTCTGACACGATCATACAGATCATAAATTATTGGTTCGGGCTTCTGGTCAGGATGCCACCCGAATGCCTCCCTAGGGAGGTGTTTAGGGCAAGTCCTACTGGTAGGAGGCCACGGGGAAGACCCAGGACACGTTGGGAAGACTATGTCTCCCGGCTGGCCTGGGATCGCCTCGGGATCCCCCGGCAGGAGCTGGACGAAATGGCTGGGGAGAGGAAAGTCTGGCCTTGGATAAGCTTAATGGACGGAATAATAATATATATGTTACTTATCTAAACTGTTAATAAGATTAAATTGTAAATGAAAATACGACGTCATCACTTCAGTCATAATTGTTGCGCTTAAGAAACTTCTGTATGACTTTACTTCCAGACTTCTTCTGTTTGTTTGATACAAGGTAGAGTTTATGGCCAACTAAACGAGAGGCGCCATCATTGCTACCAATAACGTGTCCGTATGCTATCGCAGTCGTTCTGACGTTAGTTTTCCTGACGAAATCAACCAAAATAATGAGTCTAAAAATAGTTCTCAACATACAGTTCATAAACTTACAATAAAACATGCTTTTATTGCGTCAAGCATAATTTAGAGGCGCTCTGCCGCTACATTCATGCAGTTGTAGGTCATCAGCTGGCTCCCTTAAACACTCCCGCCGGCGCAATGTACGTCAGAAAGAACATAACGACCAAAAATAAACGTCCATCCATCCATCCATCTTCTTCCGCTTATCTGAGGTCGGGTCGCGGAGGCAGCAGCTTAAGCAGGGAAGCCCAGACTTCCCTCTCCCCAGCCACTTCGTCCAGCTCCTCCCGGGGGATCCCGAGGCGTTCCCAGGCCAGCCGGGAGACATAGTCTTCCCAACGTGTCCTGGGTCTTCCCGTCATTTTGCCAAAATCCTCAACAGCTTTGGACCAAGAACTATACATATAACTTATGTTTTAATATAAAGGAAGTTTTTACTCACAGTCCCAAGACGAGTCATGCCTCGGCTTGAAAGCTCCCGCCTGCTAAAAAACGTTCCTTGGCAAGACTAGATAACCATCCAAAATTGAAGTCATCAATCAATCTGTGTTCGGGAGCCGCTCGCGTCTTTAGAACGGTGTCACTACCGCAGCTTTGTTCAGTTCCGCAACTTCTGGTCCAAAAGCAGTCTTGTCTTTACAATCGTAAATAAATTTCCTCCAGAAGGTCTTATCTTCGTCCATGTGATGTCAGATGAAACAAAAATTGTGCGGTTTGGCCACAATACCCAGCAATATGTTTGGAGGGGAAAAGGCGAGGCCTTTAATCCCAGGAACACCATGAGTACTGTCAAGCATGGTGGTGGTCGTATCATGCTCTGGGCCTGTTTTGCTGCCAATGCAACTGGTGCTTTACAGAGAGTAAATGGGACAATGAAATAGGAGGATTACCTCCAAATTATTCAGGACAACCTAAAATCATCAGCCCGGAGGTTGGGTCTTGGGCACAGTTGGGTGTTCCAACAGGACAATGACCCCAAACACACGTCAAAAGAGGTAAAGGAATGGCTAAATCAGGCTAGAATGAAGGTTTTAGAATGGCCTTCCCAAAGTCCTGACTTAAACGTGTGGACAATGCTGAAGAAACAAGTCCATGTCAGAAAACCAACACATTTAGCTGAACTTGCCCCAATTTTGTCAAGAGGAGTGGTATATATGGAGTGGTCAAAAATTAAACCAGAAGCTTGTGGATGGCTACCAAAAGCGCCTTATTGCAGTGAAACTTGCCAAGGGACATGTAAGCAAATATTAACATTGCTGTATGTATACTTTTGACCCAGCAGATTTGCTCACGTTTTCAGTAGACACATAATAAATTCATAGAAGAACCAAACTTCATGAATGTTTTTTTGTTACCAACAAGTATGTGCTCCGATCACTCTATCACAAAAAAATAAGAGTTGTAGAAATGATTGGAAACTCAAGACAGTCATGACATTATGTTCTTTACTAGTGTATGTAAACTTTTGACCACGACTGTATATACGTGTGTGTATATATATATATATATATATACATATATATATATATATGTATATATATATATATATATATATATATGTATATATATATGTATATATATATATATATATACACATGTATATATATATGTATATATATATATATATATATATATATGTATATATATATATATATATATGTATATATATATATATATATGTATATATATGTATATATATGTATATATATATGTATATATATATGTATATATGTATATATATATATATATGTATATATATATATATATGTGTGTGTGTGTGTGTGTGTGTGTGTGTGTGTGTGTGTGTGTGTGTGTGTGTGTGTGTGTGTGTGTGTGTGTGTGTGTGTGTGTGTGTGTGTGTGTGTGTGTGTGTGTGCACTGCAAAAAGTCAGTGTTCAAAAACAAGAAAGAAAAATTACAAAAATGAGGGGTATTTTATTTGAACTAAGCAAAATTATCTGCCAATAGAACAAGAAAATTCGGTTTGTCAAGACTTTCCAAAACAAGTAAAATTAGCTAACCTCAATGAACCCCAAAAATACCTTCAAATAAGTATATTCTCACTAATAACAAGTGCACTTTTCTTGGTAAAAAAAAAAAGAGACCTCTTTGCTCTATGCTGAAAAATGTTCTTAAATTAAGTAAACGCTAGTGCCATTATCTTGACATAATGATATGCGCTCAGCATTACATTTCTTGAAACCAGCAAACTTATACTAAAAACTCATTTATTGTTCTTAATGGAAAGGCAACAAGGCAACCGTTTGTTACTCCCGGGGTCTCCTAGCCGCTCAGGCAAATCATATGGTCTAAAAATGCATTTTTCCATCGACAACATGACATCATCGCTCCAAGTGCGTGCTCTTTCAGTCAATTAGTGCGCATATATACAGCCCGGCCCCCGGCCAAATTTTTTTTTATTGTAATTTTGAAGAATTTATCTGAATGTGCATGAACTATTTCTGTTCAAAATAGTTTGAACTGTCACATATTAAATGTGTCACATATTAAATGTGTAAATAGTAACTGTCAGTTTACTGTGCCAACTGTACTACTATATGAGTATGTATTTTCTATTGTTTCATTGAAAATAAAACAGCAAAGTCCATTTGGCTGTCATCTGTTTTAATTATGAGACACAATT
This sequence comes from Entelurus aequoreus, assembly GCF_033978785.1. Classification (NCBI taxonomy): domain Eukaryota; kingdom Metazoa; phylum Chordata; class Actinopteri; order Syngnathiformes; family Syngnathidae; genus Entelurus; species Entelurus aequoreus. Next base: position 19,754,920 of record NC_084741.1, on the reverse strand, counting down.
GTGTCAAAATCATGATTTTTTTTTTCATGCTTGAAGTAAGAAATTATTACTTTAAAAAAGTAGTTTTATACTTGTGAGTGTTGATGACACAACTTTGCAACAGTTGATATTCTCGTTTCAAGCATGTTTTACTCAATATAGGTCATCAAATCTCAGCAACAAGCTGTAATATCTTACTGAGATCATTTAGGACCAAAACACTTAAAACAAGTAAAACACTCTAACATAAAATCTGCTTAGTGCAGGGGTGTCCAATTTTTTTCCACTGAGGGCCGCACACGGAAAAATTTAAGCATGCGGGGGCCATTTTGATATTTTTCATTTTCAAACCATAACAAAATATATGGATTTTTTTTTTATAACCTTTAGGACTCCCGGGGACCATAAAGGGTCTCAGTCATTAAAACGTTAAAAATAAGTAAAATTATTATTATTTTTATTTATTTAACGCTTACAGTAAATCTCTATATCAACTTCAGGTTGACAAAAAGTAAAAAAAAAAAAAAAAAGGTTTTATGCCTCTTCTGTCAAAGACAACTTTGTTTTTTATAGCAAAACTGGACATATGCAGTATTTAGTAATTAGAGCTCTAAAAGATCAATAATGCAGGACACAATTGATTTTAATTCTTTAATATTTTTGAGAAATCAGTGAAAATATTGATAAAATCCCACTAAATATGTTTGGGATCCAAAAGGTCCCCCACTCATAAAGTGACATTTGTATTATGTTTTTTTTTACTTTCAACACTTAAGTTACGAGATCAACTTCAGATATATCTGTCGATTTTACGTTTGAACTATTATTTTGTTTGTTTTTATGCTCTTTTGTCAAAGAAATCTTTGATGTTTTTATATGGCAACCACACAATACATGCAATATTTTTTCCACATAAAACATTTTCAAGTGACATTTTTGAAGTAATTGGAGCCTTGAATAGGTCAATAATTCATTATAACATAGATTTTTTGTCTTTTTTTTTTTTTTGAGCAATGGCAAAAAAAAAGAAAAAGAAAGAAAGATAATAATAATAAAACGCTAGAAATTCAATAGGGTCCTCTGTCCCAAAGGGACATCGGTCCCTAACAAAAGAAAAGAAAAAAAAATGCATGGCAGCTTTGTGTCAACATTGCAACTTTTTCTCGTTGTATTTCACCTCATTCAACTTTTTTAAATGTTTTTTTTAATTTTTGCAATACTATCAATTTTGCAATTTTTGCAGAATGTGTGGCGGGCCGGTAAACAATTAGCTGCGGGCCGCAAATGGCCCCCGGGCCGCACTTTGGACACCCCTGGCTTAGTGAGAAGAATTATCTTGTCAGACAGAAAATAAGCAAATATCACCCTTATTTGAGATATTTAATTTTACTTAGAATTCAGTTTTTGCATTTTATGTGTACATATCTATAGTCGAGGTTTCTGTGGTTTATCCGTTATACAGTGCTCAATACCGGGGTAGAGATTTTTTAAATCCCCTGAAGAGCAGTTAAACCTGCGAAACAGACTTGTAGGGATGAAATAGCTTGTGTTTTTTCCTGACCTAACATATGTATATATGTGGAGTATATATTGAGTACTTATAGTCGCTCCCACCCCCAACCCAAGCTCTTTCGAGTGAGGAGTTCAACACTCCAAAAAAAAAAAAAAAAATATATGGTGGAGTGAGCCGTTACTGAGGCTGACGAGAGGCTCGTTAAGAGAGTCAGGAAGGAGTAAGTGTGTGTGTTAGGGGGTGAGGGTGGGGGCTAGGGGGGTTGAGCGGTGTTAAGTGTTGACTAATAGAGGCGCTCCAAGGTATTTATTTCTTATTGTTTCTTTGGAAAGTCATTATAGCGCACGAGAGCGCCTTCTTTCTGATCCCCAGCAGAGCAGGCAAGAGCAATCACAGAGAGCCCCCCCCCCCCCCCCCTCCATCACGCCTACTGCACTCAAAGGGAGGGTCTGTAGCTTTGAGGCATCTCCTCATCGAGAAGCACTTCCTCTCTCTGCAGCGAGCTGACACTTGTTACGCTCCGCCACCGGCCCACCGGCCGCCATGTTGTATACCTCGCAGCTGGCGACATCGCGCCGTCTAAGCAAAGTTTTTATCAGCTCCCAAGTCGTCTTCACAATAGTTTAATTGTGCGCTGGTCCGCCCACGCCGGGGGAGGACGATGAATAGCGTCAGGAGAACACCTGCGCACCTCCGCGCCCCCTTTTGTTGCAGCGGCACAATGAGGCTGGCTCAGCGGCAAATAAGTAACTTGACATTAGCGCACGTCTTCGCCATTGATTGCCGAGCGCCGTCGAGCACTTCACCCTTGATGGCGGCATGAGCCAAAGGTCGGCGGCGCGCCTCTCAGCGGTGGCGAAGCGTGATGGGAGTCAGCTGTGAGAGAGCCTGCACATGATTATTGGTGTCATTATGGGGATGAGATATGGTGACACGCCGTAACATTTTAATAACTAAACAATATGCATGTTCCTTTAAAAAATATAATGTATAATCAGTGAAGTTGGCACGTTGTGTAAATGGTAAATAAAAACAGAATACAATGATTTGCAAATCCTTTTCAACTTATATTCAATTGAATAGACTGCAAAGACAAGATATTTAATGTTCCAACTGAGAAACGTAATTTTTGTTTTGCAAATAATCATTAACTTAGAATTTAATGGCAGCAACACATTGCAAAAAAGTTGGCACAGGGGCATTTTTACCACAGTGTTACATGGCCTTTCCTTTTAACAACACCCAGTAAACGTTTGGGAACTGAGGAGACACATTTTTGAAGCTTCTCAGGTGGAATTCATTCCCATTCTTGCTTGATGTACAGCTTAAGTTGTTCAACAGTCCGGGGGTCTCCGTTGTGCTATTTTAGGCTTCATAATGTGCCACACATTTTCAACGGGAGACAGGTCTGGACTACAGGCAGGCCAGTCCAGTACCCGCACTCTTTTACTATGAAGCCATGCTGTTGTAACACGTGGCTTGGCATTGTCTTGCTGAAATAAGCAGGGGCGTCCATAAAAAAGACGTTGCTTGGTTGGCAACATATGTTGCTCCAAAACCTGTATGTACCTTTCAGCATTAATGGTGCCTTCACAGATGTGTATGTTACCCATGTCTTGGGCACTAATACACCCCCATACCATCACAGATGCTGGCTTTTCAACTTTGTGCCTATAACAGTCCAAATGGTTATTTTCCTCTTTGGTCCGGAGGACACGACGTCCACAGCTTCCAAAAACAATTTGAAATGTGGACTCATCAGACCACAGAACACTTTTCCACTTTGCATCAGTCCATCTTAGATGAGATCGGGCCCAGCTAAGCCGGCTGCGTTTCTGGGTGTTGTTGATAAATGGCTTTCGCTTTGCATTGTAGAGTTTTAATTTGCTTTTCCAGATGTAGTGACCAACTGTAGTTACTGACAGTGGTTTTCTGAAGCCCATGTGGTGATATCCTTGAGGGATCGAATGTCACGGGCCTTGCTGCTTGCGTGCAGTGATTTTTGCAGATTCTCTGAACCTTTTTATGATATTACGGACCGTAGATGGTGAAATCCCTAAATTCCTTGCAATAGCTCATTGAGAAATGTTGTTCCTAAACTGTTGGACAATTTGTTCACGCATTTGTTGACAAAGTGGTGACCCTCGCCCCATCCTTGTTTGTGAATGACTGAACATTTCATGGAAGCTGCTTTTATACCCAATCATGGCACCCACCTGTTCCCAATTAGCCGGTTCACCTGTGGGATGTTCCAAATAAGTGTTTGATGAGCATTCCTCAACTTTTTCAGTCTTTTTTGCCATTTGTGCAAGTTTTTTTGAAATATGTTGCAGGCCTCAAATTCCAAATTAGCTAATATTTGCAAAAAAATAACAAATATATATATATATATATATATATATATATATATATATATATATATATATATATATATATATATATATATATATATATATATATATATATATATATATATATTTCGGAACGTAGCTTCGGCTTATCCATCCAAAATAAATACTAAAACAATTATATAATTTTTTAAATTAAATCTCGATTACATTGGATGCATGTTTTCTCCTAAAACTAATTAATGGTAAATAAATGTTTTTAATATTATATTTTTTAATACATAATGTATTCATTTGTATGCTTAAAAAGGCTGATTAAGCCAAAAATACTTTAAAATAAATATGTTACTGAAAAAATATACAAGAGAGTAAAGCTTTAAATTGCAAAGCGCAATTATTATTAGGGACAACTGTATTGATACAAAGTCTTTCTAAATCATTATTTGTATTTTCAAAACAAAAAAACCCCACATATTTATTAAGCTTTGATTATTTTTAAATCCATTCAACATTTTAGTTTGAAATACTACAGGTCAAACAAATAAAATAAGTTAAAATAATAATGTATAGTTTTGTGGCACAATAGTAAAATAAGAAAAACATCACAAAATATTAAAATGTCATAATTATTCATACATTTTTGGTCGCATAAAAATGTATTTTCCTGAATTCCTAATGAAACCCAACGTATTTATTTAAATCATCAACAAAAAAACACATGTTCGAACACCAACACTTGCTCCAGAGTGCTGCCTTGATGTCATGTGACCACTGATCATGTGACCAAAGAAATACATGAACAACTTTAATCCATCCATCCATTTTCTACCGCTTATTCCCGTTGGGGCCGCGGGGGGTGCTGGAGCCTATCTCAGCTACAATCGGGCGGAAGGCAGGGTACACCCTGGACAAGTCGCCACCTCATCGCAGGGCCAACACAGATAGACAGACAACATTCACACTAGGGCCAATTTAGTGTTGCCAATCAACCTATCCCCAGGTGCATGTTTTTGGAGGTGGGAGGAAGCTGGAGTACCCGGAGGGAACCCATGAATATGAATAACACAAAATCGGTTTGTTTGTCGAGTAATCGGATAAAACAGATTCATACCCTAAATTAGACTTAGACAAACTTTATTGATCACAATTTATTTAAATTGTTGTTTATTACAACTATTTTGAGGAAACTAGTTGAAATAAACAACAATCTTTCTGATTGCCACAACCTTCATTCTTCGTTCAAAAGTTTGGGGTCACATTGAAATGTCCTTATTTTTGAAGGAAAAGCACTGTACTTTTCAATGAAGATAACTTTAAACTAGTCTTAACTTGAAAGAAATACACTCTATACATTGCTAATGTGGTAAATGACTATTCTAGCTGCAAATGTCTGGTTTTTGGTGCAATATCTACATCGGTGTATAGAGGCCCATTTCCAGCAACTATCACTCCAGTGTTCTAATGGTACAATGTGTTTGCTCATTGGCTCAGAAGGCTAATTGATGATTATAAAACCCTTGTGCAATCATGTTCACACATCTGAAAACATTTTAGCTCGTTACAGAAGCTACAAAACTGACCTTCCTTTGAGCAGATTGAGTTTCTGGAGCATCACATTTGTGGGGTCAATTAAACGCTCAAAATGGCCGGAAAAAGAGAACTTTCATCTGAAACTAGACAGTCTATTCTTGTTCTTAGAAATGAAGGCTATTCCACAAAAATGTTTGGGTGACCCCAAACTTTTGAACGGTAGTGTACATCATCAATAGAGATGTCTGATAATATCGGACTGCCGATATTAATCGGCCGATAAATGCTTTAAAATGTAATATCGGAAATTATCGGTATCGGTTTTAAAAAAGTAAAATTTATGACTTTTTAAAACGCCGCTGTGTACACGGACGTAGGGAGAAGTACAGAGCGCCAATAAACCTTAAAGGCACTGCCATCACACAATATCTACGGCTTTTCACACACACAAGTGAATGCAAAGCATACTTGGTCAACAACCATACAGGTCACACTGAGGCTGGCCGTATAAACAACTTTAACACTGTTACAAATATGCGCCACACTGTGAACCCACACCAAACAAGAATGACAAACACATTTCGGGAGAACATCCGCACCGTAACACAACATAAACACAACAGAACAAATACCCAAAACTCCTTGCAGCACTAACTCTTCTGGGACGCTACAATATACACCCCCTCTACCCCGTAGCCCCCCCTAAACCCCGCCCACCTCAACCTCCTCATGCTCTCTCAGGGAGAGCATGTCTCAAATTCCAAGCTGCTGTTTTGAGGCATGTTAAAAAAAATAATGCACTTTGTGACTTCAATAATAAATATGGCAGTGCCATGTTGGCATTTTTTTCCATAACTTGAGTTGATTTATTTTGCAAAACCTTGTTACATTGTTTAATGCATCCAGCGGGGCATCACAACAAAATTAGGCATAAAAATGTTTAATTCCACAACTGTATATATCGGTATCGGTTGATATCGGAATCGGTAATTAAGAGTTGGACAATATCGGAATATCGGATATCGACAAAAAAGCCATTATCGGACATCTCTAATAATCAACATTCATATTGCACTTGTTTGCATTAATAATAATAAAAATAAAAAAAACATCTCCTCTTCCATACTTCAAACAGCTGGACTGTCAAACATAAAAATGCATATTCTTCTTCACATTCGCAATTAACGCCATGAGAAAAAATTTGTTTTTTTTTAAAGTGGATACTGCTTCTAAAATTTCCACAAAAAGTGGTGCTTGTCTCCTGCTCATTTGAAAACATGGCAAAACGTGACAGGTAGGAGCATGACAACACGGATATGCAGTAACTAATGGAGTGTTTCCGTGGTAAAATACCCGTATAAGCGCTAAAACCTCATTTAAATAGGGCGGTTTGCACAACTTTTCAATTGCACACGCGGTCTTAATAGATCACACGCCCAAATGCATAGTTTGCACACGCTGTTTCGCGCCAGGTATTTGGATCTTAGTGGATCAGGCCCTCGGTGTGTGTGTGTGTGTGTGTGTGTGTGTGTGTGTGTGTGTGTGTGTGTGTGTGTGTTGCACATACAGTTGAGTGTGTGTTTGAGAACACACATTTTTAGCAAAGCCAACCACCCTCAATGCCTCTGATGGCTCCTGGCCCGCTCCTGTTTCCCACGGGGGTCATTGAGCGATGCCAGGATTCCTCCACGTGTGTGTGTGTGTGTGTGTGTGTGTGTGTGTGTGCGTCTCAGACAAAAGCCATGTACTTGCCAGCAGTTGCACATGCAACACCCGCCTGCAGTTCACTTTGGTTGAATCCCAGCTCGCCTTTGTCGGTCCAGTGCAGTGATGGCGCCCGAGAAGACCCCTCGGGATTCTGGAAAGTGAATAAAAGGAAGATGCAAAATAAAAAATAAATAAAGGGGACGGGGATGATTTGCCTATTTTCATACTTTGTGTATGGTAAAGCAGAATGTGCGTGCACACACACACACACACACACAAAGAAAATACCAGTGGGGTCCTTACTGACTGCAATACCAGGAATGACAACTGGGGCTACACACACACACACACACACACACACACACACACACACACACACACACACACACACACACACACACACACACACACACACACACACACACACACACACACACTTGTATTGCTTACCTTCTTGAGACCTGCAAAAAATGCCTACCTCTTTAGGACCAGCCTTTCTATACATATAAAGATGTGTATTTACAACATTAATACTATATACATACTATGCACATATAAACAAAGCTTGTTGTGAAAAATGAGTTGGAATTTCACAAGAAAAAGGTCACAATTTCACAAGAAAAACTTAGAATTTTGGCAGTATTATAATAAAAGTCGGCATTTTACTCAACGCAAGTCAACAGTTCACAAGAAAAAGTGAACATTTGTGCAATATTATGATACAAGTTGGGATTTTACTCAATAACAGTCGCAATTTTACAAGAAAAGCTTAAAATTTGGGCAATTTTATGAAAAGAGTCGTAATTTTACTCGACAGAAGTCGCAATTTCATAAGAAAACTTTAAAAATGTTGGCAACCTTATAATAATAATCTAAATTTTACTTGGCAAAATTATGACAAAAGTCATAATTTTTGTCCAAAAATGTCACTATTTTACAAGAACAACAAAAAAATTGGCAATATTGTGATAAGTCAGAATTTTATAAGACACCATTTTGCATAAAAAATAATACTTTTACATAAAAAAAGTAAAAATTTTACGAGAAAATATTGCAAAATTACAGAAACAATATGAGAAATTCTTCCCAATTATATGAGAAAAAAATTTACACATGAGAAAAAGACTGCTTTTAGTTAATTTGTAGGTTTTTTTTGTCTTTTGTTTTTTGTTTGTAATGTGTTTGTTTTATTATTTACTTCAAGTTATTACAGTATGTCTCTATATACATATTTATTTATTTTTTTAAATTAATTTTGGCCAAAGGGGGCGCATTTCAATTTCTTACACACACTTGTTATTACTTATGTTGACCAGAGTGGGAGGAATTTTAAAACCAACACACAGTCAATTTGAAAAATGCCTCCCTCTTTAGGACCACATTTTCTTGATAGATAAAGATTTGCATTTAAAACATTAATAATATATACATACTATGCAAATATAAAAAAGCTTGTTGTGAAAAATGAGTCGGAATTTCACAAGAAAAAGGTCACAATTTCACAAGAAAAACTTTGAATATTTGCAGTATTATAAAAAAAAGTCATACTTTTACTCAACGCAAGTCAAAAGCTTACAAGAAAAATTTAACATTTGTGCAATATTATAATAAAAGTTGGAATTTTACTCAATAACTGTCACAATTTTATTTCGGCAATTTTATGAAAAGAGTCGTAATTTTACTCGACAGAAGTCCACATTTTATAAGAAAACTTTAAAAATGTTGGCAATGTTATAATAATAATCTGAATTTTACTTGGTAAAATTATGACAGAAGTCATAATTTTTGTCAAAAAAATTCACTATTTTACAAGAACAACACAAAAATTGGCAATATTGTGATACAAGTCAGAATTTTATATGACACGTCACCATTTTGCATGAAAAAGTAATAACAAAAAAAGTTGACACATTGTGAGAAAAAGACTGCTTTTAGTTATTTTTTGTTGTTGAATTTTTTTGTTTGTAATTATTTTTAATCTTATTTATTTCAAGTTACTACAGTGTGTCTCTATATACATATTTATATATTTTTTAAATTAATATTGGGATGTCAGACTTAGCCTTGTCTTGGTTTAACTCTTATCTTACTGACAGGATGCAGTGTGTCTCCCATAACAATGTGACCTCGGACTATGTTAAGGTAACGTGCGGAGTTCCCCAGGGTTCAGTTCTTGGCCCTGCACTCTTTAGTATTTACATGCTGCCGCTAGGTGACATTATACGCAAATACGGTGTTAGCTTTCACTGTTATGCTGATGACACCCAACTCTACATGCCCCTAAAGTTGACCAACACGCCGGATTGTAGTCAGCTGGAGGCGTGTCTTAATGAAATTAAACAATGGATGTCCGCTAACTTTTTGCAACTCAACGCTAAGAAAACGGAAATGCTGATTATCGGTCCTGCTCAACACCAACATCTATTTAATAATACCACCTTAACATTTGACAAGCAAACAATTAAACAAGGCGACTCGGTAAAGAATCTGGGTATTATCTTCGACCCAACTCTCTCGTTTGAGTCACACATTAAGAGTGTTACTAAAACGGCCTTCTTTCATCTCCGTAATATCGCTAAAATTCGTCCCATTTTGTCCACAAGCGATGCTGAGATCATTATCCATGCGTTCGTTACATCTCGTCTCGATTACTGTAACGTTTTATTTTCGGGCCCCCCTATGTCTAGCATTAAAAGATTACAGATGGTACAAAATGCGGCTGCTAGACTTTTGACAAAAACAAGAAAGTTTGATCATATTACGCCTATACTGGCTCACCTGCACTGGCTTCCTGTGCACCTAAGATGCGACTTTAAGGTTTTACTACTTACGTATAAAATACTACACGGTCAAGCTCCTGCCTATCTTGACGATTGTATTGTACCATATGTCCCGGCAAGAAATCTGCGTTCAAAGAACTCCGGCTTATTAGTGATTCCCAGAGCCCAAAAAAAGTCTGCGGGCTATAGAGCGTTTTCTATTCGGGCTCCAATACTATGGAATGCCCTCCCGGTAAAAGTTAGAGATGCTACCTCAGTAGAAGCATTTAAGTCTCATCTTAAAACTCACTTGTATACTCTAGCCTTTAAATAGACTCCCTTTTTAGACCAGTTGATCTGCCGTTTCTTTTCTTTTCTTTTCTACTCTGCTCCGGGGTGGACCGCTAGCCTGTCCATCAGATGGGGACATCTCTACGCTGCTGACCCGTCTCCGCTCGGGATGGTTCCCGCTGGCCCCACCATGGACTGGACTTTCGCTGATGTGTTGGACTTTCACAATATTATGTCAGACCCACTCGACACCGAGGATGTCGTTGTGGCTTGTACAGCCCTTTGAGACACTTGTGATTTAGGGCTATATAAATAAACATTGATTGATTGATTGATTGATTACACACACTTGTTATTTCATATGTTGACCAGAGGGGGAGCACTTTTAAAACCGACACACAGTCAATTTGAAAAATCCCTCTTTTTTGAGACCACCCTCATTTTGATAGATTTCACCACCAGGGGTGCAAATGAGACATTCTCTATTAGATGCAATGGTTTTCTGTATTGGGACCATGATTTATGTCCTAACTTGTTCACACCTCCTCATAAGGAAGCTACTTTTCTTTGTTGGTGTCTCAAGAAGGATAGAAAAACAAGAACACACACACACACACACACACACACACACACACACACACACACACACACACACACACACACACACACACACAGTTTGGGAGTTTGGAAATAGGAAGCGGCACAATTCAAAACAAAAGTCAGCAGCTTAAAATAACTCGTGGTGCACCCCAGGGGTCAATGCTGGGACCAAAATTGTTCAAGACGCAGGACTTGAAGCTAGTAGAGTTTGCATACAGTTGAGGAGCGAACACACAAATAATAACAGAAGAAATGTGCGGAATGGGGAAGCACACAAACACACACACTAAGGTTGTGATATAAAACACTGCGGATGGACGTTAGCCGCTAAGCTAGCCAGGCATATTTTAAAGCACCTTTTTCAGAGTGGCGCGTCAGTGTTCTAGTTTCACCTTTATCGTTCGTTTCTTTGAGCCAAAATGCGAACATTCTCCCTTTTATGTCTCCACACTGTTTCTGCTTGTGTGCGTTGGCTAACCATCAATGTCAGCTTATTAAATATAACTCGTGGTGCACCCCAGGGGTCAATGATGGGACCAAAACTGTCCAACCATTACCCTCAAAACTAACTCTATTTTTAACCCTAAAATGTGACTCTAACCTAATCTTAAAACTTACTCTAGCCTTAACCCTAAAATTAACTCTAAAATCAACCCTTAAAACTAACTCTAAACATAACCCTAAGATCTAATTCCAAACATAACTCTTAAAACGATCTCTATCCTTAACCTTAAAAACTAAGTCTAAAACTTACCCCCTAAAAGTTACTATACACTTAACCCGTAAGCCTAAGATTTAACTCCATCCATTACCCTTAAAACTAACTATTTTTAACCCTAAAAAGTGATTCTAACCTAATCTTAAAACTTACTCTAGCCTTAACCCTAAAACTAACTCTAAAATCAACCCTTTAAAACTAACTCTAAACGTAACCCTAAGATCTAACTCCAACCATAACCCTTAAAACTAACTCTATCCTTAACCTTAAAAACTAAGTCTAAACCTACCCCTTAAAACTTACTCTACACTTAACCCTAAAATTTAACTCCAACTTTTACCCTTAAAACTAACTCTATTCTTAACCCTAAAAAGTAATTCTAACCTAATCTTAAAACTCTGAGCTCAGGCCCACCGAAGCCGACGGCGTTTCTGGGTGTTGTTGATAAACAGTTTTCGCCTTGCATAGAAGAGTTTTAACTTGCACTTACAGATGTAGCGACCAACTGTAGTTACTGACAGTGGGTTTCTGAAGTGTTCCTGAGCCCATGTGGCGATATCCTTTACACACTGATGTCGCTTGTTGATGCAGTACAGCCTGAGGGATCGAAGGTCACGGGCTTAGCTGCTTACGTGCAGTGATTTCTCCAGACTCTCTGAACCCTTTGATGATATTACGGAGCGTAGATGGTGAAATCCCTAAATTCCTTGCAATAGCCGGTTGAGAAAGGTTTTTCTTAAACTGTTCAACAATTTGCTCACGCATTTGTTGACAAAGTGGTGACACTCGCCCCATCCTTGTTTGTGAATGACTGAGCATTTCATGGAATCTACGTTCATACCCAATCATGGCACCCACCTGTTCCCAATTTGCCTGTTCACCTGTGGGATGTTCCAAATAAGTGTTTGATGAGCATTCCTCAACTTTATCAGTATGTATTGCCACCTTTCCCAACTTCTTTGTCACGTGTTGCTGGCATCAAATTCTAAAGTTAATGATTATTTGCAACAACAAAAAAAGTTTATCAGTTTGAACATCAAATATGTTGTCTTTGTAGCATATTCAACTGAATATGGGTTGAAAATGATTTGCAAATCATTGTATTCCGTTTATATTTACATCTAACACAATTTCTCAACTCATATGGAAACGGGGTTTGTACCTTGTTGTTGTAGTTTTCATTAACAGATTTGGAGGTGTTAAAATCGCTCATGCTAATCGGTAGCATGTCGATAGCAAAGCCGATATATTAGCATCGAGCTAACGCATTTTTGGAAAAGTGATTCCTTACTTTACTGACGGATCGTTATAAATAAACATTGATTGATTGTTTGATAGACTTAGACTTCATTTTTATTGTCATTCAAATCGGAACTTTACAGTACAGATAAGAACACAATTTCGTTACATTAGCTCATGTTAGTGCAGGATAAAAAAGCAATAAGGTGCATATATCAATCAATCAATCAATGTTTATTTATATAGCCCTAAATCACAAGTGTCTCAAAGCGCTGTACAAGCCACAACGACATCCTCGGTACAGAGCCCACATACGGGCAAGGAAAACTCACCCCAGTGGGACGTCAATGTGAATGACTATGAGAAACCTTGGAGAGGACCGCATATGTGGGTAACCCCTCCCCCCCCTCTAGGGGAGACCGAAAGCAATGGATGTCGAGTGGGTCTGACATAATATTGTGAAAGTCCAACACATCAGCGAAAGTCCAGTCCATAGTGGGGCCAGCAGGAACCATCCCGAGCGGAGACGGGTCAGCAGCGTAGAGATGTCCCCATCTGATGGACAGGCTAGTGGTCCACCCCGGGTTGGGAGCAGAGTAGAAAAGAAAAGAAAAGAAACGGCAGATCAACTGGTCTAAAAAGGGAGTCTATTTAATATATATATAATATAATATATATATATATAATATATATATATATATATATATATATATATATATATATATATATATATATATATATATATATATATATATATATATAAATAAATAAATAGGTTACTGTACATATAAATATATTGCCCTTTTTCATATGCACGTTAATGGATGTATATTATATTGTCTTTTTTATTTTTTTTATTCCAGCGAGTTAATCCATTTTGGGGGGATTTGAGGGGATAATTATGATGCGTTCAAGAGTCTGCACTGCAAAAACTGAAATCTAAGTAAGATTAAATATCTCAAATAAGGGTGACATTTGCTTATTTTCTGTCTGATAAGATAATTCTTCTCACTAAGCAGATTTTATGCTAGAGTGTTTGACTTGTTTTAAGGGTTTTGGTCCTAAATGATCTCAGTAAGATATTACAGCTTGTTGCTGAGATTTTACGACCTATGTTGAGTAAAACATGCTTGAAACTAGAATATCAACTGTTGCAAAACTGTGTCGTCAACACTCACAAGTATAAAACTACTTTTTTAAAGTAATAATTTCTTATTTCAAGCATGAAAAAAAATAAAATGATTTTGACACAATTGTGTCTCATAATTAAAACATGACAGCCAAATGGACTTTACTGTTTTATTTTCAATGAAATAATAGAAAATATGTACTCATATAGTAGTACTGTTGTCACAGTACAGTAAACTGACAGTTAATATTTAAACATTTAACATGTGACATTTCTAACAATTTTGAACACAAATAATTCTGCACATTCAGATAAGTTCCTCAAAATTACAATTAAAAAAAATGTTTTTGTCCGGGCTGTATATATGCGCGCTAGTTGACTGAAAAAGCACGCACTTAGCGCGATGATGTCATGTTGCCGATGGAAAAATGCATTTTTAAACCATACGATTTGCCTGAGTCGCTATGGAAACCCCGAGAGTAACAAGTGGTTGCCTTGTTGCCTTTCCATTGAGAAAAATACATTAGTTTTTAGTATAAGTTTGCTGGTTTCAAGAAATGTATTGCCGAGCGCATATCATTATGTCAAGATGATGGCACTAGCGTTTACTTCATTTAAGAATATTTTTCGACATATTGAGCTAAAAGGTCCCTTTTTTTTTCTACCAAGAAAAGTGCACTTGTTATTAGTGAGAATATACTTATTGTAAGGTATTTTTGGGTTCATTGAGGTTAGCTAATTTTACTTGTTTTGGAAAGTCTTGACACGCCAAATGTTCTTGTTCTATTGGCAGATAATTTTGCTTAGTTCAAATTAAATACCCCTTATTCTTGTGTTATTTTTTCTTGTTTTCGAACACTGACTTTTTGCAGTGTGAGGGAAGAAGCTGTTACAGAACCTGGAGGTTCTGCTTCGGAGGCTGCGGAACCTCTTTCTAGAGTCCAGCAGTGAAAACAGTCCTTGGTGGGGGTGGGAGGAGTCTCTGCAGATTTTCTGAGCCCTGGTCAGGCAGCGGCTTTTTGCGATCTCCTGGATAGGAGGAAAAGGAGTCCTGATGATCTTTTCTGCCGTCCTCACCACTCTCTGGAGAGACTTGCAGTCTGAGGCATTGCAGGCTCCAGTCCAGACAGAGATGCTGTTGGTCAGCAGGCTCTCTATAGTGCAGGGGTGGGCAATTAATTTTTAATGAGCAACCCGAGCACTGCTGGAGGGCCACATCAACAATATTTCAATTAAATTTTGCTCAATATTATTTTTGATGTATACCGTAAGATTAATAATAATAATAATAATAATTAATAATAATACTTTCATTTAACCTAACTTAACTTTATGCAAAAAGCACTGCTTTGGAAATCATTTGTACCCCTGTCAGAGATCACATTTAGTTCCCCTTAAACATCCTCATGTTGCACAATGAAATGTAAGCAGGATGAAGTGTGCATTCCTGTAACTTTCTCTAGTAACAGCATTCCATGATTAATATCAATAAATTAACATTAATAATAAATGACAGTAGAATAAGCACACGTATGACTGAGGAGTCATAGTGTAACTTTGTGTGGTGTTTGAGTTGTCCGACTTTATGTGTGGCCATAAACGCACCAGTGGTTTAGTGGTATGCGTGTTGGTGACAGATGACAAGTTGGTTTTGGCCTGGTTTGTACGGCAGAAAATGACTAGTTTTTCGAGATAGGAGTGTTTTACTCATGTTTTTGGTGTGGTTATGGCCGAATATAAACAGTTTTGCTCAATAAAGTGATCAATATATTTCCTGTCCTCGATAGACGTTACAATAATTGAACGGTGTTCAATTGAACGGTGTTGACGAACACCGTTAGGGCCGCTTGTTGTCACTGTCACTCAAAGTTGCATTGCAAAATTACACAGAATAAATGTGTTTATTTTGTTTAGAATTCAGATGGGTTTTGATTTGGTGCACGGCATATATTTGCTGTGCGCAGAAGACGCTTGAGCAGTGTGCAATTGTGCAGGCGCGCACCTTAGAGGGAACGTTGCTTGGCAGGCCATGTCTTGTTGAAAACACGCCATTCCTCATCAACTTTTCTCTTTTTAGCGTCTCGGGTGTAAACCGTGCATCACTTGTCGCTGTGCACCTTCACTCACAGGTTACACACGGACATACGCCCGTAAATAACACTTTTCAAAATAAAAGCAGCACAGTTGTATTGCGCGCACGACATAGATGTTTTTTCAACTTTATTTTGTAATTTGTGATTGCAGCTGTTCACATTCACTCACAATCACACACGCGCATACGTCCACATGGAAGTAATACAAATAACGCTTTTCAAAACAAAAGCAGCACCGTTGTATTGCACACTCGACATAGATACTTTTTCAAATGTATTTTGTAATTTATGATTGGCCTCACGCGGGCCGGACAGGGACGCACAAAGGGCCGGATGTGGCCCGCGGGCCGCAGAATGCCCAGGTCTGCTATAGTCATACTTGCCAACCCTCCCGTTTTTAGCGGGAGACTCCCGGTATTCAGCGCCTCTCCCGATAACCTCCCGGCAGAAATTTTCTCCAGACAAACTCCCGGTATTCAGCAGGAGCTGGAGGCCACGCCCCCTCCAGCTCAATGCGGACCTGAGTGGGGACAGCCTGTTCGCACGTCCGCTTTCCCACAATATAAACAGCTTGCCTGCCCAATGACGTCATAACATCTACGGCTTTGAGAGAGTAGAGTGCAATAACTGCGCACACAACAAGGAGACGAAGCAGAAGAACGACGAAGTTACAGACATGGCGACGCCGTTGACGAGCAAGATGAAGAAATACGCTTGCAAGTTCCAAAACGAATGGAAACAAGAATTTCAGTTGATTGATTGATTGAGTTTGATTGAGACTTTTATTAGTAGGTTGCACAGTGAAGTACATATTCCGTACAATTGACCACTAAATGGTAACACCCGAATAAGTTTTTCAACTTGTTTAAGTCGGGGTCCACTTAAATTGATTCATGATACAGATATATACTATCATATATACTATCATCATAATACAGTCATCACACAAGATAATCACATAGAATTATTTACATTATTTACAATCAGGGTTGGGGTGGGGGGTGGGGGGGGGGTAGGATATGGACAGCAAGTAGTGGACATAGAGAGAGAGAGAGAGATCAGAAGGCATAAGAAAAAGTATCTGCATTTGATTGTTTACATTTGATTATTAGCAATCCGGGGAGGGTGTTAGTTTAGGGTTGTAGCTGCCTGGAGGTGAACTTTTATTGTGGTTTTGAAGGAGGACAGAGATGCCCTTTCTTTTATACCTGTTGGGAGCGCATTCCACATTGATGTGGCATAGAAAGAGAATGAGTTAAGACCTTTGTTAGTTCGGAATCTGGGTTTAACGTGGTTAGTGGAGCTCCCCCTGGTGTTGTGGTTATGGCGGTCATTTACGTTAAGGAAGTAGTTTGACATGTACTTCGGTATCAGGGAGGTGTAGTGGATTTTATAGACTAGGTTCAGTGCAAGTTGTTTAACTCTGTCCTCCACCTTGAGCCAGCCCACTTTAGAGAAGTGGGTAGGAGTGAGGTGGGATCTGGGGTGGAGGTCTAGAAGTTCATCCAGGACAGTTCGAAGGGGAAGGGGTATGTAATTATGTTGCCTGTACATTTTGTAAAACAGACTTCTCCATTGAACACGGTGGCCGAGTCATGAACGGAGGAGAAGTTAAACAGGACAATACTGCCATCTACTGGATAGCCCCCGGAACACTGAAATTCAAGTATTTCTTTTATTTATATGTATAATAAAATAAATATATATATATATATATATATATATATATATATATATATATATATATATATATATATATATATATATATATATATATATATATATATATATATATATATATATATACATATATACATATATACATACATATATATATATATATATATATATATATATATATATATATATATATATATATATATATATATATATATATACGTCTTGATTAGATTATCCAAAAAATAGTGCTCGATACCGTGGTAGAGCGTAATATGTATGTGTGGGAAAAAAATCACAAGACTATTTCATCTCTACAGGCCTGTTTCATGAGGGGTTTACCTCAATCCTCAGGAGATTGAGGATTGAGGTAAACCCCTCATGAAACAGGCCTGTAGAGATGAAATAGTCTTGTGATTTTTTTCCCACACATACATACACATATATATATATATATATATATATATATATATATATATATATATATATATATATATATATATATATATATATATATATATATACCTGTATAAAATACTTGAGTTGGTGAATTCTAGCTGTAAATATATTCCCCTATTAACCACCCCCTTAACCACGCCCCCAACAACGCCCCCGACCGCGCCCCCCCACCTCCCGGTATCGAAGGTCTCAAGGTTGGCAAGTATGGCTATAGTGCCTCTGTAGAATGTTGTGAGAATGGAGGGAGGGAGCTATGCTCTTTTCATCCGACGCAAAAAGTGCATGCGCTGCTGAGCTCTTTTTACAAGAGCTCCGGTGTGTAGGGACCAGGTTATATTGTCAGTTATCTGCACCCCCTGGAACTTGGTGCTGCTTACCATCTCCACCGCTGTGGGGTTGATGAAGAGTGGAGCGTGGCTGGACTGGTTCTTCCTGAAGTCGACGATGATCATTGATAATGATTGATAATAACAGAAGAAATGCGGCAAAAGTGAAGAGTGCACACGCGCACGAGCATGCAGATAGAAGATGGCAGTTCGGGGAGGTTTGTTGTGAATACCTGATTCTTTCCCCCTCTTTTTGCCCACCCTCCCCTCCCGCGGCCCCCCTCCCTTTCATCTCCCTTTAAAAATCTGCAAATCCATTTGCTAAACAGCTGCACCTCTGTAGTGCACAGATAACAAGCCGGGCCAGGCCGACGCGGCGGCAGCGAGCGCGGGCAGATAGGCCCAAATCTGGCCCCCTTTTGCTGAAATGCTAATGACGGAGGAAAGGAAGCACTTCCCCGGCCAAAAAAAACAAGAAGAAGAAGAAGAGGGGGGGGTGGGGGGGGGGGGGGGAGAAAGGTCTGGCTTGTAGAGCGAGCGGCGGGGGGAGAGAGAGGGCTCTTGTAGATCTGTCAAATTGCTATTTTGACAGATATGTGCTTGTAAGTGTGCTCAACACTTGTTCCTGCTGTCTTATCTGCGTGATGCAGAACACTGACCTACATTGCATCAAGCACAAACACGGTCGCCGCTTCTTCTTCTTCTTCTTCTTCTTCACCTCCCCTCTTGTTTGTTTCATTTCCTCCCCCTCGCCTCCCGCCGCTTTCACCTTAAAAAAAAACAAAACAAACAAAAAAAAACAAAAACAGATGGATTGAAATGAAATGGCGGCAAATCCCACCAACAGAAGGTATTCTTCCTCAAATAAAACCCGGCGGCTTAAAAGGGAGATGCTCGCCGCCGCCGCTTCCTGATGTCTGATTGCTCCTCGCAGGCCCGAGTGGGGGCGGCGGCGGCGAGAGAGTAAATACGGGAAATATGGTCACAGCTGCTCACAAATGAAAATGATGCACATCACAATTATTTTTATTTTTTTTCAGAATGACTGCAGATACAACTGAACCTGAAGTGAAGACGACAGGAAGTTCAATGTTTACGAAACATTCTTTGGCTTTACTGAGGATCAACATGAACGTTCACATTGTTTGACTTGTACACTGAAACCTAACCAACACATACTAACTCCGTCCTTAACCCTAAAAACTAAACGTAACCCTTTTAAACTAACTCTAAACTTAACACTAAGATCTAACTCCAACTATAACCCTTAAAACTAACTCCAACCATAACCCTTAAAACTAACTCCACCCTTAACCCTAAAAACTAAGTCTAAACTTACCCCTTAAAACTTACTCTAAACTTAACCTTACAATGTACTCTAACTCTAAACTTGACCATTTTAAACTAACTCTAACTAAGCCTTAAAATCGAACTCCAACCATTAAACTTAAAACTTACTCTATTCTAAATAAATATTACCCTTAAAACTAACTCCAGACAACCCTAAGATCTAACTCCAACCATAACCCTGAAAACTAACTCCATCCTTAACCCAAAAAACTAAGTCTAAACTTACCCTTAAGACGTACTCTAAACGTAACACTAAAATCTACTGTAACTCTAAACTTAACCTTTTTAAACTAACTTTAAACTTAACCCTAAGATTTAACTCCAACCATAACCCTTAAAACTAACTCCATCCTTAACCCTAAAAACTAAGTCTAAACTTACCCCTTAAAACTTACTCTAAACTTAACACTAAAATCTACTGTAACTCTAAACTTAACCCTTTTAAACTAACTTTAGGGTTAACCCTAACCCTAACCCTTAAAACTAACTCCATCCTTAAGCTTAAAAAATAAGTCTAAAATTAACCCTTAAAATGTACTCTAAACTTAACACTAAAATCTACTGTAACTCTAAACTTAACCCTTTTAAACTAACTTTAAACTTAACCCTAAGATCTAACGCCAACCGTAAACCTTAGAACTAACTCCATCCTTAACCCTAAAAATTAGGTCTAAACTTAACCCTTAAAACTTACTCTAAACTTAACACTAAATTCTACTTTAACTTTAAAGGCCTACTGAAATGAATTTTTTTTATTTAAACGGGGATAGCAGATGTATTCTATGTGTCATACTTGATCATTTCGCGATTTTGCCATATTTTTGCTGAAAGGATTTAGTATAAAACGACGATAAAGATCGCAACTTTTGGTATCTGATTAAAAAAAGGCTTGCCCCTACCGGAAGTAGCGTGACGTAGTCAATTGAACATATACGCAAAGTTCCCTATTGTTTACAATGATGGCCGCCAGAAGTGAGAGAGATTCGGACCGAGAAAGCGACGATTTCCTCATTAATTTGAGGGAGGATGAAAGATTTGTGGATGAGGAAAATGCAAGTGAAGGACTAGTGGGGAGTGGAAGCGATTCAGATAGGGAAGATGCTGTGAGAGGCGGGAATGACTACAACAGTAAATAAACACAAGACATATATATACTCTATTAGCCACAACACAACCAGGCTTATATTTAATATGCCACAAATTAATCCCACATAAAAACACCTAGGTGTTTGTTATGCTAGCTCCTAGCTACTAGCGGGTTATATAGACGGGATCCCATATATATAACCCGCCAATACAATTCAAACACCTGCACAACACACACACTCACTCAGCCCAAAGAACCGTTCACCTAACCCAAGGTTCATAAAGCTTATATATTTAACCAAAGTTACGTACGTGACACGCACGTACGGGCAAGCAATCAAATGTTTGGAAGCGCGCGGGTGGGACCTGATATTCAGCTGGGAATGACTACAACAGTAAATAAACACAAGACATATACTGTATATAGTCTATTAGCCACAACACAACCAGGCTTATATTTAATATGCCACAAATTAATCCCGCATAACCAACACCTAGGTGTTGGTTATGCTAGCTCCTAGCTCCTAGCTACTAGCTCGAGCTAGTTATAGCAAGCGATCAAATGTTTGGAAGCGCAGCTATGTACTCACGGTATCGCGTCTGTGTATCCAAATCAAAGTCCTCCTGGTTAGAGTCTCTGTTTTCCGAGTTCTTCGATCTTGACTGCATCTTTCGGGAATGTAAACAATGAAACACCGGCTGTGTGTGTTGTTGTGTTGTGTATCCCCTTCGCACCGACAACTTTCTAATTTGCTTGCTCAGCTTCTTTCTCCATAATGCAATGAACAAATTGCAACAGATTCACCAACACAGATGTCCAGAATACTGTGGAATAATGAGATAAAAACAGAGCTATTTCGTATTGGCTTCAATGGGGAAGCCATACCTCTGTTAAACTGGCTACGTCACGCGCATACGTCATCATACCGAGACGTTTTCAAGCGGAAGTGTGGCGGGAAATTTAAAATTGCACTTTATAAGTTAACCCGGCCGTATTGGCATGTGTTGCAATGTTAAGATTTCATCATTGATATATAAACTATCAGACTGCGTGGTCGGTAGTAGTGGCTTTCAGTAGGCCTTTAAACTTAAACCTAATATCTAACTCCAACCATAACCCTTAAAACTAACTCCATTCTTAAGCTTAAAAACTAAATCTAAACTTACCCCTTAAAACTTACTCTAAACTTAACCCTAAAATATACTCTAACTCTAAACTTAACCATTTTAAACTAACTCTAACTTAACCTTAAAATCTAACTCCAACCAATAACCTTGAAGCTAACTATTCTTAACCATAAAGTGATTCTAACCTAACTTTAAAACTTACTCTAGCTTTAACCCTAAAACTAACTCTAAAATCAACCCTTAAAACTAACTCCAAACTTCAATCAATCAATCAATCAATGTTTATTTATATAGCCCTAAATCACAAGTGTCTCAAAGGGCTGTACAAGCCACAACGACATCCTCGGTACAGAGCCCACATACGGGCAAGGAAAACTCACCCCAGTGGGACGTCAATGTGAATGACTATGAGAAACCTTGGAGAGGACCGCATATGTGGGTGCCCCCCCCCCCCTCTAGGGGAGACCGAAAGCAATGGATGTCGAGTGGGTCTGACATAATATTGTGAAAGTCCAACACATCAGCGAAAGTCCAGTCAACTTAACCCTAAGATCTAACTCCATCCATAACCCTGAAAACTAACTCCATCCTTAACCCTAAAAACTAAATCTAAACCTACCCCTTAAAACTTACTCTAAACTTAACCCTAACATCTACTCTAACTCTAAACTTAACCATTTTAAACTAACTCTAAACTTAACTCTAAAATATAACTCCAACCATTACCCTTAAAACTAACTCTATTCTTGACCCTTAACCCTGATTCTAACCTAACCTTAAAATTTACTGTAGCCGTAACCCTTAACCCTAAAAAACTAACTCTAAAGTCAACCCTTAAAACTAACTTTAAACTTAACCCTTAAATCTAATGCCAACCTTAACGCTAAACTTAACGCTATCCGTAACCCAATAAACTAGCTCTATTCTTAAAACTAAAAAGTGACTCTAACCTAACCTTAAAACTTACTCTACCCTTAACCCTAAAAACTAACTCTAAAGTCAACCCTTTAAAACTGACTTTAAACTTAACCCTAAAATCTAACTCCAACTTTAACGCTAAAACTAACACTATCTGTAACCCTAACAACAAACTCTAACCTTATACCTTAAAACTAAATATATCTGTAACCCTAAAATGAACTCTTAACTAAACCCTAAAATCGATCTAAAACAATTACCATAAAAGTAACTTTGAAATGAAACCGAACCTACATTAAGTAAATTAATATTAACCCTAAACAATAACTCTAACCTTTTTCTAAAATTAAACCTAAAAAAAATATTCATCCCTAACCCTAAAAAAAGTATATCCCTAACCCTAAAATCTAACTAAAACCTAAACCCTAAAAACTAAGTCTAAACTTACCCTTAAAACTCACTCTAAACTTAACCATTTTAATCTAACTCTAAACTTAACCCTAAAATTGAACTCCAACCTTTACCCTTAAAACCAACTATATTTTTAACCCTAAAAAGTGATTCTAACCTAACTTTAAAACTTACTCTAGCCTTAACCCTAAAAACTAACTCTAAAGTCAACCCTTAAAACTAACTTTAAACTTAAACCTAAAATCTAACTCCAACCTTAATGCTAGAATTAACGCTAGCCGTAACCCTATAAACTAACTCTATTCTTAATCCTAAAAAGTGACTCCAACCTAACGTTAAAACTTACTTGAGCCTTAACCCTAAAATGTAACTCTAAAGTCAACCCTTGAAACTAACTTTAAACTTAACCCTAAAATCTAACTCCAAACTTAACGCTAAAATGAACGCTAGCTGTGACCCTATGAACTAACTCTAAAGACAACAGTTAAAACTGACTTTAAACTTTACCCTAAAATCTAACCCCAACCTTAACGCTAAAACTAACGCTATCTGTAACCCTAAAACTAACTCTAAACTAAATCCTAAAATCTAACTAACAAAATGTACCATAAAAAGTTACTTTAAACTGAAACCGAACCTAAAAAAAGGTAATTAATTTTAACCCTAAAAAATAACTGAACTTTTTCCTAAAAACTAAATCCAAACTTAAACAGAAAAATAATATCCATCCCTAACCCTAAAATATAACTATATCCGTAACCCTAAAATCTAACTAAAACTCTAACCCTAAAAATTAAGTCTAAACTTACCCTTTAAACCAACTCTAAACTTAACCCCAATTCTACTGCAACTCTAAACGCAACCCTTTTAAACTGTCTCTAAACTTAACCCTAAAATCTAACTACAACCAAAACTCCTAAAACTAACTCTATTCTTAACCCTAAAAAGTGACTCCAACCTAACCTTAAAACTTACTCGAGCCTTAACCCTAAAAACTAACTCTAAAGTCAACCCTTAAAACTAACTTTAAACGTAACCCTAAAATCGAACTCCAACCTTAATGCTAAAACTAATGCTATCTGTAACCCTAAAAACTAAGTCTAATCATATCCCTTAAAACTAAGTCTATCTGTAAGCCAAAAACTAACTCTAAACTAAACCCTAAAATCCTAACAAAAAAATGTACCACAAAAAGTTACTTTAAACTGAAACCGAACCTAAAAAAGCAAATTAATATTAACCCTAAAAAAAAACTCTAAACTTTTTTCCTAAAAACTCAATTTAAACTTATCCATCCCTGACCTTAAAAACTAACTCTGTCCTTAACTCTAACTAAAACCTTAACCCTAAAAACTAAGTCTAAACTTACCCTTAAAACTTACTATAAACTTAACCCCAAATCTACTCCAACTCTAAACGCAACCCTTTTAAACTGACTCTAAACTTAACCCTAAAATCTAACTCCAACCATAACCCTTAAAAATAATCTATTCTTAAACCTAGAAAGTGACGCCAACCTAACCCTAAAACTTACTAGAGCCTTAACCCTAAAAACAAACTCTAAAGTCAACTCTTAAAACTAACTTAAAACTTAACCCTAAAATCTAACTCCAACCTTAACACTAAAACTAACGCTATCTGTAACCCCAAAAAACTAACTCTAATTGTATCCTTTAAAACTAAGTCTATCTGTAACCCTAAAACTAACTCTAAACTAAACACTAAAATCTAACTAAAAACAAATACCATACAAAGTAACTTTAAACTGAAACCTAACCTAAAAAAAGTATAACAATATTAACCCTAAAAAATAACTAACCTTTTTCCTAAAAACTAAATTTAAACCTACACCTAAAAATAAAATCCATCCCTAACTTCAAATATAAAAAACAAACTCTTAACTTAAACCTAAACCAAAAAAAGAAGTATTTTAAAATTAACCGTAAAAAAATAAATTTAACCTGTATCTTAAAAACTTAATCCAAATGTAAGCCTAAAACCTAACTAAAATAATGACTCCAAAAAGTATATGTAAAATTGAACCTGACCTAAAAAAATTACTTAACATTAATGTTAACTTCTATCCTAAAAACTAAATCTAAACTTAACCTTACAATCTGAAACTAAAACCTCAGCCCTAAAAAGTAACGTAGGTCTAAACCCTAAAAAACTCATTCTAAACTCAAAGAGAAACCACTTTTGTTTATTTTTATTTTGTCAATTGTTCACAATCTTTATGTAAGACAAGAACAAACATTTTCTTTTTTTTCTGCATTCAAATTCGTAGTTTATGCCAAATACAAGGTGGCTGACAATTAAGCTAATGTGAGTCATCAATTGCTCCCTTAAAGCTCTTTAAAAACATTTAAAAAAAAAAAATCTAATTTCAACGAAAAAAAACATAAACATTCCATCATTCAGCATCCCAGTGAGAGCAGACATTGTATAGTAAGTGATTTTTTGATTTTGTTCGTAGCTTGTGTTTCTTGTTTAGCATTTGGCAATACTGCTACTTGCTGGATCTGTTTATCACTCGGCTTTTAATACATGTAGCTCTTCCTCATTATGTTCAGTCTCAAAAATATAAGGTTCTGGATCATTATTTGTCCCAAAGTAGTCTTTGTTGTCTCTCATGAAGTCTGCCGTGATTGGTAGTGTTGTTGTTGTTGAAGGAATGCATGCGTATGCTTAAAATGTTTAAAAACGGGGTAAATATTACAATGTTATGAATGTTACTACATTAAATACTGTATATACTGAGCGTGTATATAAATTGCTGATAGGGGGAATAGAGCGACTAATTGGCTTGATTGTTAGCTGACTTTTGCTCGTGTTTATTTACGATTTAGAATGCATACGAAAAAGAAAACCATGTGTTCTTGTCTTACATAGGCATTGTGAATGATAGGCACACTTCCCCCCCCAAAATGCATTTCTCTTTTAGGTTCCTCCATAAGCCGCCATGTTTGACTTCTGACTCACTCACGCCACTCCTCAGGTTTTTCTCAAACAGGAAGAAGTGTGGCTATTTGTAAGTGGACCAATCAGGAGCAGCATTGTCATTTGTAAGCCACCATTATTTCCATCAGGTGGGTGAAGTCCTGGTCACACATAATTGCAGGCTCTCTTCTTGCGCTAATTGCAGGTTGGCTTAATTGTGTTATGATATATTGGAGGATGTATAGCTTCTATCAAACACGTGTACATTATACGCCTTACATCGTTTGTCTGGCAGATACGGAAAAAAATAGCTTCAAGTGAATGTTTATAGTTAAGTTTTTGTTTGTATTTCCTCTAGTATTAACAGTACCGTGTTGTACAATGATGATTAGCAAACACACACGTTTGTTGCCGGGTGTCTGAAAGGCGTTGCTATGGAAACGGAAATAAATGTGCTGAGGAAAGAATGATTAAAATGGCCAAAATACGGTACATTTTGTACATATTACATATTGTTATGAACATGTCTGTTACTACATTATATATAAACTTGCAGTGTGTATAGAAATGTTGATGGAGGTTTTTTGAAGTTTTTGAAGGCGACAACAGTGACTGCTATTAGCCGCATTTTCCAAAGTTTTTTTTATTACCTTTAAAATCTAAAAATAAATAAATAAATAAGACACGTGTGTTCTTGTTTGTGAGCTGTTTGGCCACAATACCCAGCAATATGTTTGGAGGAGAAAATGTGAGGCCTATAATCCCAGGAACACCACACCTACCGTCAAGCATGGTGGTGGTAGTTTTATGCTCTGGGCCTGTTTTGCTGCCAATGGAACTGGTGCTTTACAGAGAGTAAATGGGACAATGAAAAAGGAGGATTACCTCCAAATTCTTCAGGATGTCACGTTGGGGGGTCGCAGCGTGCTGCGGGGTTGTTCTTCCAGTGCAAAGACGGCTCCGGACGACAGCGTGAAGGTAGGCTTGGATTTATTTAACATAAATAAATCACTACCATAACCACAAAAATACAACAAAAAGGGCAAGCGTGCCTAAAACACAAATGAAGCTGCTAGTTAACAGAAACTATGACATGGACTATGAAAACTTACTTGGTCAGAATGATACCTCAACTGGTGTGACATAAAGACAATGAACGCAGAACGAAGTGAACAGAAAGAAAGACTTAAATAACACAGACATGATTAACAACAGGTGCGTGACTCAAAACGTGAAACAGGTGCGTGACATGACAGGTGAAAACTAATGGGTGACCATGGAAACCAAACCAAACAAGGAAGTGACACCAGGAACTAAAAAAAGAGTCCACAAAACAAACAGCACATGGCCAAACAAAAACATGATCAACAGACATGACACAAGACAACTACAGATGTCCGATAATGGCTTTTTTGCCGATATCCGATATTCTGATATTGTCCAACTCTTAATTACCGATTCTGATATTAACCGATACCGATATATACAGTCGTGGAATTAACACATTAGTATGCCTAATTCTGTTGTGATGCCCCGCTGGATGCATTAAACAATGTAACTTTACCATGAATTGATTGAGGTGGGCGGGGTTGGGGGGGGGGGGGGGGGGGGGGGGGTGGTGGTAGCGGGGGTGTATAATGTAGCGTCCCGGAAGAGTTAGGGCTGCAAGGGGTTCTGGGTATTTGTTCAGTTGTGTTTATGTTGTATTACGGTGCGGCTGTTCTCCCGAAATGTGTTTGTCATTGTTGTTTGGTGTGGGTTCACAGTGTGGCGCATATTTGTAACAGTGTTAAATTTGTTTATACGGTCACCCTCAGTGTGACCTGTATGGCTGTTGACCAATTATGCATTCCATCACTTATGTGTGTGTAAAAGCCGCATATATTATGTGACCGGGCCGGCACGCTGTTTGTATGGAGGAAAAGCAGATATGACGACAGGTTGTAGAGGACGCTAAAGGCACGCCCCAAATATTGTTGTCCGGGTGGAAATCAGGAGAAATTCGGGAGAATGTACAGCGGCGTTTTAAAAAGTCATTCATTTTACTTCTTGAAACCGATACCAATAATTTCCGATATTATATTTTAAAGCATTTATCGGCCGATAATATCGGACATCTCTAAGGACAACCTAAAATCATCAGCCCGGAGGTTGGGTCTTGGGCGCAGTTTGGTGTTCCAACAGGACAATGACCCCAAACACACGTCAGAAGTGGTAAAGGAATGGCTAAATCAGGCTAGAATGAAGGTTTTAGAATCACTTGGCCCTTGAGGCGATATTAAATTAACACTAGAGCTGGCCCGCCGATTATATACAGCGGCGGTGCCAACCGCCACGGGAGACTCCAAATTTCAGTGCCTCTCCGAAAATCGTCACGTCCGCTTTTCATCCAGTCCGTGTGCTGGCCCAGTCACATAATATGTGCGGCTTCTACACGCACACACAAGTGAATGCAACACACACTTGATCAATAGCCATACAGGTCACACTGAGGGTTGCCGTATAAACAACTTTAACACTGTTAGAAATATACGCCACACTGTGAACCCACACCAAACAAGAATGACAAACACATTTCGGGAGAACATCCGCACCGTAACACAACATAAACACAACAGAACAAATACCCAGAATCCTTTGCAGCACTAACTCTTCCGGAATGCTACAAGGTGTGTGTGTGGGGGGCGGGGTTTGGTGGTAGCAGGGTGTATTTTGTAGCGTCCCGGAAGAGTTGGTGCTGCAAAGGATTCTGGGTGTTTGTTCTGTTGTGTTTATGTTGTGTTACGGTGCAGATGTTCTCCCAAAATGTCTTTGTCATTGTTGTTTGGTGTGGATTCACAGTGTGGCGTATATTTCTAATAGTGTTAAAGTTGTTTTTACGGCAACCCTCAGTGTAACGTGTATCGCTGTTGATCAAGTATGCCTTGCATTTACGTGTGTGTGTACAGAAGCCGCACATATCTTGTGACTGGGCCGGCACGTTGTTAGAATGGATGAAAAGCGGACGTGACGACAGCTCGTAGAGGACGTTAAAGGCAGTGCTTTTAAAGCACACCCCCAAGACTGTGGTCCGGGTGGACTGCGAGATATAATGACTGATGAACACCTTTGTTGGATAATGAAGGTTGCCTCAGCTCAAAGCCTGAGCCCCGACATGAATGAACTAGCATCCAAGAAAAGATGGCAGGTATCTGGCTTGGGCACATCAGATTAGATCAGTGTGTTGCAAACTGAGCAGTTTAAAGTCCTGAATGGTTGGTTTATTCATTGTTATTTTATTTTCAAATTTATTAGCCTGTGGAAAAAGTTAATGTTGATATTTACCTCAGAAGGCTGCAAATACAAAAGAGGCATTCAATTTTTATTTAAATTGTATTTGATATGCCATTGATATTTTTTAATTATTATTATTATTATTTGAAACTCGATTTTGCATGTCATAATAAAGTTATATAAGCCTTGCTTGTTCAATATTCAATGCAAACCCTCTTTGGGTCCCTATTAAAAGGTTAAATTGTTCAACCTTGGCCCGCGGCTTTGTTCAGTTTTACCTTTTGGCCCACTCTGTATTTGAGTTTGACACCCCTGCTCTATCACAAAAAAAATAAGAGTTGTAGAAATTATTGGAAACTCAAGACAGCCAGGACATCATGTTCTTTACAAGTGTATGTCAACTTTTGACCACGACTGTACAAAAGGCTTTTAGCTTTTTGCGGCTCCAGACAGATTAGGTTTTTTGTATTTTTGGTCCAATATGACTCTTTCAACATGTTGGGTTGCTTTATAATAAAGAGTCGGCGTGTTTTGACGCCACACCACGAACCGAGACGTGTCACTTCCACTATAGTGGACACTAAGTTTTGGTCTTGTTTGTTGAAATTATGGCAGTCAATATTTGTTTTCGTATATTTCTTTTGTTGGAATTATGCAAAACACAAATGTCCACTGTAGTGGACACTTGTTTTTGGTCTTTTTTGTTGAAATTTTGGCAGTCAATATTTGTTTTGTTCTATTTATTTTGTTGTAATTATGCAAAATTCAAATGTCCACTGTAGTGGACACTTAGTTTTGGTCTTTTTTGTAGAAATTATGTCAGTCGATATTTATTTTTGTACATTCTGTTGGAATTATGGCAGTCAATATTTATTTTTGTACATTCTGTTTGAATTATGGCAGTGGATATTTGTTTTGTTCTATTTATTTAGTTGGAATTATGCAACATTCAAATGTCCACAGTAGTGGACATTTAGTTTTGGTCTTTTTTGTTGAAATTATGGCAGTCGATATTTATTTTTGTACATTTTGTTGGAATCATGGCAGTGGATATTTGTTTTTGTAAATTTTGTTGGAATTATGGCAGTCAATATTTAATTTTGTACATTTTGTTGGAATTATGGCAGTCGACATTTATTTTTGTACATTTTGTTGGAAATATGGCAGTGGATATTTATTTTTGTAAATTGTTTTGGAATTATGGCAGTCGATATTTTTTTTTTTTACATTTTGTTGGAATTATGCGAAACACAAATGTCCACTGTAGTGGATATTTGTGTTTTGGTCTATTTTGTTGAATTTATGGCAGTCAATATTTGTTTTGTTCTATTTATTTTGTTGGAATTATGCAAAATTCAAATGTCCACTGTAGTGGACACTTAGTTTTGGTCTTTTTTGTAGAAATTATGTCAGTCGATATTTATTTTTGTACATTCTGTTGGAATTATGGCAGTCTACATTTGTTTTGTTCTATTTATTTTGTTGGAATTATGCAAAATTCAAATGTCCACAGTAGTGGACATTTAGTTTTGGTCTTTTTTGTTGAAATTATGGCAGTCGATATTTATTTTTGTACATTTTGTTGGAATTATGGCAGTGGACATTTATTTTTGTAAATTTTGTTGGAATTATGGCAGTCAATATTTAATTTTGTACATTTTGTTGGAATTATGGCAGTCGATATTTATTTTTGTACATTTTGTTGGAATTATGGCAGTGGATGTTTATTTTTGTAAAATTTTTTAGAATTATGGCAGTCGATATTTATTTTTTTACATTTTGTTGGAATTATGCGAAACACAAATGTCCACTGTAGTGGATATTTGTGTTTTGGTCTATTTTGTTGAATTTATTGCAGTCAATATTTGTTTTGTTCTATTTATTTTGTTGGAATTATGCAAAATTCAAATGTCCACTGTAGTGGACACTTAGTTTTGGTCTTTTTTGTAGAAATTATGTCAGTCGATATTTATTTTTGTACATTCTGTTGGAATTATGGCAGTCGATATTTGTTTTGTTCTATTTATTTTGTTGGAATTACGCAAAATTCAAATGTCCACAGTAGTGGACATTTAGTTTTGGTCTTTTTTGTTGAAATTATGGCAGTCGATATTTATTTTTGTACATTTTGTTGGAACTATGGCAGTGGATATTTATTTTTGTAAATTTTTTTGGAATTATGGCAGTCGATATTTATTTCTTTACATTTTGTTGGAATTATGCGAAACACAAATGTCCACTGTAGTGGATATTTGTGTTTTGGTCTATTTTGTTGAACTTATGGCCGTCAATATTTGTTTTGTTCTATTTATTTTGTTGGAATTATGCAAAATTCAAATGTCCACTGTAGTGGACACTTAGTTTTGGTCTTTTTTGTAGAAATGATGTCAGTCGATATTTATTTTTGTACATTCTGTTGGAATTATGGCAGTCAATATTTGTTTTGTTCTATTTATTTTGTTGGAATTATGCGAAACACAAATGTCCACTGTAGTGGACACTTAGTTTTAATCTTTTTTGTTGAAATTATGGCAGTCAATATTTATTTTTGTGTATTTTGTTGGAATAATGCGAAACACAAATGTCCACTTTAGTGGACACTGAATTTTGGTCTTTTTTGTTGAAATGATGGCAGTCAATACTTATTTTTGTACATTTTGTTGAAATTATAGCAGTCGATATTTGTTTTGTTATATTTATTTTGTTGGAATTATGCAAAATTCAAATGTCCACTGTAGTGGACACTTAGTTTTGGTAAAGAAGGGTTCGGTGAATGCGCATAGAGTCGGCGTGTTTTGACGCCACACCACGAACCGAGACGTGTCACTTCGGCGGAAGTTACCAGAAAGAGTACTTTCCGCACAATGAGTCCTAATGCTGCATTCGAGGGTCCGCAGAAAAGACAGAGTAAACAGTTCGCTCCCCGCCAATCAGCCATTAATGAGGCGGCGTGGAGGATGCAAGCGGCGCTGAAAGGAAGAGTAAAACCGTCCTCCCTCACGCAGGTGCTCGCTCGCTACACGGATACCTGCTTTAATGAGCCGTATTCAATCACTCGCCTTCTTCCCTCCACTCTGGTATTATCCTGCTTTTCTTGTCACTCGCCCATCAGAGGCGCGCTACCTGACCCCCCCCCCACAGGTTAGCAACGGGAAGAAAAGCTCCGAGTGCCTCTGCTTGAATGGCTCGCCGTCTCGGAGGAGAAGAGGTGCGCCGCCGCCTTTCAAAGGGAACATCTGCGTGCGACACGGCAGCTCGTTCAGGACCGGGGCGTCTTTGCACCTGCTTTTGCGTGCATCGTCCTCACAATGCATTTTATTATTATTGTTATTGTTTCATCAACGGATGTTGTCAGATTCCAGTCTCCATTCAAAATCAGTTCCTTTTTTTTTAATAACACTGGGGGTCCGTG
Source organism: Entelurus aequoreus (assembly GCF_033978785.1). Taxonomy (NCBI): domain Eukaryota; kingdom Metazoa; phylum Chordata; class Actinopteri; order Syngnathiformes; family Syngnathidae; genus Entelurus; species Entelurus aequoreus. The sequence continues at coordinate 19,722,034 of NC_084741.1, read as the reverse complement.
CACCTTAAGTTAAAGTTAAAGTACCAATGATTGTCTCACACACACACTAGGTGTGGTGAAATGTGTCCTCCGCATTTGACCCATCCCCTTGTTCCACCCCCTGGGAGGTGAGGGGAGCAGTGAGCAGCAGCGGTGGTCGCGCCCGGGAATCATTTTTGGTGATTTAACCCCCAATTCCAACCCTAGATGCTGAGTGCCAAGCAGGGAGGTAATGGGTCCCATTTGTATAGTCTTTGGTATGACTATAACCTACCGATCTCAGGGCGGACACTCTAACCACTAGGCCACTGTTCATTCTATTTCCAATTCTGAAAAGCAAAACAAAAAACTAAATTAGGGCCGGTTTTAAATTTTTATTACAAATGGCAGATTTTATAACACACAAAAAAGGGTTGATTTTCATTAAAATATTGCCATAATATTGGATTTTGTGCTGTTTTCCTTTTATGGATTACATTTTTTCCAGATTGGTTTTGGTCTTTTTTGTTGAAATTATGGCAGCCGATATTTATTTTTGTACATTTCTTTTTACCCTGTGGTAAATTTTAAATGTGCTTCATAAATAAAGTTGATTTGATTTGATTTGAATTGTTGGAATTATGCTAAACACAAATGTCCACTGTAGTGGACACTTAATTTTGGTCTTTTTTGTTGAAATTATGGCAGTCGATATTTATTTTTGTACATTTTGTTGGAATTATGGCAGTCAAAATTTATTTCTATACATTTTGTTGGAATTATGGCAGTCAATATTTATTTTTGTACATTTTGTTGAAATTATGGCAGTCGATATTTATTTTTGTACATTTTGTTGGAATTATGCGAAACACAAATGTCCACTGCAGTGGACACTTGTGTTTTGGTCTTTTTTGTTGAAATTATGGCAGTCAATATTTATTTTTGTACATTTTGTTGAAAATATGGCAGTTGATATTTATTTTTGTACATTTTGTTGGAATTATGGCAGTCAATATTTATTTTTGTCTTTTTTGTTGAAATTATGGCAGTCAATATTTATTTTTGTACATTTTGTTGAAAATATGGCAGTCAATATTTATTTTTGTACATTTTGTTGGAATTATGGCAGTGGATATTTATTTTTGTACATTTTGTTGGAATTATGGCAGTCGATATTTGTTTTGTTCTATTTATTTTGTTGGAATTATGCAAAAAACAAATGTCCACTGTAGTGGACACTCGGTTTTGGTCTATTTTGTTGAAGTTATGGCAGTCGATATTTATTTGTGTATATTTTGTTGGAACTATGGCAGTCGATATTTGTTATGTTTTATTTATTTTGTTGGAATTATGCAAAATTCAAATGTCCCCTGTAGTGGACACTTAGTTTTGGTCTTTTTTGTTGGAATTATGGCAGTCGATATTTATTTTTGTACATTTTGTTGGAATTATGGCAGTCAATATTTATTTTTGTACATTTTGTTGAAATTATGGCAGTCAATATTTATTTTTGTACATTTTGTTGGAATTATGGCAGTCAATATTTATTTTTGTACATTTTGTTGGAATTATGCGAAACACAAATTTCCACTGTAGTGGACACTTAGTTTTGGTCTTTTTTGTTGAAATTATGGCAGTCGATATTTATTTTTGTACATTTTGTTGGAATTACGGCAGTCAATATTTATTTTTGTACATTTTGTTGGAATTATGGCAGTCAATATTTATTTTTGTACATTTTGTTGAAAATATGGCAGTCAATATTTATTTTTGTACATTTTGTTGGAATTATGGCAGTGGATATTTATTTTTGTACATTTTGTTGGAATTATGGCAGTCGATATTTATTTTTGTACATTTTGTTGGAATTATGCGAAACACAAATGTCCACTGTAGTGGACACTTGGTTTTTGTCTATGTTTGTATTTTGTTGAATTATGGCAGTCAATATTTATTTTTGTACATTTTGTTGAAAATATGGCAGTCAATATTTATTTTTGTACATTTTGTTGGAATTATGGCAGAGGATATTTATTTTTGTACATTTTGTTGGAGTTATGGCAGTCGATATTTGTTTTTGTACATTTTGTTGGAATTATGCGAAACACAAATGTCCACTATAGTGGACAATTGGTTTTGGTCTTTTTTGTTGAAATTATGGCAGTCAATATTTATTTTTGTCTATTTTGTTGGAATTATGGCAGTCGATATTTGTTTTGTTCTATTTATTTTGTTGGAATTATGCAAAACACAAATGTCCACTATAGTGGACAATTGGTTTTGGTCTTTTTTGTTGAAATTATGGCAGTCAATATTTATTTTTGTCTATTTTGTTGGAATTATGGCAGTCGATATTTGTTTTGTTCTATTTATTTTGTTTGAATTATGCAAAATTCAAATGTCCACTGTAGTGGACACTTAGTTTTGGTCTTTTTTGTTGAAATTATGGTAGTCGATATGTATGTTTGTACATTTTGTTGGAATTATGCGAAACACAAATGTCCACTGTATTGGAAACTTAGTTTTGGTCTTTTTTGTTGAAATTATTACAGTCGATATTTTTTTTTGTCTATTTCTTTTGTTGGAATTATGCAAAAGACAAATGTCCACTGTAATGGACACTTGTGTTTTGGTCTATTTTGTTGAATTTATGGCAGTTAATATTTGTTTTGGTATATTTCTTTTGTTGGAGTTATGCAAAACACAAATGTCCACTGTAGTGGACACTTGGTTTTGGTCTATTTTGTTGAAATTATGGCAGTTGATATTTATTTTTGTACATTTTGTTGGAAATATGCAAAACACAAATGTCCACTGTAGTGGACACTTGTTTTTTTTCTACGTTTGTATTTTGTTGAAATTATGGCAGTCGATATTTGTTTTGTTCTATTTATTTTGTTAGAATTATGCAAAACACAAATGTCCACAATAGTGCACGATTGGTTTTGGTCTTTTTTGTTGAAATTACGCCAGTCGATATTTGTTTTGGTCTATTTCTTTTGTTGAAATTATGCAAAACACAAATGTCCACCATAGTGGACACTAAGTTTTGGTCTTGTTTGTTGAAATTATGGCAGTCAATATTTGTTTTGTTCTATTTATTTTGTTGGAATTATGCAAAACACAAATGTCCTTTGTAGTGGACACTTAGTTTTGGTCTTTTTTTTTTAATGATGGCAGTCGATATTTGTTTTGTTCTATCTATTTTGTTAGAAATATGGAAAAGTCAAATGTCCACTGTAGTGGACACTAAGTTTTGGTCTATTTTGTTGAAATTATGGCAGTCAATATTTATTTTTGTACATTTTGTTGGAATTATGGCAGTGGATATTTATTTTTGTACATTTTTTGGAATTATGGCTGTCAATATTTATTTTTTTACATTTTGTTGGAATTATGCGAAACACAAATGTCCACTGTAGTGGACACTTAGTTTTGGTCTTTTTTGTTGAAATTATTACAGTCGATATTTGTTTTTGTCTATTTCTTTGGTTGGAATTATGCAAAAGACAAATGTCCTTTGTAGTGGACACTTAGTTTTGGTCTTTTTTTTTTAATGATGGCAGTTGATATTTGTTTTGTTCTATCTATTTTGTTAGAAATATGGAAAAGTCAAATGTCCACTGTAGTGGACACTAAGTTTTGGTCTATTTTGTTGAAATTATGGCAGTCAATATTTATTTTTGTACATTTTGTTGGAATTATGGCAGTGGATATTTATTTTTGTACATTTTTTGGAATTATGGCTGTCAATATTTATTTTTTTACATTTTGTTGGAATTATGCAAAACACAAATGTCCACTGTAATGGACACTTGTGTTTTGGTCTATTTTGTTGAATTTATGGCAGTTAATATTTGTTTTGGTATATTTCTTTTGTTGGAGTTATGCAAAACACAAATGTCCACTGTAGTGGACACTTGGTTTTGGTCTATTTTGTTGAAATTATGGCAGTTGATATTTATTTTTGTACATTTTGTTGGAATTATGCAAAACACAAATGTCCACTGTAGTGGACACTTAGTTTTTGTCTACGTTTGTATTTTGTTGAAATTATGACAGTCGATATTTGTTTTGTTCTATTTATTTTGTTAGAATTATGCAAAACACAAATGTCCACTATAGTGGACAATTGGTTTTGGTCTTTTTTGTTGAAATTATGGCAGTCGATATTTGTTTTGTTGTATTTATTTTGTTGGAATTATGCAAAAGTCTAATGTCCACTATAGTAGACACTAAGTTTTGGTCTTGTGTGTTAAAACTAAGTTTTGGTCTATTTTGTTGAAATGATGGCAGTCAATATTTATTTTTGTACATTTTGTTGGAACTATGGTAGTGGATTTTTATTTTTGTACATTTTTTGGAATTATGGCTGTCAATATTTATTTTTTTACATTTTGTTGGAATTATGCGAAACACAAATGTCCACTGTAGTGGACACTTAGTTTTGGTCTTTTTTGTTGAAATTATTACAGTTGATATTTGTTTTTCTCTATTTCTTTTGTTGGAATTATGCAAAAGACAAATGTCCACTGTAATGGACACTTGTGTTTTGGTCTATTTTGTTGAATTTATGGCAGTTAATATTAGTTTTGGTATATTTCTTTTGTTGGAGTTATGCAAAACACAAATGTCCACTGTAGTGGACACTTGGTTTTGGTCTATTTTGTTAAAATTATGGCTAGTTGATATTTATTTTTGTAAATTTTGTTGGAATTATGCAAAACACAAATGTCCACTGTAGTGGACACTTGGTTTTTGTCTACGTTTGTATTTTGTTGAAATTATGGCAGTCGATATTTGTTTTGTTCTATTTATTTTGTTAGAATTATGCAAAACACAAATGTCCACTATAGTGGACAATTGGTTTTGGTCTTTTTTGTTCAAATTATGGCAGTCAATATTTATTTTTTGTCTATTTTGTTGGAATTATGTGAAACACAAATGTCAACTGTAGTGGACACTAAGTTTTGGTCTTTTCTGTTGGAATTATGGCAGTCGATATTTGTTTTGGTCTATTTCTTTTGTTGGAATTATGCAAATCACAAATGTATACTGTAGTGGACACTTGGTTTTTGTCTTTTTTGTTGAAATTATGGCAGTCGATATTTGTTTTGTTGTATTTATTTTGTTGGAATTATGCAAAAGTCTAATGTCCACTATAGTAGACACTAAGTTTTGGTCTTGTGTGTTAAAATTATGGCAGTCGATATTTGTTTTGGTCTATTTATTTGGTTGGAATTATGCAAAACACAAGTGTCCACTATAGTGGACACTTGGTTTTTGTCTATTTTGTTGAAATTATGGCAGTCAATATTTGTTTTGTTTTATTTATTTTGTTGGAATTATGCAAAACACAAATGTCCACTATAGTGGACAAATGGTTTTGGTGTTTTTTGTTGAAATTATGGCAGTTGATATTTATTTTTGTAAGTTTTTTGGACTTATGCGAAATACAAATGTCCACTGTAGTGGATACTTAGTTTTGGTCTTTTTTTGTTGAAATTATGACAGTCAATATTTGTTTTGGTCTATTTTTTTTTGTTGGAATTATGCAAAACACAAATTTCCACCATAATGGACACTTGGTTTTTGTCTATTTTGTTGAAATTATGGCAGTCAATATTTGTTTTGTTTCATTTATTTTGTTGGAATTATGCAAAACACAAATGTTCACTATAGTGGACAAATGGTTTTGGTGTTTTTTGTTGAAATTATGGCAGTTGATATTTATTTTTGTAAATTTGTTGGACTTATGCGAAATACAAATGTCCACTGTAGTGGACGCTTAGTTTTGGTCTTTTTTTGTTGAAATTATGACAGTCGATATTTGTTTTGGTCTATTTCTTTTGTTGGAATTAAGCAAAACACAAATGTCCACCAAAGTGGACACTTTAGTTTTGGTCTTGTTTGTTGAAATTATGGCAGTCAATATTTGTTTTGTTCTATTTATTTTGTTGGAATTATGCAAAACACAAATGTCCTTTGTAGTTGACACTTAGTTTTGTTTTTGTTTTTTTAATGATTGCAGTCGATATTTGTTTTGTTCTATCTATTTTGTTAGAAATATGCACAAGTCAAATGTCCACTGTAGTGGACACTAAGTTTTGGTCTATTTTGTTGAAATTATGGCAGTCAATATTTATTTTTGTAAATTTTTTGGAATTATGGCTGTCAATATTTTTTTTTTTTACATTTTGTTGAACTTATGCGAAACACAAATGTCCACTGTAGTGGACACTTAGTTTTAGTCATTTTTGTTGAAATTATTACAGTCGATATTTGTTTTTGTCTATTTCTTTTGTTGGAATTATGCAAAAGACAAATGTCCACTGTAGTGGACACTTGGTTTTGGTCTTTTTTGTTGAAATTTTGGCAGTCGATATTTGTTTTGTTGTATTTATTTTGTTGGAATTTTGCAAAAGTCAAATGTCCACTATAGTGGACATTACGTTTTGGTCTTGTTTGTTAAAATTATGGCAGTCGATATTTGTTTTGTTCTATTTATTTTGTTGGAATTATGCAAAACACAAATGTCCACTATAATGGACACTTGGTTTTGGTCTTTTTTTAAATTATGGCAGTTGATATTTATTTTTGTACATTTTTTGGACTTATGCGAAATACAAATGTCCACTGTAGTGGACACTTAGTTTAGGTCTTTTTTTGTTGAAATTATGACAGTCGATATTTGTTTTTGTGTATTTCTTTTGTTGGAATTATGCAAAACACAAATGTCCACCATAGTGGACACCAAGTTTTGGTCTTGTTTGTTGAAATTATGGCAGTCAATATTTGTTTTGTTCTATTTATTTTGTTGGAATTATGCAAAACACAAATGTCCTTTGTAGTGGACACTTAGTTTTGGTCTTTTTTTTTTTAATGATGGCAGTCGATATTTGTTTTGTTCTATCTATTTTGTTAGAAATATGCAAAAGTCAAATGTCCACTGTAGTGGACACTAAGTTTTGGTCTATTTTGTTGAAATTATGGCAGTCGATATTTATTTTTATACATTTTGTTGGAATTATGCAAAACACAAATGTCCACTGTAGCGGACACTTGGTTTTGGTCTTTTAAAAAAAAATTATGACAGTCAATATTTGTTTTTGTACATTTTGTTGGAATTATGCAAAACACAAATGTCCACTGTAGTGGACACTAAGTTTTGGTCTATTTTGTTGAAACTATGGCAGTCGGTATTTATTTTTGTACATTTTGTTGGAATTATGTCAAACACAAATGTCCACTGCAGTGGACACTTAGTTTTGGTCTTTTTAAAAAAATGAGGAACCCCACTATTGGTATCGTACTGTAGGGGGAACAGTTGTATTGGGACACCCCCGGAATATAATGGTGTAAAAAGCCGCATGACGCCTTCAGTCAAAATTGTTCAGCTGAAAGCAAAAAAAAAAGAAAAATGTTTAGTCTCCCCGGGGAGCGAGCAGCACGAAACAAAAACAAATGAGCGTTGGGGAGTAGGAGGCGTGGGGTGGGTGAGGGGGGGTGCCCATCCTGACAAGTGGCGCCCCCACGGGGGCCACAAATTAAGATGTTTGGCGCCGTCAGACCTTTCATGTTACTTCTCATTGTCGTGTTTCCTTTGTAAGCTAAACCGCTTTTCACCGCGTCAAAGAACTCTCCGTCGGTGCACGTTACTCGCACGGCGACATTCGCACCGGGGGTGCGATCCCCCCCTGCCGACTATCACTCGTTACACGCGAGAGGAGCCGTGGCCTCACCCAGACGAGACGTGTTCATGACGCAGGAGTGAGGGTGACGTCGTTTGACTTCCTAAAGACAGTCTTTGGATTTTATCTATGTTATCAGTTCTGTCGGTTATGAGTAATAAATAACCAGCGAGGAGCAATTGCATTATGCCAGCAGGCACAAGACAATGAAATAACGTTGAGAACTTGTTGAATTTAGTTCCTGGCGTTATGCAACTCAAACCTAACGTTGAAACAACATGCTTTTTGAAGACGTTTAGTCAATGTTGGGTTCTGACGTTGATTTGACCATTGAAATTTGGTCATTTCTTAACCAATTGAAAGTTGGCACAAGTGGCAAAAAAAGACTGACAAAGTTGAGGAATGCTCATCAAACACTTATTTGGAACATCCCACAGGTGAAGAGGCTAATTGGGAACAGGTGGGTGCCATGATTGGGTATAAAAGTAGATTCCATGAAATGCTCAGTCATTCACAAACAAGGATGGGGCGAGGGTCACCACTTTGTCAACAAATGCGTGAGCAAATTGTCCAACAGTTTAAGAACAACATTTCTTAAATCGCGAAGAATTTAGGAATTTCACCATCTACGGTCCGTGATATCATCAAAAGGTTCAGAGAATCTGGAGAAATCACTGCACGTAAGCAGCAATGCCCGTGACCTTTTCTATCCTTCAGGCGGTACAGCATCAAAAAGCGACATCAGTGTGTAAAGGATATCAACACATGGGTTCAGGAACAGTTCAGAAAACCACGGTCAGTAACTACAGTTGGTCGCTACATCTGTAAGTATGTAAATTCAAAGCCATTTATCAACAACACCCAGAAACGCCGCCGGCTTCGCTGGGCCCGAGCTCATCTAAAATGGACTGACTGCAAAGTAGAAAAGTGTTCTGTGGTCTGACGAGTCCACATTTCAAAGTGTTTTTTGGAAACTGTGGACGTCGTGTCCTCCGGAACAAAGAGGAAAAGAATCATCCGGATCGTTATAGGCGCAAAGTTGAAAAGCCGGCATCTGTGATGGTATGGGGGTGTATTAGTGCCCAAGACATGGGTAACTTACACATCTGTGAAGGCACCATTAATGCTGAAAGGTACATACAGGTTTTGGAGCAACATATGTTGCCATCCAAGCAACGTTACCATGGACGCCCCTGCTTATTTCAGCAAGACAATGCCAAGCCACGTGTTACATCAACGTGGCTTCATAGTAAAAGAGTGCGGGTACTAGACTGGCCTGCCTGTAGTCCAGACCTGTCTCCCATTAAAAATGTGTGGCGCATTATGGAGCCTAAAATACCACAAAGGAGACCCCCGGACTGTTGAACAACTTAAGCTGTACATCAAGCAAGATTGGGAAAGAATTCCACCTGAAAAGTTTCAAAAATGTGTCTCCTCAGTTCCCAAACGTTTACTGGGTGTTGTTAAAAGGAAAGGCCATGTAACACAGTGGTAAAAATGCCCCTGTGCCAACTTTTTTGCAGTGTGTTGCTGCCATTAAATTCTAAGTTAATGATTATTTGCAAAATAAAATACGTTTCTCAGTTGGAACATTAAATATCTTGTCTTTGCAGTCTATTCAATTGAATATAAGTCGAAAAGGATTTGCAAATCATTGTATTCAGTTTTTTTTTTACCATTTACACAATGTGCCAACTTCACTGCTTTTGGGTTTTGTAGTTTAAATTATGTATTTACTGTAAGTCCTTTGACAAGACAGACACAACAATGTTAACCTTGAAAAGTTGAGTGACGGTCACATGTCAAAACAGCAAAAAGACAGCATTTTTTATATTTATAAAAAAAAAATATATATATATATATATATATATATATATATATATATATATATATATATATATATTAATATATTTGAATGATCATCTATAGAAGACTAACCTCTACTGAGCCACTGCACATATTTTACATGACAACCATCTCACGACACACCACACTAATTTACTCACAAATTGGCTCACATACATCATTTATAGTAATGTTACGCGGTATAAACCATATAGATGACGTACATTTGGTCGACGGCTAATCTCCCTCCACAGTGCAGCTTCTGAATCGCTAATCCTCACCTCCATATAAAATGAAGTATGTATTATTATCACTGGAGGACTACAGGACAAGGAATAGGTGAACATGCATTAACCACCATAGGAGGATACAATAAGCCCACTAGCCATTCAGCGAGAGCTTTTGAATGTAAACAGGGGTGGGAAGATCGATACAAGTATCAAATATGAGTATATGGTTGATACTACAATAAATAGTTCAATATTTTTTCAAATCACAATTTTTTTTTTTCTACCCGTTTTTGTTATTTACAAACTCAGGAAATAAGAGCTCATACTTTTTGGTTTTATTCATGAATTTTCAGGCACCTAAGGAGTAGATCTGATCCAGATTCCCGGGGTGACGATTCAATTCAGAATCCATTCTTGAATTAACTCGATTTTCAATTCAAACCAATTTTTTTGCACCATATTATTTGGCAAAATAATAATTATATTTAAACCTTTTCAAAACCGGTTACAGGTTAGAATAGCTCATTCTGGTTGCATGGAGAAGGCCTAAACATGTATTTTTAAAAAATGGATTCTTACGGAAAAAAAATTAAAAATTCTAATTCATACTAAAAAATTAAAAAAATAATTTTGTGAAAATTATTAGATTTTAAACAAAATTACTGATTTTGTGCACATTTATTGTTAAGTTATTTTGCACTATTATTATTATTATAAATACATGTATTAAAACGGAATAGGGGAAAAATATAAATAATTTAACTGATATTGTGTTTTGTCTGATTATAATTCTGTTCAAAATTCAGAACCGATTCTTGAATTAACTCGATTTTCGATTGAAACCGAATTTTGCACCATATTATTTGGTAAATAATAATTATATTTAAAACTTTTCAAAACAAGTTACAGGTTAAAATAGCTCCTTCTGGTTGCATGGAGAAGGCCTAAAAATGTATTTAAAAAAATGGATTCTTACGGAAAAAAAATTTAAATACAAATTCCTACTTAAATATTACAAAAATAAAAAAAATATTTGTGAAAATTATTAGATTTTTAATTAAAAATTACTGATTTTGTGCACCTCTATTGTTAAGTTATTTTGCACTATTAATATTATTATAAATGTATGTATTAAAAGGGAATAGGGGAAACAAATATAAATAATTTAACTGATATTGTGTTTTGTCTGATTATAATTTTGTTCAAAATATTAATCATTTAATAATCCTAAAATTTTAGGTAAAAAAAATTGCTAAGACCAATACAGGCCTTGTAACTACTTGGTATTGGATCGGTATCCAAATGTCAGGTATCAGACGGAAGAATAAGTGATTATTATTATTTTTTTAACAGAGAGTAATAGCTATTAACAGTACATTATCAGGTAGATTCATAAATAATTTGGATAAAATAATACAAAAAATGGTTCAATTGCCAAATAATATGTAGTGATTAATATCATTACCTCAAAAGGCTGCAAAATGTATCGCAATATATATATTTAGGTACTACCGCCCATGCTTAATTTATAGTTAATAAATGATCATTTTCAAACACAATTAACTGAAATTGGAACATTTCTCTCTGCCAACTCTCTTTCCGGTTTTGCAATTTTAATAGTATTTTTTTTGTTGCTGTTTTTCATCGGTAATGCAGCTGAGATAGGCTCCAACACCCCCCGTGACCCCAAAAGGGACAGGTGGTAGAACATGGATGGATGGATGGATGGAAATATGCAAAAGTTTGTCTAAGTGTAAAAAAATTTTTTTTTAACACTTTCCCTTATGGATCATTAAAGTTTGTCTAAGTCTTAAAAAAAAATTTAAAAAATGGAACAATTTCCCTTGTGGATCATTAAAGTTTGTCTAAGTCTTAAAAATTTTTTAAAAAAATGGAACAATTTCCCTTGTGGATCATTAAAGTTTGTCTAAGTCTTAAAAAAATAAATAAATAAAAATGGAACACTTTCCCTTGTGGATCATTAAAGTTTGTCTAAGTCTAAAAAATAAAAAACAAAAAATTGAACAATTTCCCTTGTGGATCATTAAAGTTTGTCTAAGTCTTAAAAAAAATAAAAAAAATTGAACAATTTCCCTTGTGGTTAATTAAAGTTTGTCTAAGTCTTAAAAAAAAAAATAAATAAAAATGGAACAATTTCCCTTGTGGATCATTAGAGTTTGTCTAAGTCTTAAAAAATAAAAAAAATAAAAATGGAACACTTTCCCTTGTGGATCATTAAAGTTTGTCTAAGTCTAAAAAATAAAATACAAAAAATGTAACAATTTCCCTTGTGGATCATTAAAGTTTGTCTAAGTCTAAAAAATAAAAAAAATGGAACAATTTCCCTTGTGGATCATTAAAGTTTGTCTAAGTCTTAAAAACAATTTTAAAAAATGGAACACTTTCCCTTGTGGATCATTAAAGTTTGTCTAAGCCTAAAAAATAAAATTAAAAAAATGGAACAATTTACTTTGTGGATCATTAAAGTTTGTCTGAGTCTAAAACATTTTTTTTTTAAATGGAACAATTTCCCTTGTGGATCATTAAAGTTTTTCTAAGTCTTTTAAAAAAAAAAAAAAAAAAAATGGGACAATTTCCCTTGTGGATCATTAGAGTTTGTCTAAGTCTTAAAAAATAAAAAAAATAAAAATGGAACACTTTCCCTTGTGGATCATTAAAGTTTGTCTAAGTCTAAAAAATAAAATACAAAAAATGTAACAATTTCTCTTGTGGATCATTAAAGTTTGTCTAAGTCTAAAAAATAAAAAAAATGGAACAATTTCCCTTGTGGATCATTAAAGTTTGTCTAAGTCTTAAAAACAATTTTAAAAAATGGAACACTTTCCCTTGTGGATCATTAAAGTTTGTCTAAGCCTAAAAAATAAAATTAAAAAAATGGAACAATTTACTTTGTGGATCATTAAAGTTTGTCTGAGTCTAAAAAATTTTTTTTTTAAATGGAACAATTTCCCTTGTGGATCATTAAAGTTTGTCTAAGTCTAAAAAATAAAATACAAAAAATGTAACAATTTCTCTTGTGGATCATTAAAGTTTGTCTAAGTCTAAAAAATAAAAAAAATGGAACAATTTCCCTTGTGGATCATTAAAGTTTGTCTAAGTCTTAAAAACAATTTTAAAAAATGGAACACTTTCCCTTGTGGATCATTAAAGTTTGTCTAAGCCTAAAAAATAAAATTAAAAAAATGGAACAATTTACTTTGTGGATCATTAAAGTTTGTCTGAGTCTAAAAAATTTTTTTTTTAAATGGAACACTTTCCTTTGTGGATCATTAAAGTTTGTCTAAGTCTAAAAAATAAAAAAAATGGAACAATTTCCCTTGTGGATCATTAAAGTTTGTCTGAGTCTAAAAAATGTTTTTAAAAAATGGAACAATTTCCCTTGGGGATCATTAAAGTTTGTCTAAGTCTTTAAAAAAAAAAAATTGAACAATTTCCCTTGTGGATCATTAAAGTTTGTCTGAGTCTAAAAAAAAAATAATTAAAAAAAATGGAACAATTTCCCTTGTGGATCATTAAAGTTTGACTAAGTCTTTAAAAAAATAAAAATAAAAATGGAACACTTTCCCTTGTGGATCATTAAAGTTTGTCTAAGTCTAAAAAATAAAATTAAAAAATGGAACAATTTCCTTTGTGGATCATTAAAGTTTGTCTAAGTCTAAAAAATAAAATTAAAAAAATGGAACAATTTCCTTTGTGGATCATTAAAGTTTTTCTGAGTCTAAAACATTTTTTTTTAAATGGAACAATTTCCCTTGTGGATCATTAAAGTTTGTCTAAGTCTTTTAAAAAATAAAAAAAACAAAAATGGAACAATTTCCCTTGTGGATCATTAAAATTTGTCTAATCCAAAAAAAAATATAAAAAAAATAAAACTGGAACAATTTCCCTTGTGGATCATTAAAGTTTGTCTAAGTCTTTTTTAAAAAAAAAAAAAAAAAATGGAACAATTTCCCTTGTCGATCATTAAAGTTTGTCTAAGTCTTTTAAAAAAAAAAAAAAAAAAGGAACAATTTCCCTTGTGGATCATTAAAGTTTGTCTAAGTCTAAAAACAATTTAAAAAAATAAAACTGGAACAATGTCCCTTGTGGATCATTAAAGTTTGTCTAAGTCTTAAAAAAAAAAAAGATAAAACAAAAAAAATTGAACATTTCCCTTGTGGATCATTAGTTTGTCTAAGTCAGGGGTCGGCAACCCGCGGCTCCGGAGCCGCATGCGGCTCTTTGACCACTCTGATGCGGCTCAGCTGCATACTTGCCGATCCCCCTGATATTACCAGGAGATTTATGGATCTCAGTGCCTCTCCTAGATAACTCCCAGGGTAAATATAATCCTATTTTCACTCTAATTACTAAATTAAGGGCGTGCCCTGATTGCACTGCAGTAATTGTCCTCTATAGCATTTACAAACAGCGTGCCAGCCCGGCCACATGTTGTATGTAGCTTTTACTTGCACACGTAGGAGACAGCAAAGCATACTTTGTCATCAGCCACACAGCTTACACTGACGGTAGCCGTACCGTATAAAACAACTTTAACACTGTTACGTTACAAATATGCGCCACACTGTGAACCCACACCAAAAAAGAATGAAAAACACATTTCTGGAGGACATCCCGCTGTAACACAACATAAACACAACACAATAAATACCCAGAATCCCATGCAGCCCTAACTCTTCCGGTCTAGATTATACACCCCCGCTACCACAAAACCCCCCCACACATCAACCCCCCCCCCCCTCCGTGCGTCGGTTGAGCGGAAGAGTTAGTGCTGCATGGGATTCTGGGTATTTATTGTGTTGTGTTTATGTTGTGTTACAGTGCAGATGTTCTCCAGAAATGTGTTTGTCATTCTTTTTTGGTGTGGGTTCAAAGTGTGGCGCATATTTGTAACGTAACCGTGTTAAAGTTGTTTTATACGGTACGGTTACCGTCAGTGTAAGCTGTGTGGCTGCTGACCTAGTACGCCTTGCTGTCACTTACGTAAGTAAGCTGAAGCTGCATTCTACATGTGGCCGAGCAGGTACACTGTTTGGGCAGGCTGTAGAGGGCACCATAAGCAGTGCCATCACTCCCTGATATTCGGGCGTCTCCCGGGAATAATGAGAGTGTCGGCAAGTATGGCACTATCAAGCGCCATTGATTCAAATCTCGCCGGCCTTCACTGACATCAATTTTCCATATCAAAGTGTGTGCCGGTGCGTGTGTCTGAGACCCCTGGTTAACATAGCACAAAGCAAATAAAGCTTTATATGCAGTGTTTTTCATTTTAAATTAATTTTTTTTTTGTGGCTCCCATCATTTTCTTTAATTTGTGAAACTTGCCAAAATGGCTCTTTGAGTGGTAAAGGTTGCCGACCCCTGGTCTAAGTCTAATGTCTAAGTCTAAATCTAAGCTGCTAAAACATCAAGTTAGCATGCAGCTCACACAGCTATGCTAACGTCGCTACGTCGTTTCACACCACGCGACATCCGCCACGTTGTAAGGAGTGCGGCGTGAGAGCGTGCATTTTTAAAAAAATGTTCAGAACCCCTTTTGAAACGGTGGCCTGGTTGGCTCGGGGCGGGCGGGAGACAGAAAGAGAGGCTTAATGACATCCTGCCCGGCAACATGGCGGCGTAAGCAAAGCGTCTATTAGTTTAGTAATTGCGGCACGATTAGCAGACGCGGCGCTTGGCATGGTCGGGTCTTTTCGGAAGCACACTTTGGAAGAAGCGCACCTACTGGAGGCTCCTGATACAATAGAGCTGCCTGGGCGGCCATACATCCTGCTTGGCCCCCTCCTCCTCCTGGGTCGCTCCCTCCATCAATCCTCCCCCCCATCCTCTCCTCTGCCTGTCTGGACCAGGACCAGCTGGCTTCATTAGGTTCCCCTCCGCTCCCCACATCGCCTGCTTGAGTCTCCACATTTTTCCACTGTTTTATCTCCAGCACTGTCCAGCCTCGGACCTTTGCGCATATTTTCTTGGCATCCCTGCGGCCACGCAACTGGCTGCTAATAAAAGAAGCCATGTGTCCATTGTTGCTGCTTCCTTTTTTGAA
The DNA here is from genome assembly GCF_033978785.1 of Entelurus aequoreus. Classification (NCBI taxonomy): domain Eukaryota; kingdom Metazoa; phylum Chordata; class Actinopteri; order Syngnathiformes; family Syngnathidae; genus Entelurus; species Entelurus aequoreus. The sequence goes on along the minus strand of NC_084741.1, from coordinate 19,706,246 downwards.
TTCATCTTTGCGTCTGCCACTGCTTGTTTTGGATCCTGGCAACTCACCACCAGCAGGAAGTCTGCCTGCAAACTCTTGCACGGCCAAACAAGAACTTGTAGAACTTTCACCGCCCCTGAGTGTCAAAGACAGTGGTCCACAAGCAAATTTAAAAAGTATATATATATATATATATATATATATATATATATATATATATATATATATATATATATATATATATATATATATATATATATATATATATATATATATATATAAACATAGTGGTTAGAGTGTCCGCCCTGAGATCGGTAGGTTGTGAGTTCAAATCCCGGCCGGGTCATACCAAAGACTATAAAAATGGGACCCATTACCTCCCTGCTTGGCACTCAGCATCAAGGGTTGGAATTGGGGGTTAAATCACCAAAAATGATTCCCGGGCGCGGCTACGCTGCTGCCCACTGCTCCCCTCACCTCCCAGGGGGTGAATAAGGGGATGGGTCAAATGCAGAGGACACGTTTCACCACACCTAGAGTGTGTGACAATCATTGGTACTTTAACTTTTAACTTTAATATATATATATACATACATGTAAACATATATATATATATACATAAAAATATATACATATGTTTGTGTGTATATATATACACACATATATAGACATATATATATGCTATATATATATATATATATATATATATATATATATATATATATATATACATGTATACACACACATACATACATATATATATATATATAAAAATATATACATATGTTTGTGTGTGTGTATATATATATATATATATATATATATATATATATATATATATATATATATATATATATATATATATATATATATATATATATACACACATATATAGACATACATACATACATACATACATACATACATACATACATACATATATATATATATATATATATATATATTATATATATATATATATATATATATATATATATATATATATATATATATATATATATATATATATATATATATATATATATATATATATATATATATATATATATATATATATATATATATATACATACAGTATGTTGCTCGGGGTCTTTCTGTGTGGAGTTTGCATGTTCTCCCCAAGACTGCGTGGGTTCCCTCCGGGTACTCCGGCTTCCTCCCACCTCCAAAGACATGCACCTGGGGATAGGTTGATTGGAAACACTAAATGGTCCCTAGTGTGAATGTGAGTGTGAATGACGACCCAGAGAGTGACAAGCGGTAGAGTATGTATGTATGTGTGTGTGTGTATATATATATATATATATATATATATATATATATATATATATATATATATATATATATATATATATATATATATATATATATATATATATATATGTATATATATTATTGTGGAGGGGGGTGTGGCCTGCGGGCCTGCCGCGGAACGGGGTGTGCCAGGTCCGGCCTCGGAAACAGTGACAGGTGAGTAGATGGCCCAGGTGGGCCTTGTTATCTAATCACCAGTCACCTTTATTAGCAGCAGCCGGAGCGAGACACGTTGCTGGAGTTGGAGGTGCTGGTGAGCGGACGCAAGGGAAAATACATTTTGCTTAAAAGCAGAAACCTATCGATATTGATGCAAATAATCATTATACCCTGAATTCCGGGCTCTCCTGGCAGTGTGTGGTGGTCCGAAGAACCCACTAGAGGGCAACCTCTACAATTTGGCGCCCAATGTGGGGCCTCCGGCGCACTCCCCAGGCGTGAGACGTACTGTATGCCGGTAAGGATACAAGGGAGTACACACCGGGCGATGGTGGATTCGGGCTGCGAGTAGTCCATGATCCACCAGAACCTGGTTCGACCCGGGGCTTTGAGGCAGGCAGCACGGGTGAAAATTAGATGTGTTTATGGGAATGTGCACAAATACCCTGTGGTGCCGGTGGAAATTCAATACGGCGGACAAAAGCATAGTGTCAAGGTTGCTGTAAGTGCACACCTTACGCACCCCTTAATCCTGGGTACCAATTGGGCGGGGTTTAACAATTTAGTGACGCAGTGTGTAGGGGTGTGTTCACGGCCAGTGGGGAAGGGGAATATCTGCGCGGTTCTCAGCGGCGACACGGGTTCATCCGACACTGCCGAGGGGGAACCGGCACCCTACAGAGGATTTCCCCCTCGAGCAGTCTCGGGATGACACCGGCTGACCATCGATGGTCAGCCGGTGCGCCCAGGAACAGCACGGGTATTCCCTCACTTTTCAGTCATTAGAGATAGATTATGCATAGTGAGTCATGACACTTATACTCAGGAGCGATTTATGTGTGAAATTATTAAAAAAATTAGCGTTTAATATCAAATAATATTATTTAGCTCATTCACGTAAGAGACTAGACGTATAAGATTTCATGGGATTAAGCGATTAGGAGTGACAGATTGTTTGGTAAACGTATAGCATGTTCTATATGTTATAGTTATTTGAATGACTCTTACCATAATATGTTACGTTAACATACCAGGCACGTTCTCAGTTGGTTATTTATGCCTCATATAACATACACTTATTCAGCCTGTTGTTCACTATTCCACTATTCTTTATTTATTTGAAATTGCCTTTCAAATGTCTATTTTTGGTGTTGGGTTTTATCAAATACATTTCCCCCAAAAATGCGACTTATACTCCAGTGCGACTTATACAGTATATGTTTTTTTCCTTCTTTATTATGCATTTTCGTCCGGTGCGATTTATACTCTGGAGCGACTTATACTCCGAAAAATACGGTATATATATATATATACATATATATATATATATATATATATATATATATATATATATATATATATATATATATATATATATATATATATATATATATATACCGTATTTTTCGGAGTATAAGTATATATATATATATATATATATATATATATATATATATATATATATATATATATATATATATATATATATATACCGTATTTTCGGAGTATAAGTATATATATATATATATATATATATATATATATATATATATATATATATATATATATATATATATACCGTATTTTTCGGAGTATAAGTATATATATATATATATATATATACCGTATTTTTCGGAGTATAAGTCGCTCCAGAGTATAAATCGCACCGGACGAAAATGCATAATAAAGAAGGAAAAAAACATATACTGTATAAGTCGCATTTTTGGGGGAAATTTATTTGATAAAACCCAACACCAAAAATAGACATTTGAAAGGCAATTTCAAATAAATAAAGAATAGTGGAATAGTGAACAACAGGCTGAATAAGTGTATGTTATATGAGGCATAAATAACCAACTGAGAACGTGCCTATATATATATATATATATATATATATATATATATATATATATATATATATATATATATATATATATATATATATATATATATATATATATATATATATATATATATATATATATACCACTGGGGTGAGTTTTCTTTGCCCTTATGTGGGCTCTGTACAGAGGATGCCGTTGTGGCTTGTGCAGCCCTTTGAGACACTTGTGATTTAGGGCTATATAAATAAACATTGATTGATATATAGTATATGTATATCAGGGGTGTCCAAACTTTTTCCACTGAGGGCCGCACACAGAAAAATTAAAGCATGTGGGGGCCATTTTGATATTTTTCATTTTCAAACCATAACAAAATATATGGATTTTTTTATTTATTTTACCTTTAGGGGTCCCGGGGACCATAAAGGGTCTCAGTCATTAAAATGTTAAAAATAAGTCACATTATTGTTTTTTTTATATTATTTAACGCTTACAGTAAATCTCTATATCAACTTCAAGTTGATATAAAGTAATACAAATTAAAAAAAATGTTTTATGGCTTTTCTGTCAAAAACAACTTAGTTTTTTTTATAGTAAAACTGAAATATGCAGTATTTAGTAATTCGAGCCCTAAAAGATCAATAATGCAGGACACCACAGATTTTAATTATTTCATATTTTTGAGTAATTACAATGAAAAGATAAATAAAATCCCATTAAATATATTTGGGATCCAAAAGGCGCCCCACTCATAAATTGATACATTTTTATTAGTTTTTTCTTTTACTTTGAACACTTAAAGGCCTACTGAAACCTACTACTACCGACCACGCAGTCTGATAGTTTATATATCAATGATGAAATCTTAACATTGCAACACATGCCAATACGGCCGGGTTAACTTATAAAGTGACTTTTAAAACTTCCCGGGAAATATCCGGCTGAAACGTCGCGGTATGATGACGTATGCGCGTGACGAAGTCAGAGTAACGGAAGTTATGGTACCCGTAGAATCCTATACAAAAAGCTCTGTTTTCATTTCATAATTCCACAGTATTTTGGACATCTTTTGCAATTTGTTTAATGAACAATGAAGGCTGCAAAGAAGACAGTTGTAGGTGGGATCGGTGTATTAGCAGCGGACTACAGCAACACAACCAGGAGGACTTTGTTGGAGCGCTAGCCGCGCTAGCCGCGCTAGCCGCGCTAGCCGCCGACCTCACCTTGACTTCCTACGTCTCCGGGCCGCCAAATGCATCGGGTGAAGTCCTTCTGCCGATCGCTGGAACGCAGGTGAGCACGGGTGTTGATGAGTAGATGAGGGCTGGCTGGCGTAGGTGGAGAGCTAATGTTTTTAGCATAGCTTTGTGAGGTCCCGTTGCTAAGTTGCTAAGTTAGCTTCAATGGCGTCGTTAGCACAGCATTGTTAACCTTCGCCAGCCTGGAAAGCATTAACCGTGTATTTACATGTCCACGGTTTAATAGTATTGTTGATTTTCTATCTATCCTTCCTTCTATCCTTTATTTTTTTGTTTCTATATGCAGTTAAAGCACGATGCTATCACGTTAGCTCGTAGCTAAAGCATTTCGCCGATGTATTGTCGTGGAGATAAAAGGCACTGAATGTCCATTTTGCGTTCTCGACTCTCATTTTCAAGAGGATATAGTATCCGAGGTGGTTTAAAATACAAATCTGTGATCCACAATAAAAAAAGGAGAGTGTGGAATCCAACGAGCCAGCTTGTACCTAAGTTACGGTCAGAGCGAAAAAAAGATACGTCCATCACTGCCTCTCAAGTCCTTCACTGTAACGTTCCTCATCTACGAATCTTTCATCCTCGCTCAAATTAATGGGGTAATCATCACTTTCTCGGTCCGAATCTCTCTCGCTCCATTGTAAACAATGGGGAATTGTGAGGAATACTAGCTCCTGTGACGTCACGCTACTTCCGGTACAGGCAAGGCTTTTTTTTTTTATCAGCGAGCAAAAGTTGCGAACTTTATCGTCGATTTTCTCTATTAAATCCCTTCAGCAAAAATATGGCAATATCGCAAAATGATCAAGTATGACACACAGAATGGATCTGCTATTCCCGTTTAAATAAAACAAAAATCATTTCAGTAGGCCTTTAAAGGCCTACTGAAACCCACTACTACCGACCACGCAGTCTGATAGTTTATATATCAATGATGAAATCTTAACATTATAACACATGCCAATACGGCCGGGTTAACTTATAAAGTGACATTTTAAATTTGCCGCTAAACTTCCGGTTCGAAACGCCTCTGCGGATGACGTATGCGCGTGACGTAGCCCGGCGAACACGGGTATGCCTTCCACATTGAAGCCGATAGGAAAAAGCTCTGTTTTCATTTCATAATTCCACAGTATTCTGGACATCTGTGTTCGTGAATCTGTTTCAATCATGTTCATTGCATTATGGAGAAGGAAGCCAAGCAAGCAAAGAAGAAAGTTGTCGGTGCGAAATGGACGTATTTTTCGAACGTAGTCAGCCACAACAGTACACAGCCGGCGCTTCTTTGTTTACATTCCCGAAAGATGCAGTCAAGATGGAAGAACTCGGATAACAGAGACTCTAACCAGGAGGACTTTTGATTTGGATACACAGACGCCTGTAGAGAACTGGGACAACACAGACTCTTACCAGGATTACTTTGATTTGGATGACAAAGACGCAGACGTGCTACTGTGAGTATGCAGCTTTGGCTTTTTTTTGCGTATGTACGTAACTTTTTTAAAATATATAAGCTTTATGAACCTTGGGTTAGGTGAACGGTCTTTTGGGCTGAGTGATTGTGTGTGTTGATCATGTGTTTGAATTGTATTGGCGTGTTCTATGGAGCTAGGAGCTAGCAGAGGAGCTAGGAGCTAGCATAACACGTACCGTACCGTAAGTGCGCGTCACGTACGTAACTTTTTAAAAATATATAAGCTTTATGAACCTTGGGTTAGGTGAACGGTCTTTTGGGCTGAGTGATTGTGTGTGTTGATCAGGTGTTTGAATTGTATTGGCGTGTTCTATGGAGCTAGGAGCTAGCAGAGGAGCTAGGAGCTAGCATAACAAACACGCAGGTGTTATTATGCAGGATTAATTTGTGGCATATTAAATATAAGCCTGGTTGTGTTGTGGCTAATAGAGTATATATATGTCTTGTGTTTATTTACTGTTGTAGTCATTCCCAGCTGAATATCAGGTCACCCTCGGCTCTCACAGCATCTTCCCTATCTGAATAGCTTCAACTCCCCACTAGTCCTTCACTTGCACTTTACTCATCCACAAATCTTTCATCCTCGCTCAAATTAATGGGGAAATTGTCGCTTTCTCGGTCCGAATCTCTCTCACTTCATGCGGCCATCATTGTAAACAATAGGGAACTTTGCGTATATGTTCAACTGACTACGTCACGCTACTTCCGGTAGGTGCAAGCCTTTTTTTTATCAGATACCAAAAGTTGCAATCTTTATCGTCGTTGTTCTATACTAAATCCTTTCAGCAAAAATATGGCAATATCGCGAAATGATCAAGTATGACACATAGAATAGATCTGCTATCCCCGTTTAAATAAAAAAAATTCATTTCAGTAGGCCTTTAAGTTACGAGATCAACTTCAGATATATCTGTCGATTTTATGCTGGAACAATTATTTTGTTTGTTTTATGCGCTTTTGTCAAAGAAAACTTTGATGTTTTTATATGGCTACTACACAATATATGCAATATTTACCACATAAAACATTTTAAAATGAAATATTTGAAGTAATTGGAGCCCTGAAAATAATTCATTATAACATGGATTTTTTGTCATTATTATTTTTTTTTTGAGCAATGCCAAAAAAATAAAGATAAAGAAAGACAAAAGAAAAAAAAACACAGCCTGCATGGAGAGCTTTTGTGTCAACATTGCAACTTTTTCTCGTTAGATTTCACCTCATTCCACTTTTTTTTTATGTTCTTTTTTATTTTTACAGTAGTATTTCCAGAACGTGTGGACACCCCTGATGTATATACATACACACACACACATACATACATACTCTACCGCTTGTCACTCTCGGGGTCGTGTGGGTGGCTGGGGACACCGATAGACAGATATTCACACTAGGGACCATTTAGTGTTGCCAATCAACCTATCCCCAGGTGCATGTCTTTGGAGGTGGGAGGAAGCCGGAGTACCTGGAAAAAAGGAACCCACATAGTCACGGGCAGAACATGCAAACTCCACACAGAAAGACCCCGAGCAACATACTGTATGTATATATATATATATATATATATATATATATATATATATATATATATATATATATATATATATATATATACTGTGTATATGCCAAAAAAGTTTGGGACCCGGTCAAAGAGTTAAGTTGCTCTCTTGACTGGAAGTGCCCCCTCCCCACTATAATAAACCCGCTTCTTGATCCACTAACTTTGCCTAATCTGCCCAAATCCAGGCTGAGTCTCATTAAATCTCCCATTATAACAGAAGTCAAACAGTCTTTTTTTTTCCGCCACTGTGTCTGTGTTTGACGGAGCTCTGCTGTTGGACGCCGTCCCCCCTCGGAGAGACGCGCCGCTGACTTAGTCACCCTGCCTTTTCCCCGTTTGTCATTATTTGGTTTGGAGGGATGGCGGGACCGGAGACGAGACCGCAGATGGCGGTGTTGATTGTTTCTTGATAGGGCCGCGCTGACATGCAGATGGCACGGGGGGTTGGGGGGAGCGTCATCGTCGCCGGGCAGCGAGCGCGGCGGCTGAGGAGCCCTCTTCGGTTTCATATCCGGGCGGCTGTTGATGAAGTCTGACGGAGAACTTGGACGTCCTAGCTGTGACGTTTCTTTGCACTTAAGACTTAAAAGACATTTGCAGCACTTTTAGGGTTTTGCACTTTTATCGTGATAGGCGCGGCCTAAACGCCTGACTTCCTGCCAGCTTTTGCCGAAAGTTGCAAAAAAATTGGTGCAGTTTTGAGGCTCTTTTTTTTTTTTTTTTTGCAGCAAAATGGAATCGATTCGTCAACAATGTTTTAGGCGTTCCTCGCATCCTTCACCTCAAAAAGCATCACACAGGTTTCCAACAACAATGGGAAAACAAATATTGATGTTTGTCCAAGTCCAAGTGGAGGCACGTAAGTAAGACGGCCCACAAAACGACGCATTCGGAGGAGATGGTCCGTATCAATCAGCCAATCAATCAAAGTTTACTTACAAACCCCGTTTCCATATGAGTTGGGAAATTGTGTTAGATGTAAATATAAACTGAATACAATGATTTGCAAATCATTTTCAACCCATATTCAATTGAATGTGCTACAAAGACAACATATTTGATGTTCAAACTGATAAACATTTTTTTTTTTTTTTGCAAATAATCATTAACTTTAGAATTTGATGCCAGCAACACGTGACAAAGAAGTTGGGAAAGGTGGCAATAAATACGGATAAAGTTGAGGAATGCTCATCAAACACTTATTTGGAACATCCCACAGGTGAACAGGCAAATTGGGAACAGGTGGGTGCCATGATTGGGTATGAAAGTAGATTCCATGAAATGCTCAGTCATTCACAAACAAGGATGGGGCGAGGGTCACCAGTTTGTCAACAAATGCGTGAGCAAATTGTTGAACGGTTTAAGAAAAACCTTTCTCAACCAGCTATTGCAAGGAATTTAGGGATTTCACCATCTACGCTCCATAATATCATCAAAGGGTTCAGAGAATCTGGAGAAATCCCTGCACGTAAGCAGCTAAGCCCGTGACCTTCGATCCCTCAGGCTGTACTGCATCAACAAGCGACATCAGTGTGTAAAGGATATCACCACATGGGCTCAGGAACACTTCAGAAACCCACTGTCAGTAACTACAGTTGGTCGCTACATCTGTAAGTGCAAGTTAAAACTCTCCTATGCAAGGCGAAAACCGTTTATCAACAACACCCAGAAACGCCGTCGGCTTCGCTGGGCCTGAGCTCATCTAAGATGGACTGATACAAAGTGGAAAAGTGTTCTGTGGTCTGACGAGTCCACATTTCAAATTGTTTTTGGAAACTGTGGACGTCGTGTCCTCCGGACCAAAGAGGAAAAGAACCATCCGGATTGTTATAGGCGCAAAGTTGAAAAGCCAGCATGTGTGATGGTATGGGGGTGTATTAGTGCCCAAGACATGGGTAACTTACACATCTGTGAAGGCACCATTAATGCTGAAAGGTACATACAGGTTTTGGAGCAACATATGTTGCCATCCAAGCAACTTTACCATGGACGCCCCTGCTTATTTCAGCAAGACAATGCCAAGCCACGTGTTACATCAACGTGGCTTCATAGTAAAAGAGTGCGGGTACTAGACTGGCCTGCCTGTAGTCCAGACCTGTCTCCCATTGAAAATGTGTGGCGCATTATGAAGCCTGAAATACCACAAAGGAGACCCCCGGACTGTCGAACAACTTAAGCTGTACATCAAGCAAGAATGGGAAATAATTCCACCTGAGAAGCTTCAAAAATGTGTCTCCTCAGTTCCCAAACGTTTACTGAGTGTTGTTAAAAGGAAAGGCCATGTAACACAGTGGTGAACATGCCCTTTCCCAACTACTTTGGCATGTGTTGCAGCCATGAAATTCTAAGTTAATTCTTATTTGCCAAAAAAAAAAAAAGTTTTATGAGTTTGAACATCAAATATCTTGTCTTTGTAGTGCATTCAATTGAATATGGGTTGAAAAGGATTTGCAAATCATTGTATTCCGTTTATATTTACATCTAACACAACTTCCCAACTCATATGGAAACAGGGTTTGTAAATCACGAGTGTCTCTAAGGGCTGCACAAGCCACAACGACATCCTGGGCTCAGATCCCACATCAGGGCAAGAAAAAACTCAACCCAATGGGATGACAATGAGAAACCTTGGAGGGGGCCGCAGATGTACAGGGTTACAGAACAGGAACGCTGATTAGGTCGCCACAAGGCGCCCCATAAAAGATGGGGGAAAAAGGTAAAACACTGGGGAAGGATGAGTAAAAAAATACAATCCTTAGGAGCCCAGTCTGGAGTGGGAAAAAACCTCCATAGCAAAGCACATATACATATTACAACGTACATCTCGAGATATCTAGCAACAGAGGGAAGGGAGTGGGGGGTCATGGTTGTATATTAGGCTGACCATATTGTGAAACCCCAAAAAGAGGACACATATATGCGTGCCAAGGCGGGCAGCACGCCAAGGCCGGGACTAGGTGAAAATGTGCCAATGATACTCGAACTTGCTTCATAAGTAATATATTCATTAAAATAAAGCATTTTTTCTCCTATGTTGACAGTAGTGTTGGCGCTAGGAATTTTCAAAATGGGGTCCCAGGGACCCCCTCAAGTCATAAAAATGGGGTGCCACAGTAAATTTTTGGGGTACCACTTTTTTGTAAGCGTTTTGAAAATAAATGACAAATGTATGCATTATCCGGTTATATCTCACATTCTATGTTGTGATTTGGAAAAAGGTTGTCATAAACGTTACTTAATTCATTAAAAAAAATAATACAAAAGAAAACAAATGTGTATACATTTGTAAATGTATTCAGTTATAAACATTCTTTCACTTTCTTCTTTCCTTCATGGATCTAAACTTTACCGCTGCTAATAGTTTTTTCTATGTTTTCATTGAACACGTTGTAGGTGTATTTATTTCAGTATAAAAGTATACAAAGTGTTTTGCTTGGGTCATGAAATGATGATAATGGTGTGACAGGGCATACATACATTTTATATTTAACGCTTAAATCTCTGGAGTCTACATCAACTTCACATCTATTCCTCATTTCAAAATGTTTTAGTTTTTTTATGTTGTTTTTTTGTTTGTTTGTTTTCCGCCCTTTTTTGTCAAACAAAACTATGTTTTTTATGGCAAACACACAAAATATGCAAAATCTTCCACCAAAAATATTTTTCTTAGTGGAATATTTGATGTGAAGTAATCGGAACCTTGGATAGGTCAATAATTCATAATAACATTGATTTTGATTATTATTATTATGTTTTGAGCAATGACAGTTTGAAAGAAAAAAAAAAAATTTTGTTTTATTAATCAATATTGCAACTGTTTCTAAATTACATTTCACCTTTAAGCTTTTTCATTTCACTTTTGTTATGTTTTTATTTTAATAGTATTTTTAGAATGTGCCGTGGGCCTTTAAAACATTAGCTGCGGGCCGCAAATGGTAAAAAAAAATTAATAATCTGCGTCCTTTCTGATTTCAATGTGTTAAAAAGATACAAGAAGTGTGTTAACGCCAACACTGCTTGACAGTATAAAATAAGTCACACTTATATTCTGTAACATTCAGTTTTGGAAAAAAAGTGCAGAGGTAGAAATATTCAAAATAACCTCTTGTATATAATTTAAACATAAATAATGCCTCAAAAGAAGTTAATTACATTTAAACAAAAAAACAGTAGACGAGCTCTCGCCCTGCACAGCTGTTTTATGCTTTGTAGTGTCCATATGGGCTTGTAGATCGTTGGCCCCTTTATTTGCCACAGATATACACATTCCTGCTTTGCACACAGTGCATTCTGCTTTCCATGTGTCACAGCCAGGACCAAAACACAAATACTTTTCCCACAAATCATCCGTGAAGTTGCATTCACGTTTCGGCATTTCTTGTTCTCATGTCTCTCTCCACTCACTAGCTCTCTCGCTCTGTGTCTCTGTCCCTCCCTCACGAATGTTTCTGCGTGCGCACCTTCAGTTTGATTTGTTTAACCCCTTCTTAACTTAACCCTGGACGTACATTGAAAATACACGCAACCCTAACTCAAAATGCCGGACATTTGAGGCATTTAAGAAACTCCGCCCGGACACCCCCGCAAAAGAGGACATGTCCGGGGAAAAGAGGATGTATGGTCAGCCTATGCTATATAAGAAAACGGAAATGCTGATTATCGGTCCTGCTAGACACCGACATCTATTTAATAATACCACCTTAACATTTGACAACCAAATAATTACACAAGGCGACTCGGTAAAGAATCTGGGTATTATCTTCCACCAAACTCTCTCGTTTGAGTCACACATTAAAGGCCTACTGAAAGCCACTACTACCGACCACGCAGTCTGATAGTTTATATATCAATGATGAAATCTTAACATTGCAACACATGCCAATACGGCCGGGTTAACTTATAAAGTGCAATTTTAAATTTCCCGCTAAACTTCCGGTTCGAAACGCCTCTGAGGGTTGACGTATGCGCGTGACGTCAATCATTGAAACGGAAGTATTCGGACACCATTGAAGTCAATACGAAATAGCTCTGTTTTCATCTCATTATTCCACAGTATTCTGGACATCTGTGTTGGTGAATCTGTTGCAATTTGTTCATTGCATTATGGAGAAAGAAGCTGAGCAAGCAAAGAAAGTTGTCGGTGCGAAGTGTCTATTTTGCGAGGGAAGTCAGCAACAACACGTACACAGCCGGCGCTTCTTTGTTTACATTCCCGAAAGATGCAGTCAAGATGGAAGAACTCGGACAACAGAGACTCTTACCAGGAGGACTTTGATTTGGATACACAGTTGCGATAACGTGAGTACACAGCTGCGCTTCCAAACATTTGATCGCTTGCTATAACTAGCTCGAGCTAGTAGCTAGGAGCTAGGAGCTAGCATTAGGATTAATTTGTGGCATATTAAATATAAGTCTGGTTGTGTTGTGGCTAATAGAGTATATATATGTCTTGTGTTTATTTATTGTTGTAGTCATTCCCAGCTGAATATCAGGTCCCACCCGCGCGCTTCCAAACATTTGATTGCTTGCCCGTACGTGTGTGTCATGTACGTAACTTTGATTAAATATATAAGCTTTATGAACCTTGGGTTAGGTGAACGGTTGTTTGGGCTGAGTGATTGTGTGTGTTGTGCAGGTGTTTGAATTGTATTGGCGGGTTATATATACAGGATCCCGTCCATATTACCCGCTCGAGCTATAACTAGCTCGAGCTAGTAGCTAGGAGCTAGCATAACAAACACCTAGGTGTTTTTATGCGGGATTAATTTGTGGCATATTAAATATAAGCCTGGTTGTGTTGTGGCTAATAGAGTATATATATGTCTTGTGTTTATTTACTGTTGTAGTCATTTCCAGCTGAATATCAGGTCACCCCCGGCTCTCACAGCATCTTCCACTCCCCACTAGTCCTTCACTTGCACTTTCCTCATTTAAAAATATTTCATCCTCGCTCAAATTAATGGGGAAATCGTCGCTTTCTCGGTCCGAATCTCTCTCACTTCATGCGGCCATCATTGTAAACAATAGGGAACTTTGCGTATATGTTCAATTGACTACGTCACGCTACTTCCGGTAGGGGCAAGCCTTTTTTTATCAGATACCAAAAGTTGCGATCTTTATCGTCGTTGTTCTATACTAAATCCTTTCAGCAAAAATATGGCAATATCGCGAAATGATCAAGTATGACACATAGAATAGATCTGCTATCCCCGTTTAAATAAAACAATTTCATTTCAGTAGGCCTTTAAGAGTGTTACTAAAACTGCCTTCTTTCATCTCCGTAATATCGCTAAAATGTGTTCCATTTTGTCCACTAGCGACGCTCGAGCGAGAAGAAGACGGTCAGAAAATGACTGAAAAAGGTCCCAACGAATATTTATTGCAAAATAAATTATTGTTGGCCAAGATGAATGCAGCTGTCATGTCCGTCATTGGTGGTCCAAGGAACCCGGAGGTTTCCTTGGAACACAGCATGATATACTAGTTACTATGGTCATCTAATTAGTTACTATGGTAATCTAAGTCAGAGCAGCTCAGACGAGGCACCAAGCAGTGTGGGTGGGGAGCGTTTCCACAGAGTGTTTCCAGAGTCTGAAATGTGGGTGTCAGGGACAACAAAGTTCTAAAGCTTAGTGATATATTAGATGTATCAGATTGTAGGTGTTTTTTTGTTTTTTTTTTACCATTGGCGATCATATTTTGCTGTGTTTGTTGCATTTTTATTGATTGTAAAATATGTGGATGGAGAGGGGGTGTGACCTTCAAATGTTGTCAATATTCAGTGTTTTATCGGTCATAGTTAATATTGTAAATCCCACATTCTTTACTGTCATGTACATTCTAGGTGTCTCACGCGTGCAGTGAAATTCCATTCCGTTTTTAAGGCGGTCTGTCATAACGTTTTTAGCATTCAATCAGACATTATTGAGAGGTTTTGTATTAGTGTTCCTAAAAATAATACCGGCCCCCAGACACATTTTTAACTCTAAATTTGGGTCCCGAGTCAAATTAATTGCCCAGGCCTGATCTAAACGGTAACAGAAGCTCTGAAAAAATAAATAGTCATAATATAAATGTTTACTGCAGAAGACGCTGGTTTTCAGGAGAATATAGTTCCGCGTCTACTCTCTAAACCAGTGGTTCCTAAAAATTTTTCACAAAAAAACACTCCAGGTACGACCATAATGGCCAACATTAAAATACAGTAGCGTAGTAGACCTAAGTATTCATTAAAAACAAAGGAAGAGGTTTTTTTTTAAAAGTATATTTAATATCTTGGTTAGTATAACATTACACACAGTTTGAACAGTAACACTGTGTTTGCAAATAGGAAAATAAAACACTCCTTACTGTATTTTCCAGACTAAAGAGCGCACCGGGATATTTTATTTATATATATATATATATATATATATATATATATATATATATATATATATATATATATATATATATATATATATATATATATATATATATATATATATATATATATATATATATACAAGTATATGTATATATACATACAAGTATATATATATATATATATATATATATATATATATATATATATATATATATATATATATATATATATATATATATATATATATATATATATATATATGTATAAGCCACCCCGGACTATAAGTTGCAGATATTCACGTTGTGAAATGAGTTATTTACACAGAAATATTCTGTAAATGTTTATGTACATACCTTAATTGTTTCCAAACGGTGTCTGTAACACGGCAGTAAAACGGCAGATCGAACAAAACAGAAGTCATCGTCATGGACCCACAAGCTATCTCTGCAATCAGCTAAACAGACTCAATAACTCCACAAATATGTTTTGGTGAATTGTGAGTTAATAATTCTAACAAAGACACTCGCAAACGCGTTAGCATATTAGCAAATGCTAACGACGCTCGCTCGATTACATTGCGATAGCACGTACAAATATCCATGAAAACACTCCGACAGACATCACACATGGGACGGTTTAGTAAGCAATGATTGTTTTAGTTATATTGTAAAATTTACAAACTTTGCTTTCCATGCAAGTAGAACGCTATAGACGGCAAGTAGACAGGACGGCACTTCTATTCCCGGTTCAAAGCTTTAAACAGCAGGAAACACTTGCAGGCATTCACCCAGCTCGACCTGCAGTGAGTGAACTCGTCCAAAAGCTGGCGCCATAACACGAACAATAACACACCTTTTCAGTGTCTAAGCAGGTGTTTTATGAAAACTATTTGAAAAAAAACCCCCAGAAATTAGTCGCACCGTTTCATAAGCCGCAGGTTTCAAAGAGTAGGAAAAAAAGTTGTGACTTATAGTCGGGAATTTACGGTAATTAAGTGATACTATGGCGTACCACTAGAGGGAGAACCACCAGCTGGAACTAATAATGTTGCACTTTTCTAGAAAAAAAAAACATCTTAACACTCATACTCGTGCACGTGTGCATCAGTCCATCTTAGATGAGCTCATGCCCAGCGAAGCCGGCGGCGTTTCTGGGTGTTGTTGATAAATGGCTTTGGCTTTGCATAGCAGAGTTTTAACTTGCACTTACAGATGTAGCGACAAACTGTAGTTACTGACAGGGGTTTTCTGAAGTGTTCCTGAGCCCATGTGGTGATATCATTTACACACTGATGTCGCTTGTTGATGCAGTACCGCCTGAGGGATCCAAGGTCCGTAATATCATCGCTGAAGCGGAGCGATTTCTCCAGACTCTCTGAATATTTTGATGATAATACGGACCGTAGATGGTGAAATCCCTAAATTCCTTGCAATAGCTGGTTGAGAAATGTTGTTCTTACACCGTTCGACACTTTGCTCACGCATTTGTTTACAAAGTGGTGACCCTCGCCCCATCCTTGTTTGTGAATGACTGCGCATTTCACGGAAGCTGCTTTTATACCCCATCATGGCACCCACCTGTTCCCAATTAGCCTGTTCACCTGTGGGGTGTTCCAAATAAGTGTTTGATGAGCATTCCTCGACTTTCTCAGTCTTTTTTGCCACTTGTGCGAGCTTTTTTTGAAACATGTTGCAGGCATCAAACTCCAAATGAGCTAATATTTGCAAAAAAAATAAAGTTTTCGAGTTCGAAAGTTAAGTATCTTGTCTTTGCCGTCTATTCAATTGAATATAAGTTGAAAAAGATTTGCAAATAATTGTATTCTGTTTTTATTTACCATTTACACAACGTGCCAACTTCACTGGTTTTGTACTTCTATTAAAAGAAAAACCAAATAATCTATTATTGTAATTACTGAAACATTTTTTGTAGTTTTATGTTTCGTACAAGGTTCTCATATGGTACCCAGAATAAACAATAAGGTCAACGGAATATTAAAGTATGATACAGTAAAACACAATACTGTTAAATGACATTTTCAGTAAAAGTGATAATAGTATTTGATAAAATAGTGTAGCTGATAAAGTATATGTCTATTTATATGTACAGTATATACGTGCTACTTCTGTACTTTGGGCGGCTAAATGAGGCGTGACATATGTGGATGATGTGTCACATGATAACATCTGGAAATACATGATTATTTTTAATGTGTGTTAATGTATGTGCTGTTTGCGCGGCGATCTATCAGCGCTGTCAGGCTGACGAACAGAAAACGACACGTGACGCACAAAGCTATTTCTCGCTGAATATCATCTTGTTTAGTAGCGCGGCTGCCCGCTGCGAGGTTTTAATCTGGTGCTTTATTCATGGCGCCCCATCATTTATTTATTTGATTATTTTGTCAATTATTTATCTATTGAATTATTAATTCTTCCTCATGACTTTCCCCTCCATTATTCATGATTTAATTTGAGATTATTGCATCAAGATGCCACTGTTGTTGTGGCTTTTTCGCACCGAGTCAGGCGAGGATATTAAATTTACCTCTCAGGCCGGCATTTTTATTTTATTTTTTTCTCTTTGTGCTGTTGGGAGTGAAAGAAGCAGAAAAATGATGGCGGGCGTCGTCATTATTACACAAAGATTAGTGTCACACTAACACGAGAGCAGCTTCTGATGGATCATTCAAAGTCCACAGCTGGGCTTTTAGCAGTCCACGCTACAGTATCAGGGGCCGCTAGGGACATTATTCAGAATTAACTGGATGGATGGATGGACACTACTGAAAACATATTATTTTACACACACACACTACTGAAATCCTCTCATGCACACTACTGATTTTTTTTCTCTCTCATACACACTACTGAAATCCTCTCACACACACTACTGAAATTCTCTCACACACACTACGAAAATAATCCCATACACACTACTGATTTTTTGTTCTCTCATACACTACTGAATTGTTTTTCTCTCATACACACTACTGACATTCTCTGACACACACTACTGATATTCTCTCACCTACACTCCTAAAATCCTCACAAACACTACATAATTTGTTTTCTATCATACACACTACTGAAATCCTGTCACGCTCACTACTAAAATCCTCCCATACACACTACTGATTTGTCCCCTCTCATATACACTAAAGTTAAGTTAAAGTTAAAGTACCAATGATTGTCACACACACACTAGGTGTGGTGAAATTTGTCCTCTGCATTTGACCCATCCCCTTGATCACCCCCTGAGAGGTGAGGGGAGCAGTGGGCAGCAGCGTAGCCGCGCCCGGGAATCATTTTTGGTGATTTAACCCCCAATTCCAACCCTTGATGCTGAGTGCCAAGCAGGGAAGTAATGGGTCCCATTTTTATAGTCTTTGGTATGACCCGGCCGGGATTTGAACTCACAACCTACCGATCTCAGGGCGGACACTCTGATATTCTCTCACCTACACTCCTAAAATCCTCACAAACACTACTGAATTTGTTTCCTATCATACACACTACTGAAATCCTCTCACACCCACTACTAAAATCCTCTCATACACACTATTGTTTTTTTACTCTTATACACACTACTGGAATCCTCTCACCTACACTACTAACATCCTCATACACACTACTGAATTTTTTCTCTCTCATTCACACTCTTGAAATCCTCTTATACACACTACTGAAATCCTCTCATGTTCCCTACTGATTTTTCTCTCACACACACTACTGAAATCCTCTCATGCACACTACTGAAAAGCTCTAATACACACTCCTGAAATCCTCTCACACACTACTGTTATTCTCATACACACTACTGAAATTCTCTCAGACACATGACTAAAATCCTCTCACAAACACCACTCAAATCCTCATACACATTACTGAATTGTTTTTCTCCCATACACACTACTGAATTAGTTTTCTTCCATACACACTACTAAAATCCTCTCATACACACTACTGAATTGTTTTTCTCTCGTACACATTACTAAAATCAATTCATACACATTACTGATTTTGTTCTCTCAAGCACACCACAGAAATCCTCTCACACACACTACTAAAATACTCTTATTCACACTACTGAATTTTTTTCACACTATTTTTTTCTCTCACACACACTACTTAAATCCTCTTGTAACCACTACTAAAATCCTCTCATACACACTACTGAAATAGTTTCTCCAAACACGCTACTGATATCCTCCCATACACACTACTGAAATGTTTTCTCTCATTCACACTGCTGAAATCCTCTCATACGCACGACTGAAATGTTTCCTCTCACACAAACTACAAAAATCTTCTCATACACAGTATGGATTTTTTTTGTCTCTCATACATACTACTGAAATCCTCTCATACACACTACCGACATTATCTCACCTACACTCCTAAAATCCTCACATACACTACTGAATTTGTTTTTGATCATACACACTACTGAAATCCTCTCATACACACTACTGAAATCCTCTCATGCACACTACTGATTTTTTCTCTCATTCACACTACTGAAATCCTCTCATTCGCACTACTGAAAAGCTCTAATACACACTCCTGAAATCCTCTTACACACTACTGAGATGTTATTCTCATACATTACTAAAATCCTCTCAGACACACTACTAAAATCCTCTCACACACACTATTAAAATCCTCTCATACACACTACTGAATTGTTTTTGTCTTGTACAAATTACTAAAATCAATTGATACACATTACTGATTTTTCTCTCTGAAACACATTACTGAAATCCTCTCACACACTACTAAAATACTCTCATTCACACTATTGATTTTTTGTCTCTCTCATGCACACTATTTTTTTCTCTCACACACACACACTACTTAAATCATCTCATACACTACTGAAATCCTCACACACACACCACTGAATTTTTTCTCTCTCATACACACTACTGAAATCCTCTCATACACACTACTAAAATCCTCTCGTAACCACTACTAAAATCCTCTCATGCACACTACTGAAATAGTGTCCCTCACACACACTAATGATATTCTCCCATACACACTACTGAAATGTTTTCTCTCATACACACTACTGAAATCCTCTCATACACACTACTGAAATCCTCTCATACACACTACTAAAATCCTCTTGTAACCACTACTAAAATCCTCTCATGCACACTACTGAAATGGTGTCCCTCATACACACTAATGATATTCTCCCATACACACTACTGAAATGTTTTCTCTCATACACACTACTGAAATCCATTCTGGTAGACCAAGGAAAACATCAAAGCAACAAAAAAGACATGGAAGAGAGTGCCTAAAGAGATAGGGATTAAAATACAAAAAAGCTCAAGAGACAATGTCGTTAACAGGTACACATAAAAAACAAGGTTCCACTGGGCTAAGGAAAAGCAATTGTGGACTATGGATGATCGGTGAAAGTCATATTCAGTGATGGATCGTGAATCTGCATTAAGGAAGGTGACAATGCTGGAACTTTTGTTTGGGGGCGTAACAATGAGATTTATGAAGACGACTGCCTGAAGAAAACATGCAAATTTCCACAGTCATTGATGATATAAATGAATAAAATATACAGTAAAGCTTATTGGGGTGTCAATCAAAAATCAAAAAGGTTCTCTCACATTTAGTGCACTAATCATTCAAGACAAATATAGATCTGCCCTTATACATAATGATGGAAACTCTTTGACTTTACTCATTACATTGTTTTACATTGTTTTTTAAGAGTGTACATGTTTTGAACTTAGAACAATTTGGAAGTCAACCAACATCGTTTGGAGGTTCTACTGTAACACCGAGCAATTATGAAAAAACAAAAAAACGGGAATATTGAGGACAAAAAATAAACTTTTGTGTCATGAAATAATGACTCCAACTAGTGCTGGGAAATACAATTATACGCATATACTGTACTGTATATCGTGATAGGCAAAAAGGTCGATAACTTTTTTTCTTCGTCGGAAGAAACCGGGAGTTACGAAGCAAGGTTGGCAGGTAACAGTGTCAACTGTCAAGTTTGGTGGCGCCACCTTGTTGTACCGCGGTGAATTCTTTGCATGAAGTGAGAAGAGAAAGTAAAAATGAGCGTTGCAGAGAGTAAAGAAATTGTGGCTAAGACAGGAAAAGTCAACTCGACAGTAAGGCACCTTTCTTTTTAAATTCTTTTAAAACGGACCGTAGTCAGACCAACGTTGTCTGTAAATTAATTAGAAATTAATTTCCGGTAACACCACAGCACCTTAGCCGTGCTCACCCTTTAGAGCACAGCCATAAAAGAGTTCTTCTCAGGTTTCTCCGTGCTTACATTTTGACACTTTCACTATTTAGCCTTTCTTACATATTCCTTATTTTTGCACCTTCATTTTAAGAGCTTTTTGTTAGGTGTTCAACGTGATTTTACAATTGTGTTGACATTGTTTGTTTTCCATGCTTGTGTTGACATGTCCTTTCCTTTCTGCCTTGATAGCTGAGGGGATTATAATCAGAGGAAGGCTACGTTTGAAATAAAAATGTTTACATTTAATATTATTTTCTCGTGGCCCTTGTTTTCGAATAAAATGTCAATAAAATAAAAATATCTATCTTTATTCATATCGACGGCTATACAACACTTTTTGTTTGAGCTTACTCCACAGTAAATGTCACTTTTGGCAGCATAATTTTTTCAAATGTTCAGGTGAGGGGTGACCCGATCCGTTATTGATGACGGATATCGGTCTCATATCAGCGAGAAAAACACATATGGGATTATATGGAATTATACAGAAAATGTCCGATAAAAGCAGTCCTGCAGCGAGTTTACTCGTGCAAAGCTGGCACACAAGGTTGGTCTTCTCTTCTATTTCAGTCATTTACAAAAGGTAAACGGTGGGCTTTAGGCTACTAGGAGCTCACAGCTACACTACAGCTAAGCACACAATAGCACACAAGCTACGTAATAATAATTGAACAATATTACAGTTTAAAACAGCACATTTGCCAATATAAACAAGTAACAAATAATTACAGTTGCATATTACTTACACGTACAAAGTCTACAAGGCAGAAGCATATTTAAAAGTATCCAGTAACAAACGTGTCCGCATCACTTTGAATTATTGTCGCCCAAAAAAACAATAATTACTGCACTTAAATTTCAGACAGTTGATAATCGTTTTTTTATTCAGACCTCCAATTGTTCTCTGCCTATTTTCACTTGATCAAACCTCGAACATTGCACATTAAAACATATCCAAAATGTGTGTGATTTGTGCTGATACCGTATCGGATCAGTATCGATACCCGCCAATACGCAAAGCTCATATTGGAAGTTTAGAGACGGGTCTAGTTTAGATCACAAGAAGCTTTTCGACAACAATACAATGCATGGGTGTCAATCTCATTTTCATTGAGGGCCACATCGCAGTAATGGCTGCTTTTAGAGGGCCGATTTTTAAAATTAATTTGCATTATGCATGCGGGTAATAACCTGTAATTAATCGAAATGCATATGCATTTGATTATTGGATTTTTGTATGTATAACTTGCTTTAAAATCATAATTAAAGGTGACAAGCAGATATTTAAGTATTTGTTTTTACAATAGTTTGGCAATACAGTATATAATAATATAATTGGCATGATCAGATAATATTAAAGTTTTAAATATGCATTTTTTTTTTCTATCAAAATTGAAATAACGAATGCATTTAGTAAAAAATTAAGTATTTTATTGAAACCCTTTTTTTCAGGCTTTACTTACACCTACAAAGTCTACGTGTTAAAAAGTAGCCAGTAACAAACGTGTCCGCATCACCTAAATTACTGTGTCACATAACTTTATGAATTATTGTCGCCCAAAAAAAGCATATGTTAATTTTAGACGGTTGATAATATGTTCTGTCAAAATTGAAAGAACGAATACATTTACGAAAAAATTAATAAATAACATAAGTATTTTATAGAAAACCCATTTTTTCCAGGCTTTCGCGGGCCACTTAAAATGATGTGGCGGGCCAAAATTGGCCCCCAGACCTTGAGTTTGACACCTGCTTCTATTTCAGTCAAGTCAAATGTAGAAAAGGTAAATATGGTGGGCATATTACTTACACATACAAAGTCTCCAAGGCAGAAGCGTGTTAAAAAGTAGCCAGTAACAAACGTGTCCACATCACCTAAATGACTGTCACATAACTTTATGAATTATCGTCACCCAAAAAAACAATAATACTTAAATTTAAATACAGCATGTTCATTTCAAACGGTTGATGATAGGTCATGTCAAAATTGAAATAATTCTCCTAGCAGCTTTAGGCTGCTAGGAGCTCGCAGCTACACCACAGCTAAGCACGTAATATTAATTGAACAATATTGCAGTTTAAAACAGCACATTTGCCAATAAAAACAAAGTAAAAAGTAACAAATTAATAAAGTTCCATATTACTTACACAAAGTCTCTAAGCGTGTTAAAAAGTAGCCAGTAACAAACGTGTCCGCATCACCTAAATTACTGTCACATAACTTTATGAATTATTGTCTCCCGAAAACCCCCCAAAAAACAGCATATGTTAATTTCAGACGGTTGATAATAAGTTATGTCAAAATTTAAAGAACAAATGCATTTCGTACAATAAAAATTAAATAACAAGTATTTTATAGAAAACCCATTTTTTCCAGGCTTTCGCGGGCCACTTAAAATGATGTGGCGGGCCAAAATTGACCCCCGGGCCTTGAGTTTGACACCTGCGATACAACGGGTCGACTTGTGTTGAGGAATAAACGATGTCACGCCTGCGTCTTTTCTTCTATTTCAGTCAGGTCAAAAGTACGAAGGGTAAACACGGAGGGCTTTAGGTTGCTAGGAGCTCGCAGCTACGCCACAGCTAAGCACACAAGCTATGTAATAATAATTGAACATTATTACAGTTTAAAACCGCA
This sequence comes from Entelurus aequoreus, assembly GCF_033978785.1. Lineage (NCBI taxonomy): Eukaryota > Metazoa > Chordata > Actinopteri > Syngnathiformes > Syngnathidae > Entelurus > Entelurus aequoreus. The sequence goes on along the minus strand of NC_084741.1, from coordinate 19,682,343 downwards.
CATTTGCCAAAATAAACAAGTAGAAAATAATTAAAGTTGCATATTACACATACAAAGTCTATGTGTTAAAAAGTAGCCAGTAATAAACGTGTCCGCATCACTTAAATGACTGTGTCACATAACTGTATGAATTATCGTCGCCCGAAAAAACAAAAATACTTAAATTTAAATACAGCATACGTTCATCTCAGACGGTTGATAATAAGTCATGCCAAAATAGAAAGAAGGAATTAATTTAGTTTAAAAAAAAAAGTGTTTTATAGAAAACCCATTTTTTCCAGGCTTTCGCGGGCCACTTAAAATGATGTGGCGGCCCAAAATTGGCCCCCAGGCCTTGAGTTTGACACCTGCGATACAATGGGTCGACTTGTTTTGAGGAATAAACGTTGATTTCACGCCTGCGTCTTTTCTTCTATTTCAGTCAAGTCAAAGGTAAACACGAAGGGCTTTAGGCTGCTAGGAGCTCGCAGCTACACCACAGCTAAGCACACAATATTAATTGAACAATATTACAGTTTAAAACAGCACATTTGCCAATATAAACAAAGTAAAAAGTAACAAATAATTAAAGTTCCATAGTACTTACACAAAGTCTCTAAGCGTGTTAAAAAGTAGCCAGTAACAAACGTGTCCGCATCACGTAACACAATGAATTATTGTCGCCCCAAGAAAACAATAATCACTGCACCTAAATTTAAATACAGCATACGTTCATTCCAGACGGTTGGTAATAGGTTCTGTCAAAATTGAAAGATTGAATGCATTTAGTAAAAAAAAAAAATAAAATAACAAGTATTTTATAAAAAAAACATTTTTTCCAGGCTTTCGCGGGCCAAATAAAACGATGTGAGATTGACACCTGCGATTCAATCGGTCGACTTGTTTTTGAGGAATAAACGATGTCACGCCTGCGTCTTTTCTTCTATTTCAGTCAAGTCAAAGGTAAACACGAAAGGTAAACACGAAGGGCTTTAGGATGCTAGGAGCTTGCAGCTACACCACAGCTAAGCACACAAGCTATGTAATAATAATTGAACAATATTACAGTTTAAAACCGCGCGTTTGCCAATACAAACAAGTAGCAAATAATTAAAGTTGCATATTACTTACACATACAAAGTCTCCAAGGCAGACGCGTGTTAAAAAGTATCCAGTAACAAATGTGTCCGCATCACCGAAATGACTGTGTCACATAACTTTATGAATTATTGTCGCCCAAAAAAACAATAATACTTAAATTTAAATACAGCATATACGTTCAATTCAGACGGTTGATAATAGGTAATGTCAAAATTGAAAGAATGAATGAATTTAGTAAAAAAATTATATATTTGATAGAAAACCCATTTTTTCTAGGCTTTCGCAGGCCACATAAAATGATGTGGCGGACCAGAACTGGGCCCCCGGGCTTTGAGTTTGACACCTGTGATACAATGGGTCGACTTGGTTTGAGGAATAAACGATGTCACGCCTGCAACTTTTCTTCTATTTCAGTCAAGTCAAAGGTAAACACGAAGGGCTTTAGGCTGCTAGGAGCTTGCAGCTACACCACAGCTAAGCATGTAATATTAATTGAACAATATTACAGCACATTTGCCGATATAAACAAAGTAAAAAGTAACAAATAATTAAAGTTCCATATTACTTACACAAAGTCTCTAAGCGTGTTAAAAAGTAGCCAGTAACAAACGTGTCCGCATCACCTAAATTACTGTGTCACATAACTTTATGAATTATTGTCGCCAGAAAAAACAAAAAACAGGATGTTAATTTCAGACGGTTGATAATAGGTTCTGTCAAAATTGAAAGAACAAATACGTTTAGTAAAAAAAAATTAAATAACATAAGTATTTTATAGAAAACCCATTTTTTCCAGGCTTTCGCGGGCCACTTAAAATAATGTGGTGGGCCAAAACTGGCCCCCGGGCCTTGAGTTTGACATCTGCTTCTATTTCATTCAAGTCAAATGTAAAAAAGGTAAATACGGTGGGCATATTACTTACACATACAAAGTCTACGTGTTAAAAAGTATTCAGTAACAAATGTGTCCGCATCACCTAAATGACTGTGTCACATAACTTTATGAAATATCATCGCTCCAAAAAAACAATAATACTTAAATTTAAATACAGCATACATTCATTTCAGACGGTTGATAATAGGTCATGCCAAAATAGAAAGAAGGAATTCATTTAGTAAAAAAAAAAAAGTGTTTTATAGAAAACCAATTTTTTCCAGGCTTTCGTGGGCCACATAAAATGATGTGGCGGCCCAAAATTGGCCTCCAGGCCTTGAGTTTGACACCTGCGATACAATGGGTCGACTTGTTTTGAGGAATAAACGATGTCACGCCTTCGTCTTTTCTTCTATTTCAGTCAAGTCAAAGGTACAAAAGGTAAACACAGAGGGCTTTAGGCTGCTAGGAGCTCGCAGCTACACCACAGCTAAGCACACAAAGCACACAAGCTATGTAATATTAACTAAACAATATTACAGTTTAAAACAGCACATTTGCCAATATAAACAAGTAGCAAATAATTAAAGTTGCATATTACTTACACATACAAAGTCTCCAAGGCAGACACGTGTTAAAAAGTAGCCAGTAACGAATGTGTCACATAACTTTATGAACTATCGTCGCCCAAAAAAACAATAATACTTCAATTTAATTACAGCATACGTTCATTTCAGACGGTTGATAATAGGTTTTGTCAAAATTGAAAATAGGAATGAATTTAGTAAAAAAAAATAATTTGTATAGAAAACCCATTTTTTTCCATACTTTTGCGGGCCACATAAAATGATGTGGCGGGCCAGAACTGGGCCCCCGGGCTTTGAGTTTAACACCTGCGATACAATGGGTCGATTTGTTTTAAGGGGAAAAAACGTGGATGTCACGCCTGCGTTAAAACTGGCACCCACTCAGGGAGTGATTGATGCAAACACAAATGTCTTATTTTGATATAATAATTCACTTTGTTTACCCACAGCGCCTTCCCTTCTGTTTCCCATTTCAACTCACGGCGTCGGCGTGACACCGATCCCGACTTCACAGCCACGCAGCCTCCGTGACGCGTCGCTCGGCGTGGCAAAAACAAACAAAAAAAACGTCCCACTCTTCTCACACTGAACAATGTGCGCGGCGTCTTTTAAAGTGCAAAATGGCAGCAGGCATAAAGACAAATCGATTTTCCCGCCTCTTTACGGGAAGGCAAATAATGGCGAAGGCATAAACAGCGCGCATAATCCGCGGGTGGAAGAACGCGCACACACTCCTTATAAGGAGCTCGGCGCGAAGGGTGCGCGATTTTTTAAAAGCCCAGCGTTATTGACACTCCAATTCATATCAGCCGACATCTTCTAAGCACTTCACAACGGCCGCCGTATCCGAGCGGGAAGTGGGGGACGAAAAGGGGGAACTGTCATGTCGCATTCCCGGGGCCTGATGCATGCGCCGGCGAGATAACGCTCCGGGTGTGGCGGGAGTCTTCCTCCTCGTCACTCAGCCGCTGTGACACAAACAACGGCCGTTTAAACGCGACAATGTCCTCCTAAACGCTCCCAGGTGTCGGTTTGAGTCGAGTTTATGTCAAACATACGCGTCACCATTTCCGGGTTCTCTATTCGACAGGTTCGAAAAGGAGTCACGCCCCCTTTTTACATGACATAGTTCAGGGGTCGGCAACCCAAAATGTTGAAAGAGCCATATTGGACCAAAAATACAAAAACAAATCTGTCTGGAGCCGCAAAAAATTAAAAGCCATATTACATGTGTCATTGGATATAAATTTAATTAAGAGGACTTAAAGGAAACTAAATGACCTCAAATATAGCTACAAATGAGGCATAATGATGCAATATGTACATATCGCTAGCCTAAATAGCATGTTAGCATCGATTAGCTTGCAGTCATGCAGTGACCAAATATGTCCTATTAGCACTCCACACAAGTCAATAACATCAAAACTCACCTTTGTGCACTCATGCACGACGTTAAAAGTGTGGTGGACAAAATGAGACAGAAAAAGAAGTGGCATAAAACACGTCCTAGAAAGTCGGAGAAAGTTATACATGGAAACAAACTATACGGTGAGTTCATGACCGCCAAAATGAGTAGGACAAAACGGCGCTCGCCAAATACTCGAATCAGTGAAGCATGTTTAATATAAACAGTGTGCTTTATAACAATTAGGGAGGTTTGTGTCATGTTTGTCCTCCTACAGAAACCATACTAAAACAAAAAAAATCGATTTTTTTTTTCCCCTCATCTTTTTCCATTCTTCATACATTTTTGAAAAATCTCCAGAGAGCCACTAGGGCGGCGCTAAAGAGCCGCATGCGGCTCTAGAGCCGCGGGTTGCCGACCCCCGACATAGTTGATAACGTAGACATGTAGATGCAGCATTGGCTGCTGTGACGCGAGAAATTCGGCCGCCATCTTGAAGTGGTGATGAGGAGCCGGTGTTGTACCGAAATCTGTTACCCATCGGAATTTGTAACTCCAGGGGGCGATGTTCCCATGGCGTTTGTTTGATGGTTAAACGCAGGGGCGTCACTAGCTTTTAAGGACAGGGGGGGCTTAGCCCCCAGGAGATGCACAGGATGCGAGCGAACGTAGCACACAAGCACAAAACTTCACAAACGGCTTACAAAGATTTAGAAATTAATCATACGTGGCGAAGTTGGTAGAGTGGCTGTGCCAGCAATCGGAGTGTTGCTGGTTACTGGGGTTCATATGGGCACATATGTGACTAAAATGGTTGTAAATTCAAACCCTGGAAATATTACTTAACTACTTGAATTAAAGTAATATCTGGATCGGGATAATTTGGCTTGTATATATATATATATATATATATATATATATATATATATATATATATATATATATATATATATATATATATATATATATATATATATATATATATATATATATATGTATATGTATGTATATATATATATATATATATATATATATATATATATATATATATATATATATATATATATATATATACATATATGTATATGTATGTATATATATATATATATATATATATGTATATATATATATATATATATGTATATATATATATATATATATATATATATATATATATATATATATATATGTATATATATATATATATATATATATATATATATATATATATTATATATATATATATATATATATATATATATATATATATATATATATATATATATATATATATATATATATATATATATCTATTATGGCAAGCCGTTAAGGAAATTAAATATATATGGAAGTCTGAATAGAAATGAGAAACTTTTATATATACTGTAAATAAGAAAGACTTAGAGTCCGACTGTCTGCTGATCTGAAAAAGAGCCAAAACTGTCAAAGAGCTGAGGGACCATCTTCAAAAGTGCAATGCTGAAACAAATAATGCAAACAATAAAATGTAACTTCCAGGGCTTGAGATCAACGTAGTCCCGTCGTCACGGGGACGGTAAAAAAAATGCACGGGACGAAATTAAATGCTCCCCGGGACGATGGCTTTTAACCATTTTCCTTCTTTTTCTTTTTATGTATTTATTCATTTTACATTTTATATTAAATGTCTTGGTTTTTCCACCCTCTGAAAATCCTATGAAATGTTTAACAAGCCATCCTATAATAATACAACAGCTATTAATGTAACAATACAATAAAACAAATATATTTAATGATGTTTTTTTCATTATTTTAACTGTATATAGATTCTACAAGAAACACAAAACTTAAAAACTAAATTATTTACAATTGCAGACACAAGGTTCTTGTTCTGCAGTGCTGTGTGCTAATGTGCTTCGTACACCTGCAAGGAAGGTCGCAGAGAAAATGCGGACTGGATTTTGAGTGATGTGGGCATTTCTCTATGAACAAGTGGAATGGATTGGATACCGACGCACTAAAGGGGCTCTCTATCTTACGCTATGAAGTGAGGGGAAACTGAGTAAATAATGACAGGTTATATTACTACTTATTTAAACTCATATTCGGGCCACTTTATAATAAATATGTCGGCATGTATTTGTGAAAAAAAATAAATAATAAAAACATTTTATTTTTATTTTTATTTTTTTTTAACACCAAATGATTTAGGGGGGCTTAAGAACATTTTAGGGGGGCTTGAGCCCCCCTAAAATAGGTCTAAAAACGCCAATGGTTAAACGGCAAGCCCAAAGAGGAGGAGAAGATAAATGGCGTAAACTATCCTTAATGCTGAAACGTCAGTTGTCAGAATTTCAGCATTAATAAATTACACATAATAGCTGATACAATGGAATCATACTATAATGAAAGTAAGTCATTGATTTCCACAATATGTGTAATTTATTAATGCTGAAATTCTGACAACTGACGTTTCAGTATTAAGGAGAGTTTACGCCATTTACGCAAGTGTTCTTCTCCTCCTCCTTGGACAGTTGACGGTAGGGCTGCGAATCTTTGGGTGTCCCACGATTCGATTCAATATCGATTCTTGGGGTCATGATTCGATTCAAAATCGATTTTTTTTTCGATTCAACGCGATTCTCGATTCAAAAACGATATTTTCCCGATTCAAAAGGATTCTCTATTCATTCAATACATAGGATTTCAGCAGGATCTACCCCAGTTTGCTGACATGCAAGCAGAGTAGTAGATTTTTGTAAAAAAAACTTTTATAATTGTAAAGGACAATGTAGTATGCCCTTTCCCAAAGTAGTTGGGAAAGGGCATGTTCACCACTGTGTTACATGGCCTTTCATTTTAACAACACTCAGTAAACGTTTGGGAACTGAGGAGACACATTTTTGAAGCTTCTCAGGTGGAATTCTTTCCCATTCTTGCTTGATGTACAGCTTAAGTTGTTCAACAGTCCGGGGGTCTCCGTTGTGGTATTTTAGGCTTCATAATGCGCCACACATTTTCAATGGGAGACAGGTCTGGACTACAGGCAGGCCAGTCTAGTACCTGCACTCTTTTACTATGAAGCCACGTTGATGTAACACGTGGCCTGGCATTGTCTTGCTGAAATAAGCAGGGGCGTCCATGGTAACGTTGCTTGGATGGCAACATATGTTGCTCCAAAACCTGTATGTACCTTTCAGCATTAATGGTGCCTTCACAGATGTGTAAGTTACCCATGTCTTGGGCACTAATACACCCCCATACCATCACACATGCTGGCTTTTCAACTTTGCGCCTATAACAATCCGGATGGTTCTTTTCCTCTTTGGTCCGGAGGACACGACGTCCACAGTTTCCAAAAACAATTTGAAATGTGGACTAGTCAGACCACAGAACACTTTTCCACTTTGTATCAGTCCATCTTAGATGAGCTCAGGCCCAGTGAAGCCGACGGCGTTTCTGAGTGTTGTTGATAAACTGTTTTTGCCTTGCATGGGAGAGTTTTAACTTGCACTTACAGATGTAGCGACCAACTGTAGTTACTGACAGTGGGTTTCTGAAGTGTTCCTTAGCCCATGTGGTGATATCCTTTATACACTGATGTTGCTTGTCGATGCAGTACAGCCTGAGGGATCGAATGTCACGGGCTTAGCTGCTCACGTGCAGTGATTTTTGCAGATTCTCATAACCTTTTGATGATATTACGGACCGTAGATGGTGAAATCCCTAAATTCCTTGCAATAGCTGGTTGAGAAAGGTTTTTCTTAAACTGTTCAACAATTTGCTCACGCATTTGTTGACAAAGTGGTGACCCTCGCCCCATCCTTGTTTGTGAATGACTGAGCATTTCATGGAATCTACTTTTATACCCAATCATGGCACCCACCTGTTCCCAATTTGCCTGTTCACCTGTGGGATGTTCCAAATAAGTGTTTGATGAACATTCCTCAACTTTATCAGTATTTTTTGCCACCTTTCCCCACTTCTTTGTCACGTGTTGCTGGCATCAAATTCTAAAGTTAATGATTATTTGCAAAAAAAAAATGTTTATCAGTTTGAACATCAAATATGCTGTCTTTGTAGCATATTCAATTGAAAATGGGTTGAAAATGATTTGCAAATCATTGTATTCCGTTGATATTTACATCTAACACAATTTCCCAACTCATATGGAAACGGGGTTTATACATTTTAACTGACCTTTATTTGACTACGGTTGGCTTTTTGTAAGTGGCTAAAATATGCGGTGTTGCTGACCGCCGTCTAACGTTACGTTACTGTGTGTGATACATTGACTAACGTAACATTATGTATAGGTACCTCATGCAACCCTGCTTAAAAAAAATCACTTGACATAAAGTATGAATAAGGTAGCGAACTACAGTGGACGCAACAGATTGCCGTGTTTGCAATGACGTTATAACCATAGACATCTTATAAGTAGACGCAGAATTGGCTGCTGTGACGCGAGAAATTCGGCCGCCATCTTGAAGTGGTGATGAGGAGCCGGCGAGTAGCCTGAACTGACAGTTGACAGGTAGAAAACAAAGTTGCCGGGCTGGTGTTCAGCGTTTTCCTGCTCAAATGAGCGGACTGTTGAAAATAGGAATCGGGGGATTACTTTTCACAAGTAAGATTTAACATTAACGTACTATTGGTTGTATTTTGTGAAAATAATATTACCACAGAGTTGAGAAGGAGCAAATATCTTCAATAGTACTGATATCGTAGCCGTTAGCAAACAAGAGTATGACCATAATATCTTATAATATATAAATATAATAGCTTATCAATGAAATTCATTAAATTTAAAAACTGTCATACTTGAATAACAAAGTTGAAATAAATGATGAAGATAAAGATTGTAAAAGCCAACAGGGGTAAAAGTTAGGACTAGAGATGTCCGTTAATGGCTTTTTTGCGATATTATCCAACTCTTAATTACTGATTCCGATATCAACCGATACCAATATATACAGTCGTGGAATTAACACATTTCTATGCCTAATTTTGTTGTGATGGTCCGCTGGATGCATTAAACAATGTAATTTCCAAAATAAATCAACTCAAGTTATGGAAAAAATACCAACATGGCACTGCCATATTTATTATTGAAGTCACAAAGTGCATTATTTTTTTTAACTTGCCTCAAAACAGCAGCTTAGAATTTTTTGACATGCTCTCCCTGAGAGAGCATGAGGAGGTTGAGGTGGGCGTGGGGTGTATATTGTAGCGTCCCGGAAGAGTTAGTGCCGCAAGGGGTTCTGGGTATTTGTTCTGTTGTGTTTATGTTGTCAATCAATCAATCAATCAATGTTTATTTATACAGCCCTAAATCACAAGTGTCTCAAAGGGCTGTACAAGCCACAACGACATCCTCGGTACAGAGCCCACATACGGGCAAGGAAACCTCACCCCAGTGGGACGTCGATGTGAATGACTATGAGAAACCTTGGAGAGGACCGCATATGTGGGTAACCCCCCCCCCTCTAGGGGAGACCGAAAGCAATGGATGTCGAGTGGGTCTGACATAATATTGTGAAAGTCCAACACATCAGCGAAAGTCCAGTCCATAGTGGGGCCAGCAGGAACCATCCCGAGTGGAGACGGGTCAGCAGCGTAGAGATGTCCCCATCTGATGGACAGGCTAGCGGTCCACCCCGGGTTGGAAGCAGAGTAGAAAAGAAAAGAAAAGAAACGGCAGATCAACTGGTCTATAAAGGGAGTCTATTTAAAGGCTAGAGTATACAAATGAGTTTTAAGATGAGACTTACATGCTTCTACTGAGGTAGCATCTCTAACTTTTACCGGGAGGGCATTCCATAGTATTGGAGCCCGAATAGAAAACGCTCTATAGCCCGCAGACTTTTTTTGGGCTCTGGGAATCACTAATAAGCCGGAGTTCTTTGAACGCAGATTTCTTGCCGGGACATATGGTACAATACAATCGTCAAGATAGGCAGGAGCTTGACCGTGTAGTATTTTATACGTAAGTAGTAAAACCTTAAAGTCGCATCTTAGGTGCACAGGAAGCCAGTGCAGGTGAGCCAGTATAGGCGTAATATGATCAAACTTTCTTGTTTTTGTCAAAAGTCTAGCAGCCGCATTTTGTACCATCTGTAATCTTTTAATGCTAGACATAAGGAGGCCCGAAAACAAAACGTTACAGTAATCGAGACGAGATGTAACGAACGCATGGATAATGATCTCAGCATCGCTTGTGGACAAAATGGAACGAATTTTAGCGATATTGCGGAGATGAAAGAAGGCCGTTTTAGTAACACTCTTAATGTGTGACTCAAACGAGAGAGTTGGGTCGAAGATAATACCCAGATTCTTTACCGAGTCGCCTTGTTTAATTGTTTGGTTGTCAAATGTTAAGGTGGTATTATTAAATAGATGTGTTGAGCAGGACCAATAATCATCATTTCCGTTTTCTTAGCGTTGAGTTGCAAAAAGTTAGCGGACATCCATTGTTTAATTTCATTAAGACACGCCTCCAGCTGACTACAATCCGGCGTGTTGGTCAGCTTTAGGGGCATGTAAAGTTGAGTGTCATCAGCATAACAGTGAAAGCTAACACCGTATTTGCGTATGATGTCACCTAGCGGCAGCATGTAAATACTAAAGAGTGCAGGGCCAAGAACCAAACCCTGGGGAACTCCGCACGTTACCTTAACATAGTCCGAGGTCACATTGTTATGGGAGACACACTGCATCCTGTCAGTAAGATAAGAGTTAAACCAAGACAAGGCTAAGTCTGTCATCCCAATACGCGTTTTGATACGCTCTAATAAAATATTATGATCAACAGTATCGAAAGCGGCGCTAAGATCAAGAAGCAGCAACATAGATGAAGCATCAGAATCCATCGTTAGCAATAGATCATTAGTAATTTTTGCGAGGGCTGTCTCCGTAGAGTGATTTGCCCTGAAACCGGATTGAAAAGGTTCACAGAGATTGTTAGACGCTAAGTGTTCATTTAGCTGCTGTGCTACAATTTTTTCAAGGATTTTCGAGATAAACGGAAGGTGGGACACCGGCCGGTAGTTTACCAGGAGATCAGGATCGAGGTTAGGTCTTTTGAGTAGAGGATGAATAACCGCTTTTTTGAATGCTAGGGGAACAGTGCCAGAGGAAAGTGATAAGTTTATAATATTTAACACTGATGGACCTAATAATAAAAAAAACTCCTTGATAAGTTTCCCAGGAATTGGGTCAAGTAAACATGTTGTTTGTTTAGTCCCATTTACACATTTTGACAATTCCTCCAATGTTATTTCATCAAAGAGTGAGAAACTATTTTGGAGGGCGGTATCCGTCGTATATACAGTCGTATTTGTGTTAATAGAACCCAGTTGTAGCTGAGATGCATTGTCTTTAATCTCTTTTCTAATGACTTCAATTTTCTTATTAAAGAAATTCATAAAGTCATCTGCTGAGTGGGTGGAGCTACTGGGAGGAGTCCCTTGTTGGGTTAGCGATGCTACTGTACTAAACAGAAATTTAGGATCATTTTTGTTGAGGTGGATGAGATTTGAGTAATATTTAGCTTTAGCTGAGGTAAGCATGCGTTTATAAGTTATTAAACTGTCACACCATGCTTGATGGAAAACCTCAAGTTTAGTCGCACGCCATTTGCGTTCCAGCTTTCTACATGATAATTTCTGGGCTTTAGTTTCTTCTGTAAACCATGGGGTACGCCTTTTAGGGGCCCTTTTTAGCTTTAGCGGTGCTACACTATCAATGGTGTCGCGCAGGGCGTCATTAAAGTTTTTAGTGAGGTTATCAATAGAGCCCACATAATTTGGGAATGGTGCCATTACCGAAGGCAGTAGGTCAGTAAGAGTCGTCGTTGTGGTAGCATTAATGTTGCGGCTGCTATAGTAGTTATTATTATTATTATTAGTTTGTTGACAATGAGTCAGAACTTCGAATTTTATAAGGTAATGATCGGACATTACTTTAGTGTACGGGAGTATCGTAACTTTAGAGGTGGTGACACCCCTGACAAGCACTAGATCTATCGTATTACCGTTGCGATGCGTGGGTTCATTTATTATTTGTGTAAGACCACAGCTATCAATTATAGTCTGGAGCGCCACGCATGGAGGGTCAGATGGGGTATTCATATGGATATTAAAGTCCCCCATTATGATTATATTGTCGGCGTGCGTCACTAGATCAGCAACAAACTCTGAGAATTCACTGATGAAGTCCGAATAGGGCCCAGGGGGGCGGTAGATAACAGCCAGGTGGAGAGGCAGCGGTGTGACAAACCTCAAAGTGAGCACCTCAAACGAGTTATATTTATTATTTAGGTTAGGTGTAAGATTGTAGTTTTCATTGTATATTAGTGCGACACCCCCTCCCCTTTTAAGAGGTCGGGCAACATGTGTATTGGTATAGTTAGTAGGAGATGCCTCATTTAGCGCAAAAAAATCGTCTGGTTTGAGCCAGGTCTCGGCGAGACCAACGACGTCAAGTTTGTTGTCTCTAATGACTTCATTAACTAACAACGTTTTGGAAGATAATGATCTTATGTTTAAAAAGCCCATATTATAGGTAGTGGGCTGTTTTGAGGATTGTTTGTTGAAATTATCCGAAGTAGCAATATTAATAATGTTGCGTTTATTATGCGTATTGCACTTTAAATAGTTTCGACCATATCTAGGAATTGATACAACGGGGATATTCAGATTGTTTGCTTGATATTGCGATAAACAGAACGCATCATAGTTAGCTACCTCAGTACAATGTATGTCTGCCTCTGACACGGTCACAAAAGAAAAAACATTATGTGAGTTGTGTTTTATTCTAAGAGAATTGCTATGTGTGCAGGGATTATCCAGCCTGACGCCGGCTAGTTCTAGTTTAAATGGCTTCTTACCCGGAGACTCCACGCTTCTTTGGTTAGCTTTTCTCTTTGTTGTTAGCCCAGCTCGGCATCCCCGCTTCTGCTTCCGCTCGCACCGCTTACGTCGTCTCCATTGGCGGTCACCGCTAGCACTTGACTCCGCTGCTATAAAGGCCGCTCGATGTAGCCCACGAAGTATTCCCATGCTAGCGAGGAGGTCCACCGTACATGCATCTTTCAGTCTATAACGACCCGATCCATCCATATCCAGAATTGTCTGTCGGTCGTATGTGATCACAGAGTGTTCACGCTTTGAGCCAGCCATGAAATTGACAGAAATGACGGGTGTTTTTTGCCAAATCGCTCTACACTCCCAAGAGCTTTAGCAAAGCCGCAGCATCGCCATCGCCATGCGCCGCCATTTTTCATGTTGTGTTACGGTGCGGATGTTCTCCCGAAATGTGTTTGTCATTCTTGTTTGGTGTGGGTTCACAGTGTGGCGCATATTTGTAACATTGTTAAAGTTGTTTATACGGTCACCCTCAGTGTGACCTGCATGGCTGTTGAACAAGTGTGAATTGCATTCACTTGTGTGTGTGAAAAGCTGTAGATATTATGTGATTGGGCCGGCACGCAAAGGCAGTGCCTTTAAGGTTTACTTGCGCTCTGTACTTCATCCTACGTCCGTGTACACAGCGGCGTTTTAAAAAGTCATGAATTTTACCTTTTGAAACCGATACCGATCATTTCCGATATTGCATTTTAAAGCATTTATCGGCCGATAATATCGGACATCTCTAGTTAGGACCAAAGTCCAGATTGTGTAGGGGTGGGGGGGGGGGGGGGGTGGGGGGGTTATAAATGTATGCATATTGTATATAGTTCTCTGCAAACCTATGCTGGCATCATGCCTTCAGTTTACATATTGTATGTAGTTTTCTGCAAACCTATGAAATGTTCTATTTTGTCTTCATTATTTTGTCAGAATGCACCCAAATGCTTAATTTGTATGTGAAAATCACAAATAAATCTTCTGGGGGAGGATGACCCCCCTACAGGGGTTTGGTTTACAAACTTTCAGCCCCATCTAAAACAAAATTCCCCAGCCGCCACTGATTATGATGCATTCTCATTTTTAACTTTCTTAACAGTATAATTGTAACCAGGAATAAGTCTTCAAGTAACAATATTCAAATACTAACATTGTTGGGTAAAACATAATTTGGTTTTATTCTGAATCCAGTGAAACAGATTGGTGGTTTTAGCTGATATAAAGACTTTCAGGTGTTTATACAGTATGTGTATGTTTACGTATTTGGCAGACACTTTTATCCAAAGCGACATACATAAAAAATACATATAAAACAATCACTGTAAACATTATCATTTAAGGGAAGAATGTAATACAAATAATCAATACAAAGTGTCACGACAGAATAAACTCTCTGCTGCTGCAGCAACAGAGATACAGTCTATAAGTCCTTAAGATATATAGATATCTAATGTATTCATACATTGTTTATGTACAATATACGCATGTATATGTATATATAACCTAGTCATATTGTTTCTTGAATTTAAAAATAGCTGACCGTTTTTTCCCCCTTCTCTGGGATTATATTCCCAGTTTTGATCTCGGACGTCTGGTCACTTATAACATATAAGAATATTCTATTACTGTTAAGCAAACTATGAATAATAAAACACACCAAAACATGTGTCCTTTATCATAGCTACATGTATGACAAAAAAAACGCATGAAAATCAGTGGTATTCAGTGAGGTAAGATGAATTAAATGCGCTGACAGTTCATTGCTTCTGCCAAATGAATTGCACTGAGTGGAGCGGATCACCACTCCAAGATGGCGGCCCCGCGTCTCGTCAGCGCCAGTAGGCAGTAGCGCTCGATGTTGCGTCTACTTATAATAATAATAATAATAATAATAATACCTGGGATTTATATAGCGCTTTTCTAAGTACCCAAAGTCGCTTTACATGTAGAACCCATCATTCATTCACACCTGGTGGTGGTAAGCTACTTTCATAGCCACAGCTGCCCTGGGGTAGACTGACGGAAGCGTGGCTGCAATTTGCGCCAACGACCATAAGATGTCTATGGTTGATAACACTTTTGTTCACTTCCTGTTCTCAGTTTATTCACACTATACTCCGTAATAGTGTTTACCATGATTAAAGTGGACCGACTTAAACAAGTTGAAAAACTTATTCGGGTGTTACCATTTAGTGGTCAATTGTACGGAATATGTCCTGCACTGTGCAATCTACTAATAAAAGTTTCAATCAATCAATTGTATGGTATACCGGTATTAGTATAGTACCACCATACTTATGAATAATTTTCGGTACTATACCGCCTCTAATAAGTACCGGTCCCCCACCCGTCGTCTCTTCACGTCGTGTCGTGTTGTCGCGTCATGCTGACGAACATGTTCGCGGCGGGGTGTTGTAGACAAATATAATACAAGTATTTCAAGTATCATCCCGGTAGGACGAGAGATACACTATATTGCCAAAAGTATTTGGCCACCAGCCTTCACTCACATATGAAGTTGAAGTGCCATCCCATGGAATTGTCCAAAATGTTTTGGTATCCTGGAGCATTCAAAGTTCCTCTCACTGGAACTAAGGGGCCAAGGCCAACTCCTGAAAAACAACCCCACACCATAATTCCTCCTCCACCAAATTTCACACTCTGCACAATGCAGTCCGAAATGTAGCGTTGTCCTGGCAACCTCCAAACCCAGACTGAAAAGTGTGATTCATCACTCCAGAGAAGGCGTCTCCACTACTCTACAGTCCAGTGGTGACGTGCTTTATACCAGTGGTCCCCAACCACCGGGCCGCGGCCCTGTACCGGTCCGTAGACCGATTGGTACCGGGCCGCGGCCGCACAAGAAATTGAAAAAAAAAAAATAAAAAAAAATATTATTTTTTTTTATTTTTTTTATTAAATTAAGATAAAAAACACAATATATACATTATATATCAATATAAATCAATACAGTCTGCAGGGATACAGTCTGTAAGCACACATGATTGTATTTCTTTATGACAAAAAAAAACAAAAACATTTTTTTTTTTTTACTACCCCCCCGCCACCCCCCCGTCGACCGGTCCCCAGCTACAAAACGGTTGGGGACCACTGCTTTATACCACTGCATCCCACGCTTTGCATTGGACTTGGTGATGCATGGCTTAGATACGGCTGCTCGGCCATGGAAACCCATTCATTGAAGCTCTCTGCGTACTGTACGTGGGCTAATTGGAAGGTCACATGAAGTTTGGAGCTCTGTAGCAACTGACTGTGCAGAAAGTCTTTGCACTATGCGCTTCAGCATCCGCTGACCCCTCTCTGTCGGTTTACGTGGCCTACCACTTGGTGGCTGAGTTGCTATTGTTCCCAAACTCTTCACTCTTCTTATAATAAAGTTGACTTTGGAATATTTAGGAGTGAGGACATTTCACGACTGGATTTGTTGCAGAGGTAGCATCCTATGACAGTTCCACGCTGGAAATCACTGAGAGCGGCCCATTCTTTCACACATGTTTGTAGAAACAGTCTCCATGCATAAGTGCTTGATTTTATACACCAGGCCAAGTGATTAGGACACCTGATTCTCATCATTTGGCAATATAGTGTATTTGTTCCTGGGCAATGTCTTAATATTGAGCATATTATAAATACACTAAATTTGGCAAAGACAAGACTAGGGTGTACCCCGCCTTCCGCCCGAATGCAGCTGAGATAGGCTCCAGCACCCCCCGTGACCCCAAAAGGGACAAGCGGTAGAAAATGGATGGATGGATGGAAGACTTCACTATGTACATTCTTTAAACATCAAGACAATTGTCTTAACTTTGAAGGCATGAACCAATGAAGGGCATACTTAGTCAAGAGCCATACATGTCACACTAAGGGTGGAAGTATGAACAGTGCCAACACTGTCATAAACATGTGCCATATAGTGAAACCACGCTAAACGACAATGACAAACACATTCTGGGAGAATATTTGCACCGCAACACAACATAAACACTACAGAACAAATTCTCAAAATTCCCTGGAGCACCAACTCTTCCGGGACGCGACAATATAAACAAACGCCATTGGTGGATCTACACCTAACATCCACTGTAATGATACCAAATGCAATAGCGTATCTAGTCGATATGACAAGGATTATTTATCGTGACAATTTATTTTTCCTTTTTTTAAATGTATACTATGTTTATAAACTCAGAAAATGAGGACTTTGAATATGACCAATGTATGATCCTGTAACGACTTGGTATCGGTTCGATACCCAAATTTGTGGTATCATCCAAAACTAATGTAAAGTATCAAACAAAAGAAGAATAAGTGATTATTACATTTGAACAGAAGTGTAGATAGACCATGTTAAAAGAGAAAATAAGCAGATATTAACAGTAAATGAACAAGTAGATTGATAATTAATTTTCTACCACTTGTCCTTAATAATCTTGACAAACTAATATAATGGAAAAAATGACACAATATGTTACTGCATAAGTCAGCAGCTAAATTAGGAGCCTTTGTTTGTTTACTTACTACTAAAAGACAAGTTGTCTTGTATGTTCACTATTTTGTTTAAGGACAAACTTGCAATAATAAACATATGTTTAATGTACCCTAAGATTTTTTGTTAAAATAAAGCCAAAAATTATTTTTTTTGTGGTTCCCTTTATTTAGAAAAGTACTGGAATACATTTTGGTACCGGTACCAAACTATTGGTATGGGGACAACACTATTATGGAGTAGTGTGTTGCTTTGATCCAATCTTCAAATGTTTCCATACTTGACTTAGGTGATCTATATATACAACTGATGAATATGTTTTTCCTGATATATTTCAATGGTTATACAGTATATTCCAAGATATTATCAATAACTAGTGACATATTTTTTTTTACCACTTTTTAGTTTAGGTTCTGTTGGTTCTGTTGATGTACAAACCCCGTTTCCATATGAGTTGGGAAATTGTGTTAGATGTAAATATAAACGGAATACAATGATTTGCAAATCATTTTCAACCCATATTCAGTTGAATATGCTACAAAGACAACATATTTGATGTTCAAAAAGATTAAAACAATTTTTTTTTGCAAATAATCATTAATTTTAGAATTTGATGCCAGCAACACGTGACAAAGAAGTTGGGAAAGGTGGCAATAAATTCTGATAAAGTTGAGGAATGCTCATCAAACACTTATTTGGAACATCCCACAGGTGAACAGGCAAATTGGGAACAGGTGGGTGCCATGATTGGGTATAAAAGTAGATTCCATGAAATGCTCAGTCATTCACAAACAAGGATGGGGCGAGGGTCACCACTTTGTCAACAAATGCGTGAGCAAATTGTTGAACAGTTTAAGAAAAACCTTTCTCAACCAGCTATTGCAAGGAATTTAGGGATTTCACCATCTACGGTCTGTAATATTATCAAAGGGTTCAGAGAATCTGGAGAAATCCCTGCACAAGCCCGTGACCTTGGATCCTTCAGGCTGTACTGCATCAACAAGCGACATCAGTGTGTAAAGGATATCACCACATGAGCTCAGGAACACTTCAGAAACCCACTGTCAGTAACTACAGTTGGTCGCTACATCTGTAAGTGCAAGTTAAAACTCTCCCATGCAAGGCGAAAACCGTTTATCAACAACACCCAGAAACGCCGTCGGCTTCGCTGGGCCTTAGCTCATCTAAAATGGACTGATGCAAAGTGGAAAAGTGTTCTTTGGTCTGACGAGTCCACATTTCAAATTGTTTTTGGAAACTGTGGACGTCGTGTCCTCCGGGCCAAAGAGGAAAAGAACCATCCGGATTGTTATAGGCACAAAGTTGAAAAGCCAGCATCTGTGATGGTATGGGGGTGTATTAGTGCCCAAGACATGGGTAACTTACACATCTGTGAAGGCACCATTAATGCTGAAAGGTACATACAGGTTTTGGAGCAACATATGTTGCCATCCAAGCAACGTTACCATGGACGCCCCTGCTTATTTCAGCAAGACAATGCCAAGCCACGTGTTACATCAACGTGGCTTCATAGTAAAAGAGTGCGGGTACTAGACTGGCCTGCCTGTAGTCCAGACCTGTCTCCCATTGAAAATGTGTGGCGCATTATGAAGCCTAAAATACGACAACGGAGACCCCCGGACTGTTGAACAACTTAAGCTGTACATCAAGCAAGAATGGGAAATAATTCCACCTGAGAAGCTTCAAAAATGTGTCTCCTCAGTTCCCAAACGTTTACTGAGTGTTGTTAAAAGGAAAGGCCATGTAACACAGTGGTGAACATGCCCTTTCCCAACTACTTTGGCACGTGTTGCAGCAATGAAATTCTAAGTTAATTATTATTTGCAAAAAAAAAAAAAGTTTATGAGTTTGAACATCAAATATGTTGTCTTTGTAGTGCATTCAACTGAATATGGGTTGAGAAGGATTTGCAAATCATTGTATTCCGTTTATATTTACATCCAACACAATTTCCCAACTTCTATGGAAACGGGGTTTGTAGTTTAGTTCATATCCTCCCAGATCAAAATGTATTCCTTTTTTGTCATCAATCCATGTTTCTGTGACAGCGATCACTTTGAAGGGTTCGTTGAATTGTTCTAAAAAGTGCTTCATGTTGTTGTAATTTACGTACAAGCTTCTGCTATTGAAATTAATTATTGACAATTTGTTATCACATTTTAATGTTGCTGTTACAGTCGTGATCAAAAGTTGACATACACTTGTAAAGAACATAATGTCATGGCTGTCCTGAGTTTCCAATAATTTCTACAACTCTTATTTTTTTGTGATAGAGTGATTGGAGCACATACTTGTTGGTAACAAAAAACATTCATGGAGTTTGGTTCTTTTATGAATTTATTATGGGTCTACTGGAAATGTGAGCAAATCTGCTGGGTCAAAAGTATACATACAGCAATGTTAATATTTGGTTACATGTCCCTTGGCAAGTTTCACTGCAATAAGGTGCTATTGGTAGCCATCCACAAGCTTCTGGTGGAATTTTTGACCATTCCTCTTGACAAAATTGGTGCAAGTTCAGCTAAATTTCTTTGTTTTCTGACATGGACTTGTTTCTTCAGCATTGTCCACACGTTTAAGTCAGGACTTTGGGAAGGCCATTCTAAAACTTTAATTCTAGCCTGATTTAGCCATTCATTTACCACTTTTGACGTGTGTTTGGGGTCATTGTCCTGTTGGAACACCCAACTGCGCCCAAGACCCAACCTCCGGGCTGATTATTTTAGGTTGTCCTGAAGAATTTGGAGATAATCCTCCTTTTTCATTGACCCATTTAAAGCACCAGTTCCATTGGCAGCAAAACAGGCCCAGAGCATAATCTTACCACCACCATGCTTGACGGTGGACATGGTGTTCCTGGGATTAAAGGCCTCACCTTTTCTCCTCCAAAAATATTGCTGGGTATTGTGGCCAAACAGCTCCATTTTTGTTTCATCTGACCACAGAACTTTCATCCAGAAGGTCTTATCTTTGACTACAAGAGTTTGTAGACCACCAACATCATGTAACATCTCACAGCAGGGAAGTGTTTTATCAACACTTGATTTTTAAGTCTTAAGCAAGTCAACTATGTGTGCATGTGCACGGTGATCAGGCCCTAAAACTAACCCTGACATAACCCTTTGCGATGCAAGTGAGTGTAAATATTTCAGCACCCGAAGTTTGGAGGTCTTGTTGACAAAAAAAACACAGCAAGTAAATGTCCCACATAGTGAATATGTGGACATCTAAATGAAAAAAACCCAACCCAAAAACACATTGTGCATGACTCATTACTTCATTATTCAGCAGCCTGATCAAATATTTACAAATAGCCCCGAGTGGACACATAAAGTATTTTTAACCCATTTAAAATGAAAAAGGTTTTGCTGGTGAAGAAGAAAATATTTCGGCGGATAACATATTTAGAATCAATTAATTATTATTATGATTATTAATTCATTTCTGTCTACATGGAAACGAGTGAGGGAAGTTCCCTGCTCTTTTTATGAGCTGCTAAACCGGTTTTCATATCAAACTATTACAAAACCCAAAACCAGTGAAGTTGGCATATTGTGTAAATCATAAATAAAAACAGAATACAATGATTTGCACATCCTTTTCAACTTATATTCAATTGAATAGACTGCAAAGACAAGATATTTAACGTTCCAACTGAGAAACTTTTTTTGTGTGTGCAAATAATCATTAACTTAGAATTAAATGGCAGCAACACTTTGCAAAAAAGTTGGCACAGGGGCATTTTTACCACTGTGTTACATGGCCTTTCCTTTTAACAACACTCAGTAAACGTTTAGGAACTGAGGAGACCAATTTTTGAAGCTTTTCAGGTGGAATTCTTTCCCATTCTTGCTTGATGTACAGCTTAAGTTGTTCAACAGTCTGGGGTCTTTGTTGTGGTATTTTAGGCTTCATATTGCGCCACACATTTTCAATGGGAGACAAGTCTGGACTACAGGCAGGCCAGTCTAGTACCTACAACAATCCGGATGGTTCTTTTCCTCTATGGTATACTCCAAAAACAATTTGAAATGTGGACTCGTCAGACCACAGAACACTTTTCCACTTTGCAGTCCATTTTAGATGTGCTCGGGCCCAGCATAGCCGGCGGCGTTTCTGGGTGTTGTTGATAAATGGCTTTCGCTTTGCATAGTAGAGTTTTAACTTGCACTTACAGATGTAGCGACAAACTGTAGTTACTGACAGTGGTTTTCTAAAGTGTTCCTGAGCCCCTGTGGTGATATCCTTTACACACTGATGTCGCTCTTTGATGCAGTACTGCCTGGGGGATCGAAGGTCCGTATTATCATCGCTTACATGCAGTCATTTCTCCAGATTCTCTGAACCTTTTGATGATATTACGGACCGTAGATGGTGAAATACCTAAATTCCTTGCAATAGCTTGTTGAGAAATGTTCTTCCTAAACTGTTCGACAATTTGCTCACGCATTTGTTCACAAAGTGGTGACCCTCGCCCCATCCTTGTTTGTGAATGACTAAGCATTTCATGGAAGCTGCTTTTATTGCAATCATGGCACCCACCTGTTCCCAATTAGCCTGTTCACCTGTGGGATGTTCCAAATAAGTGTCAAGGATGCGTATGGCAAAATTGTTTGCAGGAAAACACAAAGAATCTCATTAAAAGCCAAATTCAACATAAAGTGGACTTAAACGTTGTTTTCTTCCTCAACGTGGGAGGTGTGGTCTAAAGAGGACTTATGCATCAAGGATGACTTCTGGTGACAAAAAGAGATCATTATAGAGAACATGGCTGGGAATAGGAAACGTTCACATTGGAACAGATATGGTACAGGTACTCAATGGGACCAATTATTTTTTATAGTTTTGCATTCATTTGGTAAAAAAAAAGTTAATTTGCTTAGTACCAGTTGTTATATCTTATTTTCTTTCACTTCTGAGTATCATTTGCTCGTATGCATTCATCTCAGTTTGTTCTAGGTGGGTTGCCATAGTCAAGAAGTAGTCTTTGTGTCAGGTTCAAACACTGATGACATCTATTAAACAAGACAAGAAGCAAGGAATTAAACAGAGACATAATTCAATTTAGCTCAATTGAGGAGAAACATACAGACACTGTACCCTTGTTTAGTGTCATCCCACGCTCCGACGAAAGATTGCACGCATCCTTTTTTATTTGGACTTTCCCTGATTAAATGGCAACAGCTGTTTCCAAAGGAAGGGGGTCGTAAACAGCCACCGCCTTTGGTTACAAAACAGTGCCTCCTCTCCGCTTTGTAGATCTCGGGTAAAGACAAAATCTTCCTGTGGATTACAATACATCAAAGAAACCGACACCCTCATGTCGCTCCCCATCCTACACAGTGGAGTTTTACAAGCCTTTTGCTTAGTAACACAAAGTTTTGTGATAACTTAGATACAATTATTCTGAAACTTTGCCATTAGTGGAAGGTGCCAGTATAATCTCATCTTCAGAGATGGGTAGTAACATGCTAAATTTACGCCGTTATGTTTACTTAGGTCGGTTTTTAAAATAGCATACTTTTTTTAACCTTTACCTGAGTATTTTTGTGAAGAAAAAAACGCTACTTTCACTCTGTTACATCGAGTTTCGTTCCGATCGTACATTCATTTCTATCATAATGATTTATGGTCTATTGATTAAGGCATGCAAAGACGAATTCCTTTGTCAACGAACATTTTTCAGGCAGGCGCCGTCACATGATTCTGTTTCGCCAATCCAACGTAAGCTTTCGTGACATTTGACCCCATTTCACCAATCAAACGGAGTCTGGCATTCTGCCTGGCTAGGAAAAACACACCAATGGTATGATAGATTTGAAATTCTAGCTTATTAGCATGTAGCATTCTCTATTTGTCTACTGTATTCACATTACCACATAGCTAAACATGCTGAAATGACCACAATCGCCCCCTAGTGTACGAGAGGCAGACTGCGTATGGTCATCAGTCACATTAGAGATACGAGCTTGGAAACTACGTAGCTGTAAAAATAGAAGAAACTGAATTATTTGACAAATCAGATTTACTGCATAGAAACGTACTGACCGTAAAAAGTGACATGACGTCAGACAAGGCAGCACAAATCTTCAATGATTACTTCCAAACTAGTAAAAACAACAATTATATGATGTGCTGTCATCTGTGTCAGTAGAAATGTTCACATTTCAGCTTAGAAGAATTCCACTTCTGACTAGAGAAAACATGTTGCAGTAAATTCTTTATGATTGTTATGTTTTACATACGTACACATGCTCACATCAACTACAATTGTAGTCCAAGAACCAATAAAAAATAGCTACTAAATAAATCAGAAGTTACTCAATACTTGAGTAGTTTTTTCATGGAATTCTTACTCTTACTTAAGTAATTATTTTGATGATTACTTTTTACTTTTACTTGAGTCAAATTATTCTTAAGTAACAGTACACTTACTTCAGGAAAAAAATGTTGGTACTCTGACGTTGATTTGACCATAAAATTTTGGACATTTCCCAACCAATATTCTACAACACAAATACAACGTTGAAACAACATGCTTTTTTACAACAATTAATCAATATCTGGTTCTGACGTTGATTTGACCACTGAATTTTGGTCATTTCCTAACAAATATTCTACAAGACAAATACAACGTTGAAACAACATGCTTTTTGACGACAATCAACGTTGGGTTCTGACGTTTATTTGACCTTTGAATTTTGGTAATCTTCCAACCAATATTCTACAACACAAATACAATGTTAAAACAACATGCTTTTGACGGCATTTAATCAATGTCGGGTTGTGACGTTGATTTGACCATTGAATTTTGGTAATTTCCCAACCAATATTCTACAACACAAATACATAGTTCAAACAACATGCTTTTTGACGACAATCAACAGTGGATTCTGACATTGATTTGACCTTTGAATTTTGGTAATCTTCCAACCAATATTAGACAACACAATTGCATTGTTGAAACAACATTCTTTTTGACAATGTTTATTCAATGCCAGTTGTGACATTGATTTGACCATTGAACTTTGGTAATTTCCCAACCAACATTCTACAACACAAATACATCGTTGAAACAACATGCTTTTTGACGACAATCAACGTTGGGTTCTGACGTTGATTTAACCATCGAATTTTTGGTCATTTCCCAACCAATATTCTACAACACAAATACAACGTTGAAACAACATGCTTTTTGACAACAATTAATCAATGTCTGATTCTGACGTTGATTTGACCATTGAGTTTTGGTCATTTCCCAACCAATATTATACAACACAAATACATTGTTGAAATAACATGCTTTTTGACGACAATCAACGTTGAGTTGTGTCGTTGATTTGACCTTTGAATTTTGGTAATTTTCCAACCAATATTATACAACACATTTACATTGTTGAAACAACATGCTATTTGACTACGTTTATTCAATGTCGGGTTGTGACGTTGATTTGATCATTGATATCTGGTCATTTCCCAACCAATATTCTACAACACAAATACATCGTTGAAACAAAATGCTTTTTGACGACAATCAACGTTGGGTTCTGACGTTTATTTGACCTTTGAATTTTGGTAATCTTCCAACCAATATTCTACAACACAAATACAACGTTGACACAACATGCTTTTTGACGACAATCAACGTCGGGTTCTGACGTTGATTTGACCGTTGAATTTTGGTCATTTCTCAACCAATATTAGACAACACAATTGCATTGTTGAAACAACATGCTTTTTGATTGCGTTTATTCAATGTCGGGTTGTGACGTTGATTTGACCATTGATATCTGGTAATTTCTCAACCAATATTCTACAACACAAATACAACGTTGAAACAACATGCTTTTTGACTACGTTTGTTCAATGTTCGGTTGTGACGTTGATTTGACCATTGATATCTGGTCATTTTCCAACCAATATTCTACAACACAAATACAACGTTGAAACAACATGCTTTTTACGGCATTTATTCAATGTCGGGTTGTGACGTTGATTTGACCATTGAATTTTGGTCATTTCCCAACCAATATTATACAACACAAATACATCGTTGAAACAACATGCTTTTTGACGACAATCAACGTTGGGTTCTCACGTTTATTTGACCTTTGAATTTTGGTTGTACTGGTTACTGGGGTTCAATCCCCACCACCTACCATCCTAGTCACGTCCGTTGTGTCCTTGGGCAAGACACTTCACCCTTGCTCCTGATGGGTGCTGGTAGCGCCTTGCATGGCAGCTCCCTCCATCAGTGTGTGAATGTGTGTGTGAATGGGTGAATGTGGAAATACTGTCAAAGCGCTTTGAGTACCTTGAAGGTAGAAAAGCGCTATACAAGTATAACCCATTTATCATTTATTTATTATTGTAGAAACAACATGCTTTTTGACGACAATCAACGTTGGGTTGTGTCGTTGTTTTGACCTTTGAATTTTGGTAATTTTCCAACCAATATTATACAACACATTTACATTGTTAAAACAACATGCTTTTTGACTACGTTTATTCAATGTCGGGTTGTGACGTTGATGTGACCATTGATATCTGGTAATTTCCCAACCAATATTCTACAACACAAATACCACGTTGAAACAACATGCTTTTGACTGCATCTTTTGAATGTCGGGTTTTGACGTTGATTTGACCATTGAATTTTGGTAATTTCCTAACAAATATTCTACAACACAAATACAACGTTGTAACAACATGCTTTTTGACGTCAATCAATGTTGGGTTCTGACGTTTATTTGACCTTTGAATTTTGGTAATCTTCCAACCAATATTAGACAACACAATTACATTGTTGAAACAACA
Organism: Entelurus aequoreus; assembly: GCF_033978785.1. Classification (NCBI taxonomy): domain Eukaryota; kingdom Metazoa; phylum Chordata; class Actinopteri; order Syngnathiformes; family Syngnathidae; genus Entelurus; species Entelurus aequoreus. The sequence continues at coordinate 19,656,164 of NC_084741.1, read as the reverse complement.
TGTTTTTTGACTGCGTTTATTCAATGTCGGGTTGTGGCGTTGATTTGACCATTGATATCTGGTAATTTCCCAACCAAAATTCTACAACACAAATACATCGTTGAAACAACATGCTCTTTGACTGCGTTTATTCAATGTCGGGTTGTGACGTTGATTTGACCATTGATATCTGGTCATTTCTCAACCAATATTCTACAACAAAAATACAACGTTGAAACAACATGCTTTTTGACAACAATTAATAAATGTCTTGTTCTGACGTTGATTTGACGATTGAATTTTGGTAATTTCCCAACCAATATTCTACAACACAAATACATTGTTGAAACAACATGCTTTTTGACTACGTTTATTCAATGTCGGGTTGTGACGTTGATTTGACCATTGATATCTGGTAATTTCCCAACCAATATTCTACAACACAAATACAACGTTGAAACAACATGCTTTTTACGGCATTTATTCAATGTCGGGTTGTGACGTTGATTTGACCATTGAATTTTGGTCATTTCACAACCAATATTCTACAACACAAATACATCGTTGAAACAACATGCTTTTTGACTACGTTTATTCAATGTCGGGTTGTGACGTTGATTTGACCATTGATATCTGGTAATTTTCCAACCAATATTCCACATCACAAATACCATGTTGTAACAACATGCTTTTTGACGGCCATCAACGTTGGATTCTAACGTTTATTTGACCTTTGAATTTTGGTAATCTTCCAACCAATATTCTACAACACAAATACAACGTTGAAACAACATGCTTTTTGACGACAATCAACGTTGGGTTCTCACGTTGAATTGACCATCGAATTTTGGTCATTTCCCAACCAATATTAGACAACACAATTGCATTGTTGAAACAAAATGCTTTTTGACTGCGTTTATTCAATGTCGGGTTGTGACGTTGATTTGACCATTGATATCTGGTAATTTCTCAACCAATATTCTACAACACAAATACAACGTTGAAACAACATGCTTTTTGACAACAATTAATAAATGTCTTGTTCTGACGTTGATTTGACTATTGAATTTTGGTAATTTCCCAACCAATATTCTACAACACAAATACATCGTTGAAATACCATGCTTTTTGACGACAATCAACGTTGGATTGTGTCGTTGATTTGACCTTTGAATTTTGGTAATTTTCCAACCAATATTATACAACCCATTTACATTGTTGAAACAACATGCTTTTTGACTACGTTTATTCAATGTCGGGTTGTGACGTTGATTTGACCATTGATATCTGGTAATTTCCCAACCAATATTCTACAACACAAATACAACGTTGAAACAACATGCTTTTTACGGCATTTATTCAATGTCGGGTTGTGACGTTGATTTGACCATTGAATTTTGGTCATTTCACAACCAATATTCTACAACACAAATACATCGTTGAAACAAAATGCTTTTTGACGACAATCAATGTCGGGTTGTGACGTTCATTTGACCATTGAATTTTGGTCATTTCCCAACAAATATTCTACAACACAAATACATCGTTGAAACAACATGCTTTTTGACTACGTTTATTCAATGTCGGGTTGTGACGTTGATTTGACCATTGAAATCTGGTAATTTTCCAACCAATATTCCACATCACAAATACCACGTTGAAACAACATGCTTTTTACGGCATTTATTGAATGTCGGGTTGTGACGTTGATTTGACCATTGAATTTTGGTCATTACCCTTCCAATATTATACAACACAAATACATTGTTGAAACAACATGCTTTTTGACGACAATCAACGTTGGGTTCTGACGTTTATTTGACCTTTGAATTTTGGTAATCTTCCAACCAATATTCTACAACACAAATACAACGTTGACACAACATGCTTTTTGACGACAATCAACGTCGGGTTCTGACGTTGATTTGACCTTTGAATTTTGGTAATTTCCCAACCAATATTAGACAACACAATTGCATTGTTGAAACAACATGCTTTTTGATTGCGTTTATTCAATGTCGGGTTCTGACGTTGATTTGACCATTGATATCTGGTAATTTCTCAACCAATATTCTACAACACAAATACAACGTTGAAACAACATGCTTTTTGACTACGTTTGTTCAATGTCCGGTTGTGACGTTGATTTGACCATTGATATCTGGTCATTTTCCAACCTATATTCTACAACACAAATACAACGTTGAAACAACATGCTTTTTGACTACGTTTGTTCAATGTCCGGTTGTGACGTTGATTTGACCATTGATATCTGGTCATTTTCCAACCAATATTCTACAACACAAATACATCGTTGAAACAACATGCTTTATGACGACAATCAACGTTGGGTTCTGACGTTTATTTGACCTTTGAATTTTGGTAATCTTCCAACCAATATTAGACAACACAATTGCATTGTTGAAACAACATGCTTTTTGACTACGTTTATTCAATGTGGGGTTGTGACATTGATTTGACCATTGATATCTGGTCATTACCCAAACAATATTCTACAACACAAATACATCGTTCAAACAACATGATTTTCGACGACAATCAACGTTGGATTCTGACATTGATTTGACCTTTGAATTTTGGTAATCTTCCAACCAATATTCTACAACACAAATACAACGTTGAAACAACATGCTTTTTGGCGACGTTTATTCAATGTCAAGTTGTGACGTTGACTTGACCATTGAATTTTAGTAATCTTCCAACTAATATTATACAACACAATTGCATTGTTGAAACAACATGCTTTTTGACAACAATTAATCAATGTCTGGTTCTGACGTTGATTTGACCATTGAATTTTGGTCATTTCCCAACCAATATTCTACCACACAATTACATTGTTAAAACAACATGCTTTTTGACTACGTTTATTCAATGTCGGGTTGTGACGTTGATGTGACCATTGATATCTGGTCATTTCCCAACCAATATTCTACAACACAAATACCACGTTGAAACAACATGCTTTTGACGGCATCTTTTGAATGTCGTGTTTTGACGTTGATTTGACCATTGAAAATTTCCTAACAGATATTCTACAACACGAATACAACGTTGTAACAACATGCTTTTTGACGACAATCAACGTTTGGTTCTGACGTTTATTTGACCTTTGAATTTTGGTAATCTTCCAACCAATATTAGACAACACAATTACATTGTTGAAACAACATGTTTTTTGACTGCGTTTATTCAATGTCGGGTTGTGTCGTTGATTTGACCATTGAATTTTCGTAATTTCTCAACCAATATTCTACAACACAAATACATTGTTAAAACAACATGCTCTTTCACTGCGCTTATTCAATGTCGGGTTGTGACGTTGATTTGACCATTGATATCTGGTCATTTCTCAACCAATATTCTACAACAAAAATACAACGTTGAAACAACATGATTTTTGACAACAATTAATAAATGTCTTGTTCTGACGTTGATTTGACCATTGAATTTTGGTAATTTCCCAACCAATATTCTACAACACAAATACATCGTTGAAACAACATGCTTTTTGACGACAATCAACGTTGGGTTCTGACGTTTATTTGACCTTTGAATTTTGGTAATCTTCCAACCAATATTCTACAACACAAATACAACGTTGAAACAACATGCTTTTTGACTACGTGTATTCAATGTCGGGTTGTGATGTTGATTTGACCATTGATATCTGGTCATTTCCCAACCAATATTATACATCACAAATACATTGTTGAAACAACATGCTTTTTGACGACATTTAACGTTGGGTTTTCAAGTTGAATTGACCATTGAATTTTGGTCATTTCCCAACCAATATTCTACAACACAAATACATCGTTCAAACAACATACTTTTTGACGACAATCAACGTTGGGTTCTCACGTTGAATTGACCATTGAATTTTGGTCATTTCCCAACCAATATTCTACAACACAAATACATCGTTGAAACAAAATGCTTTTTGACGACAATCAACGTTGGATTCTGACGTTTATTTGACCTTTGAATTTTGGTAATCTTCCAACCAATATTAGACAACACAATTGCATTGTTGAAACAACATGCTTTTTGACTACGTTTATTCAATGTCGGGTTCTGACGTTGATTTGACCATTGATATCTGGTCATTTCCCAACTAACATTCTACAACACAAACACAACATTGAAACAACATACTTTTTGACGACGTTTATTCAATGTCGGGTTGTGACGTTGATTTGACCATTGAATTTTGATCGTTTCCCAAACAACGACGTGGGTCCAACGTTGTCTCAATTTACAAATACAACTATTTTGCAATGTTGTTTCAAAGTCACTTTTAAAGGACACCTGCGTACAATCAACGTTGCACCAACGTCTTGTGTCTTTAGTCCAGATATTTCCTTCACCCTTTCAGGGTCGCGAACTCGCAGGCCCACTTAGCGTTGACGCCGACTTCACATGCGCCGCATTAGCTTAGCATGTTCCGAAACCATTAAAAAAACAGCAAACATCTGCAACACAAACACTTTCCTCCCCTTCAAAAGCCGCCACTGACTGGACTATAAAAAGTAAATGAACGTGTAAATCACGGGGCGTATTGTAAAATGTACTTCTGTCTTCCCGCGCCGTAATCAAGCAGTCATTATGATTATTTTATAGGACTCAAGTTTTTAAAAAACTACAAGAATGCATTACTCTGCATAATGAACAGATGTTGTGGCAACAAGCACATACATTATGCATCAAAAATTATTTCAATTTTGATTGTAGATGCTGATTTATTGAGACAAGTCTTGCTTACAGCCGTAATGGATTTAGGATGTGCTTTTGTTGTGTTATTTCCATAATTAATAACAGGGAGGCAGCACATTATATATGCTTTGTATTCATAAAGATGAGAGGGCTGGAATTATGGCAGATAAAACGCTGCTTTCTCAACTTTTAAAAAACACACAGCAAATTAATTATACATAAAACTTCAAGCCTCGAGAAGGATGCGGATCCACCTTTCATGTGCTAAACCTCACAGGCGGGAATCTGCCGTTCCTAATATTCGGACGAGCGCGGTGGAGGAAAGCAAATATTGAAGCGATCTGGCAGGTTTCAACCGGCGTGGACCTCCTCCTGGGTCGGCGCGGAGCACGGCGCCCAGACGCAACGGGAACCTGGTGGAACAGGTCCAGGGTCCGCTCCGCCAGGCGGGACGGCGGCTTGGCTGTGCGCAGAAGAAATTAATGATTTGAAGACACATAGCCGGTGAATAATTGATTCCCGCCCCGAGGATGGTTCGGAGCGGAGTAAAAGACTAATAAATCATTTGTGGGCGCTGCCAGTTGTCACTTTGGATTATTTCTGGTTTTATGATGAACTGACGCACCTGCCAGCTGCTGCCGCCTTTCTGCGGTGCAGGAAGTGACAACTTGGGCCCAGGCGAGGCCAGAATGGACCATGGGTCCATGACGGACCCTGGCAGGTGAAAACCAGCCAAAACCGAGGCTAGCTTTTCATGTTTAAAACCTAATTGAGCAATAAGCCGAGGTCAATATTCATCCTCCGTGGCGTACCCCAGGGATCAATCTTGGGGCCGGACCTCTTTTCCTTTATACTCCGTAAAGTAAGTGATGGCCAGGCAGAAGTCTCTGGACATCCTCTCTTACATCGAAACACAAAAAATAAATTGTGGTATTTGGTCAAACAAACCCTGTGCACGGACACGCCGGCGCTACTGGTCCTCGGTCTTCCTATTGCCAACCTGTCAGGACCTGTTACGCAGATCAGACCTTACTTTGACGTTCCTGAGGTTACTATAAGTCTTTTTTTTTTTTTTTAAATATTTTCAATGTTTAAATCTCTAGATCAACTTCAGGTCTAGCTGTCAATATATAGTAAAAAAAATAAATGTTTTATGCTCTTTTTGTCAAAGAAACCCCGTTTTACATTAAAGGCCTACTTAAATGAAATGTTCTTATTTAAACGGGGATAGCAGATCCATTCTATGTGTCATACTTGATCATTTCGCGATATTGCCATATTTTTGCTGAAAGGATTTAGTAGAGAACATCGACGATAAAGTTTTGGTCGCTGATAAAAAAAGCCTTGCCTGTACCGGAAGTAGCGTGACGTCACAGGTTGAAGGGCTCCTCACATTTGCACATTGTTTACACCAGCAGCGAGAGCGATTCGGACCGAGAAAGCGACGATTACCCCATTAATTTGAGCCAGGATGAAAGATTCGTGGATGAGGAACGTGAGAGTGAAGGATTAGAGTGCAGTGCAGGACGTATCTTTTTTCGCTCTGACCGTAACTTAGGTACAAGGACTCATTGGATTCCACACTCTCTCCTTTTTCTATTGTGGATCACGGATTTGTATTTTAAACCACCTCGGATACTATATCCTCTTGAAAATGAGAGTCAAGAACGCGAAATGGACATTCACAGTGACTTTTATCCCCACGACAATACATCGGCGAAGCACTTTAGCTACGGAGCTAACGTGATAGCATCGTTCTTAACTGCATATAGAAACAGAAAAAATAAGCCCCTGACTGGAAGGATAGACCGAAGATCAACAATACTATTATTACTATTAAAACCTGGACCTGTAACCACACGGTTAATGCTGTACCGCCTGGCGAAGCCTAGCAATGCTGTTGCTAACGACGCCATTGAAGCTAACTTAGCTACGGGACCTCGACAGAGCTATGCTAAAAAAATTAGCTCTCCACCTACGCCAGCCCTCATCTGCTCATCAACACCCGTGCTCACCTGCGTTCCAGCGATCGACGGCGTGACGAAGGACTTCACCATGATGGTCGATGCGGTCGGCGGCCCGGAGACGGAGGAAGTCAAGGTGAGGACAGCGGAGCGGCGGCGGGCGTTGTAGCTTTCGACGACACCTCGGCCGCCATCAGAGTCGGCAAGAAACATATATTTCCCCAAAGTTACGTACGTGACATGCACATAGCGACACGCACGTACGGGCAAGCGATCAAATGTTTGGAAGCCAAAGCTGTAGTCACGGTAGCGCGTCTGCTATCCAACTCAAAGTCCTCCTGGTTGTGTTGCTGCAGCCAGCCGCTAATACACCGATCCCACCTACAGCTTTCTTCTTTGCTGTCTCCATTGTTAATTGAACAAATTGCAAAAGATTCACCAACACAGATGTCCAGAATACTGAGGAATTTTGCGATGAAAACAGAGCTGTTTGTATTGGGATACAATGGTGTCCGAATACTTCCGCTTCAACCAGTGACGTCACGCGCACACGTCATCATACATAGACATTTTCAACCGGAAGTTTCCCAGGAAATTTAAAATTGCACTTTATAAGTTAACCCGGCCGTATTGGCATGTGTTGCAATGTTAAGATTTCATCTTTGATATATAAACTATCAGACTGCGTGGTCGGTAGTAGTGGCTTTCAGTAGGCCTTTAAACATGCAAAATTTACCAAAACAAATTCAAAGTGGAATATTTGATGTGAAGTATTTGGAGCCTTAATTAGGTCAATAATTCTTAACAACAATGACTTAAATGTACTTTTTTTTTTTTTTTTGAGCAATGAGAGGTTCGACCCTATTTGAATGTTCCTGGGGTGCCTGTTATTTCCTGTTCAGAGCTCTTTTTTTAGTTCTACTTCCTGTGTTGGGTCGTCCAAAGCTCTCAGTTTTCTTCACCTGCCTCCGATGCGCGATCAGGAGACTCACCTGCTTCTGATAAAAAATAAATTGTGGTATCTGGTCAAACAAACTCTCTGCACGGACATGACGGCGTTACTGGTCCTTTGTCTTCCTATTGCCCCCCTGTCAGGACCTGTTACGCAGGTCGGACCCTATTTTGACCTTCCTGAGGTTATTATAAGTCATATATATATTTTTTGAATTATTTTTAATGTTTAAATCTCTAGATCAACTTCAGGTCTAGCTGTGGATATAAAGTTGTATGCTCTTTTTATCAAAGAAAACCCTGTTTTACATTAAACATGCAATATTTCTCCCAAAAAATTCAAGTGTAATATTTGATGTGAAGTAATTGGAGCCTTTATTAGGTCAAAAATTCATAACAACATTGACTTAATTAACTTTTATTTTTTTGAGCAATGAGAGGGCCGACCCTATTTTGATGTTCCTGTTATTTCCTGTTCAGAGCTCTTTTTTTAGTTCTACTTCCTGTGTTGGGTCGTCCAAAGCTCTCAGTTTTCTTCACCTGCCTCCGATGCGCGATCAGGAGACTCACCTGCTTCTGATAAAAAATAAATTGTGGTATCTGGTCAAACAAACTCTCTGCACGGACATGACGGCGTTACTGGTCCTTTGTCTTCCTATTGCCCCCCTGTCAGGACCTGTTACGCAGGTCGGACCCTATTTTGACCTTCCTGAGGTTATTATAAGTCATATATACATTTTTTGAATTATTTTTAATGTTTAAATCTCTAGATCAACTTCAGGTCTAGCTGTGGATATAAAGTTGTATGCTCTTTTTATCAAAGAAAACCCTGTTTTACATTAAACATGCAATATTTCTCCCAAAAAATTCAAGTGGAATATTTGATGTGAAGTAATTGGAGCCTTTATTAGGTCAAAAATTCATAACAACATTGACTTAATTAACTTTTATTTGTTTGAGCAATGAGAGGGCCGACCCTATTTTGATGTTCCTGTTATTTCCTGTTTAGAGCTCTTACTTTAGTTCTACTTCCTGTGCTGGGTCGTCCAAAGCTCTCAGTTTTCTTCACCTGCCTCTGATGCGCGATCAGGAGACTCACCTGCTTCTGAGAAAAAAGTAAATTGTGGTAACTGCTCAAACAAACCATGATGGTGCAACTGGTCCTCGTTTCGAACCGTTCCACCACCCACACACTCCACTCACCTTGGAAAATCAAACTACTCTATTCCAAAAAAAATATAAAAAAATTCCAGGAATTGCCAGATTTCCTGGTTTTCCAAAGCCCTATTTTGATGTCTTCCTGGAAACATTTCACAGTTCACATTTCACAGTTCACATTTTTTGTTCACAGTTTTTGACCATTACACCTTCAAAACATTCCTTTTAGTTGGAAATGCTCCTATTTTTTTTGTACAAATTCCAGTTTTTTTCCGAAATGCCAGGAATTCCAAAATACCCATTTTCCATTTAAACATTTACTACGTCAACATTTTCCCAAAATTCCAACACCAATCCATTTATATCTATTTCATCTAAGACAATTGTGCTATTATCTATATTTTTTTTAAAGTTCCCAGTTTTCCAGAAATTCCCAAATTTCCAGGAATTCCCATTCTACAATGCCCTAAATTCTCAAAATGTTGTACCATTTTTAAACCCGATTCCAACCTTTCAACCATCCACCCACACTACTCTTCCAATTTATGGAACGCAAAACATGTTTTCCCTTTACCCAAATTCCCGATTTTCCTGGAATTTTCTCCCCATTGACAATGAATAGGCATGATACAATCTACTGCATATCCCACATTTCTCATCCGATTTGAATCGTTCCAACTTCCACACATTCCGCTCACCCTCGACATTCAAGCCATCATGTTTACCGGTTCAGAAAATTCCCTGATTAACCCAGAATTACCAGGAATATCCCTCCATTAAAAATGAATGGCCAATATACAAACCTCTCCAAATCCCACATTTCTCAACCGACTCGAACCGTTCCAACACCCACACACTCCACCTTGGACAATCAAACTACCCTTTTCCAATTTAAAAAACAATTCCAGGAATTTCCAGTAATCCCTCTTTTTCAAAGCCTTATTTTCACCTCTTCCTGGAAAGTTTTCACAGTCCACATTTTTCAACCGTTTTTTACCATTCTACCTTCAAAATCTTCTCAGATGGGACAACAAATGGTTTTACCTTTTTTTTTTTAGAACAAATTCCTGTTTTTTTGCCGAAATGCCAGGAATTCCGAAATACCCATTGTCCATTCAAACTGTTACTACGTCAACATTTTACAAAAATTCAAACAACAACCCATTTATATCATTTAGGACAATTGTGCTAGTATCGATATTTTTAAAAGTTCCCAGTTTTCCAGAAAATCCCATATTTCCAGGAAATTCCCATTAAAATGAATAGGCGTATTCATAGTTCTACAATGCCCTACATTTATAAAATGTTAAAGGCCTACTGAAATGAATTTTTTTTTATTTAAACGGGGATAGCAGATCTATTCTATGTGTCATACTTGATCATTTCGCAATATTGCCATATTTTTGCTGAAAGGATTTAGTAGAGAACAACGACGATAAAGATCGCAACTTTTGGTATCTGATAAAAAAAAGGCTTGCCCCTACCGGAAGTAGCGTGACGTAGTCAATTGAACATATACGCAAAGTTCCCTATTGTTTACAATGATGGCCGCATGAAGTGAGAGAGATTCGGACCGAGAAAGCGACAATTTCCCCATTAATTTGAGCGAGGATGAAAGATTTGTGGATGAGTAAAGTGCAAGTGAAGGACTAGTGGGGAGTTGAAGCTATTCAGATAGGGAAGATGCTGTGAGAGCCGGGGGTGACCTGATATTCAGCTGGGAATGACTACAACAGTAAATAAACACAAGACATATATATACTCTATTAGCCACAACACAACCAGGCTTATATTTAATATGCCACAAATTAATCCTGCATAAAAACACCTAGGTGTTTATGCTAGCTCCTAGCTCCTCTGCTAGCTCCTAGCTCCATAGAACACGCCAATACAATTCAAACACCTGATCAACACACACAATCACTCAGCCCAAAAGACCGTTCACCTAACCCAAGGTTCATAAAGCTTACATATTTAAACAAAGTTACGTACGTGACGCGCACGTACGTGCAAGCGATCAAATGTTTGGAAGCCAAAGCTGCATACTCACGGTAGCACGTCTGCGTCTTTGTCATCCAAATCAAAGTAATCCTGGTAAGAGTCTGTGTTGTCCCAGTTCTCTACAGGCGTCTGTGTATCGAAGTCAAAAGTCCTCCTGGTTAGAGTCTCTGTTATCCGAGTTCTTCGATCTTGACTGCATCTTTCGGGAATGTAAACAATGAAACACCGGCTGTGTTGTGTTGCTGCTGACTTCCTTCGCAAAATACGTCCGCTTTGCACCGAGAACTTTCTTCTTTGCTTGCTCAGCTTCTTTCTCTATAATGCAATGAACATAATTGCAACAGATTCACCAACACAGATGTCCAGAATACATCCAGAATGAGAGGAAAACAGCTATTTCGTATTGGCTTCAATGTGGAAGGCATACCTCTGTTCCCCGGGCTACGTCACGCGCATACGTCATCCTCAGAGGCGTTTCGAACCGGAAGTTCCCCGGGAAATTTAAAATTGCACTTTATAAGTTAACCCGGCCGTATTGGCCTGTGTTGCAATGTTAAGATTTCATCATTGATATATAAACTATCAGACTGCGTGGTCGGTAGTAGTGGCTTTCAGTAGGCCTTTAAACCCGAGTCCGACATTTCAACCATCCACTCATCTTCCAATATATGGAATGCAAAACATGTTTTCCCTTTCCCAAAATTCCTGGAATTTTCTCCTCATTGACAATGAATAGGCATTATACAATCTACTGCATATCCCACATTTCTCATCCGATTTGAATCGTTCCAACTTCCACACACTCCGCTTACCCTGGACATTCAAGCCAGCATGTTTACCGGTTCAGAAAATCCCCTAATTACCCCGAAATTACCAGGAATATACCCCTATTAAATGAATGGGAAATATACAAACCTTTCCATAACCCACATTTCTGAACCGATTTGAATCATTCCAACACCCACACACTACGCTTACCTTGGACAATCAAACTACCCTTTTCCAAGTTAAAAAAACAATTCCAGGAATTCCCAGTATTCCCTCTTTTCCAAAGCCTTATTTTCACCTCTTCCTGGAAAGTTTTCACAGTCCACATTTTTCAACCGTTTTTGACTATTCTACCTTCAAAATAATCTTCTTAGTTGGGACAACAAATGGTTTTACCTTTTTTTTTTAGAACAAATTCCTGTTTTTTTGCCGAAATGCCAGGAATTCCGAAATACCCATTGTCCATTCAAACTGCTACTACATCAACATTTTCCAAATATTCAAACAACAACCCATTTATATAATCTAGAACAATTGTGCTAGTATCGATATTTTTAAAAGTTCCCAGTTTTCCAGAAAATCCCAAATTTCCAGGAAATTCCCATTCAAATGAATTGACACATTCATAGTTCTACAATGCCCTAAATTCACAAAAATTTTAAACCTGATTCCGACATTTCAAGCATCCACCCACACTACTTTTCCAATTTATGGAATGCAAAACATGTTTTCCCTTTACCCAAATTCCCGATTTTCCTGGAATTTTCTCCCCATTGACAATGAATAGGCATTATACAATCTACTGCATATCCCACATTTCTCATCCGATTTGAATCGTTCCAACATCCACACACTCCGCTCACCCTGGACATTCAAGCCAGCATGTTTACCGGTTCAGAAAATACACTGATTACCCCGAAACTACCAGGAATATCCCCCTATTAAATGAATGGGAAATATACAAACCTCTCCATATCCCACATTCCTCAACCAATTCCAGCCGTTCCAACACCCACACACTCCACTCACCTTGGACAATTAAACTACCCTTTTCCAAGTTCCCCCCTAAAAAAATCCAGGAATTCCCAGAATTTCCGGTTTTCCAAAGCCCTATTTTCACCTCTTCCTGGAAAATTTTCACAGTCAACATTTTCAACCGCTTTTGACCATTCCACCTTCAAAACATTCCTCTTAGTTGGGACAACAAATGCTCCTACCTTTTTTGTTGTACAAATTCCAGTATTTTTCCGAAATGCCAGGAATTTTGAAATACCCATTCTCCATTCAAACTGTTACTACATCAACATTTTCCAAAGATTCCAACACCAACACATTTATATCCTCTCGGACAATTGTGCTAGTATCGATATTTTTAAAAGTTCCCAGCTTTCCAGAAATTCCAAAATTTCCAGGAAATCCCCATTAAAATGAATAGGCGTATTCATAGTTTGACAATGCCCTAAATTCTAAAAAAATTTAAACCCGATTCCGACATTTCAACCATCCACCCACACTACTCTTCCAATATATGGAACGCAAAACATGTTTTCCCTTTCCCAAAATTCCTGGAATGTTCTCCTCATTGACAATGAATAGGCATTATACAATCTACTACACATCCCACATTTCTCATCCGATTTGAACTATTCCATCATCCACACACTCCGCTCACCCTGGACATTCAAGCCAGCATGTTTCCCGGTTCAGAAAATTCCCTGATTACCTTGGAATTACCAGGAATATCCGCCCATTGAAAATTAATGGGCAATATACAAATAATTTGCCGGGATTGCAACTTCTAGTCTACAAATACTTTACCTATGTTGGCATGCTTTACACGAGCGCAACATCTCAAAGAGGATTAAAATAGGACAAATGCAATAAATATGACCTCTGATTGTTCAAAGGTCAATTCTGCAAAGGAGTTGAGGCTGGTTGTCGGACAAGTGGAGTTGTGTGCTGGATGACAACATCACGTTCAGTCGTTCCTTCAAAGTCTGCAAGGCTGCCGAGCACCAGCAGCTTAGCTTCAGGAGGTCTGCACGCCGTTTAAACCTTAGCAGGAGTTGTCAGAGCTCTCACAGCAGCTTTCACCCCCCGCTGAGAGTCTGAGGCTCCACACAATGGAGATACTGAGTGGATATATGATATGATATATGATATATGATATGGATGCTGTACTGTACTGTGCATCAATACACAGGTGTCCTGAAATTTTAATTCGAAAAGATGGTTTGGTTCTTTCTGCACACTGGAAGTTGTCACATGCATCCTGGGGTCAAGAAGGAGCATCTTTAATTATCGATCACCTTCTCTAGTTGTTTGCACTCTCTGAACACTTGTATTCACATTCTTATTTATTATTATTTTTTACTGTATGGTTTCATTTGATTAAACATACGCCAAGTCTAGTCACTTCTAGCTCTGATTTGATTGGCTGTCCACGTATACAGTACATGTACAGTACCAGTCAGTCCACATACGGCGTGGCGAAGTTGGTAGAGTGGCCGTGCCAGCAATCCGAGGGTTGCTGGTTACTGGGGTTCAATCCCCACCTTCTACCATCCTAGTCACGTCCGTTGTGTCCTTGGGCAAGACACTTCACCCTTGCTCCTGATGGCTGCTGGTTAGCGCCTTGCATGGCAGCTCCCGCCATCAGTGTGTGAATGTGTGTGTGAATGGGTGAATGTGGAAATACTGTCAAAGCGCTTTGAGTACCTTGACGGTAGAAAAGCGCTATACAAGTATAACCCATTTATCATTATCATTTACATATACAGTACATATAGGTTAAAGTTAAAGTAGCACTGATAGTCACACACACACACACTAGGTGTGGTGAAATTATCCTCTGCATTTGACCCATCGCTGCTGCTCACTGCTCCCCTCACCTCCTGGGAGGTGAGGGGAGCAGTGAGCAGCAGCGATGGCCGCGCCTATACAGTACATATAGAGTAACAGTCAGTCCACATATACAGTACATGTACAGTACCAGTCAGTCTACATATACAGTACATTTACAGTACATATACAGTACCAGTCAGTCCACATATACAGTACATGTACAGTACCAGTCAGTCTACATATACAGTACATATGCAGCACGAACCAACACAAAAAGTCAACACATGGTCACAATTAACACAACCTGCTCACTGAACTTTGTGGGTATTATAAAAAAAATCAAACATTCAAGCACCTAAAATAATTCAAAATCACAACAGTTTAAATCCACTACAATGCATGATGGGGAACATGCAAAACCATCTCACCACACTTATCTATGTTCGGCGCTTTTTAGCTGCTTGAAATTTCTGATTGATTAAAAAACCTTAAGGAGGTCGTCATGGAAGTAAACAAGGTAGGAGTCAAACTTTCACACACTCTTAATAGCCAAATATATTAATCATTAATCTTATATATATATAAATATATATATATATATATATATATATATATATATATATATATATATATATATATATATATATATATATATATATATATATATATATATATATATATACTACCGTTCAAAAGTTTGGGGTCACATTGAAATGTCCTTATTTTTGAAGGAAAAACACTGTACTTTTCAATGAAGATAACTTGAAACTAGTCTTAACTTTAAAGAAATACACTCTATACATTGCTAATGTGGTAAATGACTATTCTAGCTGCAAATGTCTGGTTTTTGGTGCAATATCTACATAG